>NC_053500.1:126730139-127072639 GCF_905171775.1 Rana temporaria
TTGTGGAACAAGTTCTACATTTTGTAGTGATTTAAATATGTGAGCTTTATTAAATTATTTATTTCTCTCTCAGGCAACTTTCCGTCTTGAGATTGCATTCTTCTAAGGCCCCTTTTACACGGTCGGACCGTTCAGGTCCACCTGTCAGTTTTTCAGGCGGACCTGAACGGCCGCTCCACACCTCTCTATAGAGCGTCGGATGTCAGTGGTGACATGTCCGCTGACGTCCGACCCGATCCAATCCGCAAAAAAACAGACGTATAGGAATACGTCCCCAGCCGTCCATGTCGGATCGGATGAGATCTGGTGTCCGTTTTCAACCGATCTCTCCATAGAAGACAGCAGCGCTTGACAAGCCCATCCCCGCTCAGTGAACAGAGAGGGACCTGTAATCCGCCAGCTCAGCGGAGATCAATGGACTGATCTCCCGTTGATCTGGCGAGAGCTGGTGGACTCCGTAGTGACGGAGTCCGCCTCGTGTGGAAGGGGCCTAAATGTTGTAAACAGGGATTAAGTGAATTATGTAATAATGGTTGCTATGTAATATGATTTCATCACTGTTTGTTTATTTTCATTCTTGGCCACATCTCAGCATTCATGAGGTGTTATTTTCTTTTTGCCTTTGTTGGCTCTAGAACACTGTATACAAGGAAGACATCTACAGGATCTTAAGAAGAGCACTGGAAAGAGTTTCAGGTCAGCTAAACCTTTTTCCTGTTCTGTTTCTAGAGGGTAAGTGAAATGATTTTCTGTTTGAAATAGATTTTTATAGATGTTTTGGCATAAAAATGTTCTTTGGATGATGGTATATTTCCAGAATTATTGATGCAGTAGTTGTAGGTTAGTGGTGACAATGGTTTCCTATTTCTAGTATTAGGTTTAATGGAGTTGTAAAGGCAGAAGGTTTTTTATCTTAATGTATTATTATTATTATACAGGATTATAATGTATTCTATGCATTAAGATAAAAAAAACCTTCTGTGTGTAGCAGCATTCCCCTAATTACTTACCTGCGTCCCTTCTCTCTGCAGAAATGACCACGTCCCAGACACTCCTCCTGTTTGGCTGACACAGCAGCGGAGCTTTTGGCTCCCGCCTGTGTCCATTTAAAACCAGTCAGCCAATCAGGGGGAGAGGGCTTGGGCCGGGGCGGGGCTCTATGTCTGAATGGATTCACTGAGCTCTGACTCGGCGTGAGTGCTCCCTGTAGCAAGCTGCTGGCTGAGGGGGCACTCGATAGGAGGAGGGGCCAGGAGAGGGACCCAAGAAAAGGAGGATCCGGGCTGCTCTGTGCAAATCCAGCTGCACATGCAGAGGAGGCAAGTATAATATGTCTGGTATTTCTTCTTTTTTTTTTTTTTTTTTTTAAACAAGCCTTCACATTCACTTTAAATCTGAACTCTTAGTGAGCGGTTACATATACAGATGGAATACATGCGCATGAATTCTCTTACCTACCATAAGATTTGTTATTTGGTTAGCTTGCCTTGTGATGCATGCACTCCTGCCAGACAGCTCAACCAGGTTGTTGGCTTTACTCTTCTCTGCAGTTAATATAGCTTTGTCGCAGACCCCTCAGACCGGTTGATGTAATGTTTTTATTTTCAAAATGAATGGGCTGTGACGCACCTCAACTCATGAAAAAATATGGGCAACATTTTTTGCAGTAGCTTTCTTTATACAGGGAGTTAATATGAAGTCAGATTTATTTTAATTAATAAGCAATTGGAGAGTTGAGGCAGATGAACATCAAGGTTAATATGACCATCGTTGGGCAAAATGAGAAGAAGAGGGCTGCCAGGGCCGATCCTAGGGTCACAGGCGCCTGGGTGGAGAAATATTTGTGGCGCAACCCCCACATGGGCGTGATCATTTTACTAGCTCCTCCCCTTTAAAAATGTTTCTGTGGCAATGACTCAACCACAGAGATGCTCCCCCACGAAGTCTTCATTACCCTGGGATCCTTACATGATCTCCTAACAATACACAAAATACAGGAAGAGAAGCAGAGTACTTTATTGGGACCTGGAGGCGGGCTTTTCTGATGGACACCGAGAGGGCTTCTGTTAGAGAGTCTGTTAGAAAGAGCCCCCAGACATACTACAGACATGATACAGGAGATGGTCGGAGACTTCAGACATAGTATAGGACGGTCAGAGACTGCAGACATGGTATAGGAGACGGTCAGAGACTGCAGATATAGTATAGGAGACGGTCAGAGACTGCAGATATAGTATAGGAGACGGTCAGAGACTGCAGATATAGTATAGGAGACGGTCAGAGACTGCAGATATAGTATAGGAGACGTCAGAGACTGCAGATATAGTATAGGAGACGGTCAGAGACTGCAGATATAGTAAAGGAGATGGTCAGAGACACATCAGTTCTGGACGAACACACCTATGCTCAGAACATTAGGTCTGGACGGACACAAACAAGGAGAGAAGGAGGGAGGGGAGAACTCTGCCACTTCGGCGCCCCCACCTCTGCAGGCGCCTGGGTGCACAGCACTCTGTGCACCCTGCCTAGGATCGGCCCTGACGGCTGCCTAGACCTGCAAGTTTTCTAACCAGCTTATTGACTTTCCCCTAGCGGTGTCTGGCCAGCTCAGTGGAGACCTACAGCCATTGCATCATTATCCAATCCAGCCACACACAGCCAGTTCAAGTGACTTGGATCTTTTGTCTTGGAGAACCCTAAGGTGTATGCTTGGGGGTTAAGGTAAATTGTAAACCCATTCGCTAAAATATAACATAATCTTTAACATGTTAATATCATTTAAGTTCTTTTTAATATTTTAAATTTAAAACTTTCATTAAAATAATATCTGGTTATTTTGCCATGAAGTCTTTTGTTCAGGCACTTCTGTTTTGTGGTGACAATGCTCTGCCCCTGTCTCCAAAATGCTGTCCTGTGTTGTCTACCTGTCATTTGCGTTTCTAGTTAAAATATAAATGGTGTTCCCAATGGAATACTGATTTCATCATTAAACTCCACCATGTTTGTTTTTCCTTTCAAACAGCGAGCCTTTATATTAAATATAAAAAAAATTATATGAGCTACAATAGAAAACACACCACAGTGAAATGAAACTGTCCAGAATATATCCAACACTAGGAGAGGAACAGAATTCCTCTTCTATTCTTATGGTTATCTTCAAGACACACCCAAGCCTCATACACCATCACCAAAGAAGAGCGGACAAACCGCGCTTACCAGAGGGAATCTACTCCCTTACCAGAGGGAATCTACTCCCTTACCAGAGGGAATCTACTCCCTTACCAGAGGGAATCTACTCCCTTACCAGAGGTATGGGGTCAATCTCATTAAATGTGATCACCAAATCTGCGCAAGGACATCTCTCCAACACAAGTAATCATTAAAATGGTATCTTATCAAACAGCGCTCTAATCTGGTCGCGTTCTTCGAATCAGGAAGTGGTTATTCTGCTATCCCAGCGCTTTTAAAGGAATACTGATTCCCAATGGAATACTGATTTCATCATTAATCTCCACCATGTTTGTTTTTCCTTTCAAACAGCGAGCCTTTATATTAAATATAAAAAAAATTATATGAGCTACAATAGAAAACACACCACAGTGAAATGAAACTGTCCAGAATATATCCAACACTAGGAGAGGAACAGAATTCCTCTTCTATTCTTATGGTTATCTTCAAGACACACCCAAGCCTCATGCACCATCACTAAAGAAGAGCGGACAAACCGCGCTTACCAGAGGGAATCTACTCCCTTACCAGAGGGAATCTACTCCCTTACCATAGGGAATCTGCTCCCTTACCAGAGGGAATCTGCTCCCTTACCAGAGGGAATCTGCTCCCTTACCAGAGGGAATCTACTCCCTTACCAGAGGGAATCTACTCCCTTACCAGAGGGAATCTACTCCCTTACCAGAGGGAATCTACTCCCTTACCAGAGGGAATCTACTCCCTTACCAGAGGTATGGGGTCAATCTCATTAAATGTGATCACCAAATCTGCGCAAGGACATCTCTCCAACACAAGTAATCATTAAAATGGTATCTTATCAAACATCGCTCTAATCTGGTCGCGTTCTTCGAATCAGGAAGTGGTTATTCTGCTATCCCAGCGCTTTTAAAGGGGTTGTAAAGGTAACAACAAAAAAATCCCTAAATAGCTTCCTTTACCTTAGTGCAGTCCTCCTTCACTTACCTCATCCTTCGATTTTGCTTTTAAATGTCCTTATTTCTTATGAAAAATCCTCACTTCCTGTTCTTCTGTCTGTAACTCCACGCAGTTATGCAAGGCTTTCTTCCTGGTGTGGAGAAAGCCTCTTGAGGGGGGAGGGGGCAAGCAGGAGTGTGAGGACGCCCACTAACGCACAGCTCCTTTCTCTATCTGCAAAGTAGAGAGCGTCCTGACTCTCCTGCTCGCCCCCTCAAGAGGCTTTCTCCACGCCAGGGAGAAAGTCTCGCTTTGCTGTGTTGAGTTACAGACAGAAGAACAGGAAGTGAGGATTTCTCAGAAGAAATAAGGACATTTAAAAGCAAAATCCAAGGATGAGGTAAGTGAAGGAGGACTGCACTACGGTAAAGGAAGCTATTTAGGGGGAAAAAATGTTTTGCCTTTACAACCCCTTTTAAGGTTTTAACATGTGAGCGTCATTCCTTTTTGCCTTTTAATAAATGCCAATGCTATGGTTTTGCAACATGTGGAGTTCTCTTTCACATTATTATGGTTGATGTTGAACCGTGACCCATTTTAAGCTCTATGCTTGTGATACGATTGGAGCGCTGATTAACAAGATACGATCCATATGATTACCTGTGTGGGAGAGATTTCCCTGTGCCGATTTGGTGATCACATACACATTTAGCGAGATTGACTCCATCCAAACACAGTATGCCCCCTTTTCTTTGGTGATGGTGCACGAGGACGGGGGTTTCTTGAAGATTACCATATGAGTATTTATAGAAGAGGAATTCTGTTCCCCTCATTGTGTTGGATATATTCTGGACTCGTTCATTTCCCCTTTCTATTATAGCTTATATAAAAACAAAACATTTTTAAATTGTGTTTCAAATATACAAGTGTAATCAAACACTGCATTAACTTGCTTGTAATTGCACTTATTTTAGGAGCTGTACTAATTACTAAATTCCAGTAAAGTCAATACATGTCTGTTGATGTGCTGGCTGCCACATAGATCTCTGAGAGCAATATTTTTTGGGATAGTATACCTTTAAAAAAAACCTTGACTGCAAGATTTTATTGAACAGTGTCAGAGTAAAGCTGGCTATGCATGGGTCAGTTTGTTTCGCTCGACCAGCAGATTGAACCAAAAAAATAACCTGATCTGTTCCCCCATAACACACTGTGTAGATTGGGGAATCCTTTTACTGTGTCCTTGTATTCTGACAGCAGGGAGACACCCCTGCCATCAGAATATAGGGATCAGTGCTGCAGGCTATAGCCTGCAGCATTGTTCGAGTGAAAAAAATACCAACAGGGAGGTGAGGTTGAACAGAAGTCGATCGATAGATCAAATCAGGGGCGGACTGACAACTCATGGGGCCCTCGGGCAATAGGAGATCCTGGGGCCTCCTGTTTTCCCCCACTGATCACCAATGTAAGGGACATTCTTCCCACTGATCACCAATGTAAGGGACATTCTTCCCACTGACCACCAATGTAAGGCACATTCTTTCTACTGACCACCAATGTAAGGAACATTCTTCCCACTGATCACCATTGTAAGGAACATTCTTCCTACTGGCCAACAATGTAAGGAACATTCTTCTCACTGACCACCAATGTAAGGGACATTCTTCTCACTGACCACCAATGTAAGGGACATTCTTCCCACTGATCACCAATGTAAGGGGCATTCATGGTGTACAGTGTTAGGGAAAAGCACTCAGTGTATACATTACAGTGAGTGTTTATGGAAATCAAACCCATAAGTCGCCAAAAGTTGTACGGAAACTACTTTTGGGAATCAGTGCGACGCCACAAATGCGGCATCGCACTGATTCGGGTAGTTTTTGATTTGCCATTCGATTTGACATGTCAAATCACATGGCAAATTGCTCCAATGTGAACCGGGGCTAAGTGATATTCCCTATATATAACACTGATATCTATACACTGAGTGCACTGAGTGGCATTCAATGTACCAGATGTCGGTGTGCACTAGTGAATAGCACCTGCCACCTGGTAAATAGGCACAGCACAGCCAAGAAGGAACACTCAACAGCATGACTCGTTTTTCTTATTACAACACATACACTAACTGCTGCTATATTTGTATTACACTGACCTGATGCTACACACAAGGCAGGTCAGTGTGGGTGCCGTTGGGAAAGGGAAATTCCAAGATAACTCCGCTCAGCCTCTGCGTGCACTCTCCAGCCCCTTTACCAGCTGTCCCCCCTTTGAATAACATTTTCCATTATACAGATTGTCTGCAAGAACCTTGCATTGCATCCATGAGCTGCTGATCATGGATGCAATGCTTTGCAGGCTCATAGTAAAAAATAAATGAATGCACATTTTTTACCTGCAAAAAGATATGCATTTGTTATTTTTTTTAGAAATGTTGAACTTTTCCTTCAAACCACGAATCCCTTTGGCCACCTCAACAGACTCGGTTTGAATGAACTGCGAACATATTGATCAATATGCCATAGTTTATTCAGTCTTCCTCTAACATTGTGTCAGATAGCCCATACAAGGTATCCACGCACAAAGCTAAAGGAACATTGCAGAAGCCTGGCAAAACACGAAAAATGCCAAGGTGTGTGAATACATTTGCAAGGCACTGTAGCTGTTACCTGCTGAATTTTGATCTATGTATGACCAGCTTTAGTCTGTCCTCATTAACAAACGATGCAAGAAACCCAGCCTCTAAACCTCAAAGTTCTTGGTAGGACGAACAGTGCTCAAATCTAGTTAAAATTGATACTATAGATCTGCTACAGAGAGGGTTAATTATGGCAAACACAGCTGCCCAGCCACCTCATAAACAAAGAGAACTAGTTGGATTTTACAGTGCTAGAGGATCCAGAATAGAACATCAAAAAAAAAAAAGTAAGCTTAATTTTTTTTAATACATTTTTTTAAGTTGTGCTAAGTGAATGGAAACAACAAATCGAAAGTAGATATTGTGCCAATTTAGCTGCAAATTTGAGTGCAAATTTAAATCGTGAAGGGAAAATCTTCTATTGGGGAACCTGCCCCCCCTATTTGCCCAGACTTCCGATTTAAACCTAACATTTGTAGTAATGCTAGTAGTAATGCTGCATACACATGGTCAGAATTTCCGACTACAAATGTTCGATGTCAGCTTGTTGTCAGAAAATCCGACCGTGTGTACGCTCCATCGGACATTTGCTGTCGGAATTTCTGACAACAAATGTTTGAGAGCTGGTTCTCAAATTTTCCGACAACAAGTTTTTTTGTCCGAAATTCTGAGCGTGTGTACACAATTCCGATGCACAAAATTCCACGCATGCTCTGAATCAAGCAGGAGAGCAGCACTGGCTATTGAACTTCATTTTTCTCGGCTAGTCGTACGTGTTGTACATCACCGCGTTCGTGACGTTCGCAAATTCCAACAACATTCGTGTGACCGTGTGTATGCAAGACAAGTTTAAGCCAGCATCCGTCAGGAAAAAATCAACGGTTTTGTTGTCGGAATGTCCGATCGTGTGTACGCGGCATTGGGGTGTGGGCTCAGGATCATTTATTTATAGAGCTAAAATGTATAGGAGACTCTGCCTGTACTAACTCTTTGCCTCCAGCACCCTCTGCCTTGTTCCATGTTTAAAGTCCAATGTGTTTGTTCAAATAGTCATCTGTAAAAAGTAAATAAAAAGTTTATCCGCTCTGTATAATGGAACTTAATTAAACAAATAGGGACATAAACATTGAAATAGATTTCTAAAGCTCATTGTATTACTGACCTGTAAGAAAACAAGATACGATTTCATGACCGCTTATTTTACATTTCCACCTTCCACGGTACAGAACTACTTTAGAAATGTACCTGGCACATACCCAAGGCTTCCTTGGTGACTTGCACATAGAAACTGTTGTTACAGTGTGGCACGTAAACTCTGACAAAAAGGCAGGATCTATGTTCAGGTTCCTTGATTGGCTTCTATTGCGTAACCCATCACCATATAACCATGTTACACATCGCCATAATTCATCAGTCTGAGGTGGTGGAAGACCAAAGGAGCCTGTAACGTCGATAGGTAAGCAAGTAAGTAATGCGCAAATTAGTAGATCAGGTTTTAACATAGTATGGGTTATAAAACAGGTTAGTCTTAAACAGCCTTTTAGTCTATTTTAAAGGGAACCTGTTGGGATAGAAATGTGATAGCTGAGATTTCTGACATGCATGTAAAGCCTACTTGTAGCTACTCTTGCTACCTTCACCGCTGCTCATTCTTGCAGTGCACAGAATATAGTATCTTTAGGGCTCAATTTCATACTAGAGATACTACTTTAGTACAGGATTGATATTTCTTGCTTTGGAGCTGTTTTTTATTTTTTTTTATTTTTTTTATTGTATGTACTGTCAATAAAGCTGAACTATGAGATACAGTAGATTCCATTTTGGACTATTACTACCTGACCCTATATTACAAATGTATTTTTTCACCAACCCTGTGATTTACTATTGAGGGCATAATTACATCTAGGAGGTTCTTCTAATGACAATGATGTGTTCAAATTAATAAAGGAAGAGCGAAGGAGAGCAGGACTTTAAATGAAGTGTGTGCGGGAAAAGCTTGAAATGGTAAAGGATGATTGAAGTAGATTATGAACATTTAATACTTTCATATAATGTATCGTACATAACTATATTACATTATTGAAGAAGATCATAATTATACAGTATTAAGTACATACTGTATTTATTGGCGTATAACACTCACTTTTTTACCCTGGAAGTAGAGGATAAACTGTGCCTGCGTGTTATACGCAGGGGGCTGTGGAACGTTTTTTTTCCTGAAACTTCCCTCTTAAAGTTAGGGTGCGTGTTATATGCCTGTGCGTGTTGTATGCCGATAAATACGGTATATATATATTAAGATTATATATATATATAATGATTCAAATTCATGTCAACAGACAAAAATTATAAGATTAAAATACATAGACTTTTATGGAAAGCTTAAAGCAGGTATTGTAGTAACATATAGTTGGAGCATGAAGTTGTTAACTCTACGCGTTTCGCGACTAAGTCGCTCATCAGGAGCAAAGATGCATTGTGCTTCTGTAAAGACAAAAGCACAATTTAGGCTGGTTCAGGGCATCTGACATTCTGGGGACTGTGAGCAATCAAAGTCCCAGTTGGTACTTACCGGGGTATCCCTATGTAGCTGGCATGGAAGTCGAGCCCAACCAAACCCCAATAGGCGTAGATCCTGCCTGTGACTGAGGCAGGGTGCTGAACGGCAGACGGCTCCCCACACACAGAGGCGCACACCCAGGATGGACAGGCATCAGGCAGGAAGTAATATATGGACTTAGATCAAGATAATGACTGCAGGTGAGAAGAGAGTGAAGTGCAAATTACTGGACAATTAGTGTTTGAAAGGAAAAGAAAAACGGAGGGCAAGAAGGTGCATGAAAGGGGAAGGGATTGGTGTGAAGCTGAGTGCGTGTCGGTGAGAAAAATGAATGTGGAAATGAGGATAAAAGTTACCTGTAGAGTCAATAATGATGCGTGTATGCTGTGAAGTGCAATGAGCTGAATGCCTAAACCACCCAAAGGCAGTGCTCTCATATATAGGGGCCGCCGTCCGAAACACCCCGCCTACGTCACGCATGCGAGGAGATGGGGAGGAGAGGCGCCCACCCCAAAGCGGAAGAGCCGCCCGGTGGTTTGGTGCCAATAGCTACCCACATTTCTCGTAGCTGCCATAGATGCCGCAAGGAGACCAGCTCCATGTGCGGCGTAGAGGGCGTGACGTCGACGCGCAGTGCCCGCCCACACATCCACGCATCAAAATGGCGTGAGAGGGGGGTAGGTAGGCAGTGCGCGTCACAGCCCCCGGACATGAGCAAAGCCAGCAGGGACAAGACAACACCCATAGCCAGAAACAACAAATGGGACCCGTGAAGAATGAGATGACCTGGAGAAGCCAAAAATCCAAAGCCAAGTAAAATAAATAATCAAAACCCATAATAGACATATGAGCACAGGACTAACAGGCAAAGGGGAAAAAAAAATAATGAAAAGTACCGTATTTATCAGCGTATACCGCGCACTTTTTTGCCCTGAAAATCAGGGCAAAATCGTGGGTGCGTGATATATGCCGATACCCGCTTTCCCTCGCCAAGTTTGAACACTGCGCCGGCATATACCGAGCGCAGTACACTCGTGTATAGTCGGGCAGGCTCGGCTCCTCTCGCGCTCACCTCCTGGACGTCCAGGACATGAGTGCGAGAGTAGCCGAGCCTGCCCGACTATACCCGAGTGTACTGCGCTCGGTATATGCCAGCGCTGTGTTCAAACTCGGCGCGGGAAAGTGGGGAGGACACCGCAGAAGGACGCCGGACCCGACGAAGTGGACACCCGAAACCACAGACGGACGCCAGACCCGACGAGGAGCGGGGAGGACACCACAGAAGGACGCCAGACCCGACGAAGAGGATACCCGAAGCCGCAGACGGACGCCGGACCCCGGACCCGACGAGGCCGCCAATGGACGCCGTGCAAGACACCAAAACTGTAAGTACTAAAATGTTTTTTTTTTTTTTTTTTTTACTTACAGGAATGCGGGTCCACTTTAGGGGTGCGCATTATACGCCGGAGCGCGCAATACCCTGATAAATACGGTATTGAGGAAAATTTTTTAAAAATGGGAAATACTAGTTACAATAAGATATATATGCAGACGCATATTTTTTTTTACTAAAAAAAAAAAGTCCCAAAACACACACTTCCATCCCTCATTTGGTTAATTTTAAAAGGGTAGAGTTTTGTGTTTAAAATTAAATTGTATTCAATTCAAAACCAAAAATTTAACATATTGCAGCTTACCATTTCTTATGCCGCGTACACACCATCACTTTTTGTGATGAAAAAAAGACATTTTTAAAAACGTCATTTAAAATGACCGTGTGTGGGGAAAACGTCGTTTTATGTCTTCTGAAAAACGACAAAAAAATTAATTCGAACATGCTTCAATTTTTTTGTCGTTTTTTGTGTCATTTAAAGTGATAGTGTGTGGGCAAAACAACGTTTTTAAACCCGCGCATGCTCAGAAGCAAGTTATGAAGCGAGCTTGAATGGAACGGAGTGCCGTCGTACGTGCTGAACGTAACCGCGCTTTGCTAGAGCATTTTGAAAAAACGATGGTGTGTATGCTACGTCGTTTTTTAAAATTAAGTTTCAAAAACGTTGTCTTTTTTTTCATCACAAAAAACGACCGTCTGTACGCGGCATTAGATGTGGTAGCTGCATTCGTTTTCTTTTTTAGGCTTTCTCCCCTCTGTTTTTATCTGGTTATTCAACCACTAACTCGCCTAATATATAGAGTGCCCCCACTCTGGATGAAGAAGCACAGGGGCACTTTTGGACAGCCGCTTTGTTAATCTAGAGCAGTGGTTCTCAACCTGTCTAGTGCTGTGACCCCTTGATAAAATTTCCCAAGTTGTGGGGACCCCTAACAGTAAAAATTATTTTCTTATCGTGGGTTGTTGGCACCCAAGGTAAGACAAGTAATTTGCTCCCCTAACCCACGGACATTTAGCGCTCACTGAGTCCCTTCCACTCGCACAATATTAAAACCCCTTATTGATACATTGATGGAGTGTAAACCCCCTTCTTTTTGCAATCAATACCGCTCACGCGATATACCGCACCATTAATACAATTTAGTATTACTGTTCATTTTATTGAGAAGACATTTACATTCCCTCCGTCTAACTAGGATTTTTGCTTCTAAATAGCCATATTTTTTTTATTTTTTTTAAAACTTTGTTTATTTGTTTACTAAATAGCCATATTAATAATATTCCCTATTCCAATTCCATGTTGTCATTAACAAGTTTTTTTATATCTATTTTTATACTAGTTTTTGATACATGTTCACTATCCAGTTTTTTGGAAACGATATCATGGCAGTTTTATCACATCAGTATAACACAGTATAGTATAATATAACATCGCAGCTGCATTAACATCATTCTACCCCGTCCTTTAATATGTCCCGGTGTATCAGTCATGATTGATCACCTGGATCTATGACGCCCCACAATTTTGTTGAGTTTTTCTCTATTCTATTTTTAGTTTTAATGTGGGTTTATAATCATGCAGACTTCCCACAGATCATTCTAGTTCTTCCATAAACCAAAAAGTTCGAAGTTCAGGTGTTATATTTGAAATCTGAAGCTCAGAACACAATAAGCCAGAAAAATGAGAACTAAAAACAAATATAATAATTAATAATGAAAAAAAAAAGTGAAAATAATAATAACAAACAATAACAAAAAAACAAGAAACCAAGATTGAAATGCAAACTAATTAATCTTCACTTGTATTTATTATTAGCATTTCCATTATTATTCACAAAATATTTAACATATCTGTTAGCACTATAATATACACAATCCGGAGATTATGGATCTTGTTTAACAAATAAATATATATTTTTTTCATATATGAAAACACTAGTTTTCTGGTCACCCTATGCATGCTGTTCACATCTTGGTTCTCATTACTATTTTTTTGTTTGTTTTGTTTTGATATTCATCACCCAATTCACAAACAACACATATTAATAGTGGTTTATGGATACCACAATACATATATTCACACCTCACCGCATTACACATTATGCATAGCATTTATCACCACATCACTATTCTTTGTGATCTTTATTATTTTTTCTCATTATACACTAACATATTTATTAAATACACATTTTTTTATTTTGTTTATTCATTTATCTTTTCATTAATTTAGTCACCCTACACAACACATTAAGATATAATTCACACACATTGTCACATTTTTTCATTTCTCACTTCGTTTTATCACAACATCCAAACAAACAATACATACAGATTTGTAGATAGTGTATGGGTGTGTGGAGGGGAAAAGGTTTTTCAATTACATGTCTTTATTCACCTGGGTTCACAGGAGACACTAGTTTACCAGTTCATTGCTCGTTCACTAGGCCTCCAATCATCATCTCGCTGATCATGTAACCAGTGAGGTGAAGTATATATATTTTCAACAATCATTTGATGTGTGTACTAGCTATGACTAAGCACTGAAGCTACAGTGCGAAACGTTAGCTTGTGTTCCAATCTTTTTGCTTTGGCATGTTCATTTTGTGATCGATTATAATTAAAAGAACATTTTTGGAGTGTGGCTGTCCAAGTTTCCTTCGTATTTTTGCATTTCTATTGCATTGCCGGCACCCATGGTTTGGTTCCAGTGAGGAGGTTCTTTGAAGACTACTGAGCGTTTTTTTTTTTTTTTCTCTCTCTGCCTTGTCTTGGACTTTGCAACATTTGCTTACCAGCTCGAGTTTCATTTGAACCCTCCATTACATCGCTCCAAGGTTTGATATAACCTACGGATTTATTTCCGAACCAGTTCCTGTCATGGACAAAATCACATCTACATTGCCAACAGCTGAGATTGGTTTCAGCAGAACTCTCACAGCACCATCAGACAATCCGTTGAGATCTGGCTCACAGACACATACTTCTCAATCTACAGACAATGAGGAGCTATTGCTGATCAGGATGTTTAGAAAACTGGAGCATCTCATGGCTAGAGAAATCCGGTCATATTGGGACACACATTAACACAGAGTATTTAACGCTCAATCGGATCCCTAGAGGTTTGAGGATTAAAAAATTCCCCACCTCTGACCTCTTTGAGAATATGAAGAGAGAATGGACTGACACTCTCAATGTATGTTCCTTTAAACTTATGGATATTCTCATTAAATCCAACAAAAAAACAGCAGACAAATTGCAAGCTGAAATGTCGCTCATACAAAAAGGTCTGACGGCACTACAGACACATGTCGATCTTACTGATCTGGATGGTCGTCTAAACAAAAAGCTGGACAAATTAGAAAGATCAGTGATCGACACTATAAAAAGGGGAAAATGAACCGTGGCCGGTTGACTATGAAAGCAACAATGTTTATACATGGAAAAAAACACAGTTCTTCCCAAGTCGATCACGCAAACTTTCAGGAAAGCGGGTCAGTTTTTCAGATCAGGAGAGTGACCTAGCCAATGATACAATGGCCACCTCAGCTTCGGAGTCATCGCCCGAGTGTCCATCCACCTCCACAGGCCGAGCAGAAAATGGAGGCCGTGCTCCTGGAAACCCTCGGGGACCCAATACAAGAAATCAGCCATAAGAAAACCAGAAGAGGGAAAAGACACCAAAAACACCATATACACCTTACGGAAGAAGAGACAGTAACTAACATTATGAATATCTCAGACAGGGTTTTGAGTACAGAGGAATCCAATTTATTATCAAAAGGACTGAACTTCTGTCCAACTAAACATTTTGATTTATTTTCCACATTACTAGATGTCAACAAATTTTCTTGTTGTCTTACTTTAAAAAACATTATTTTGACACTACGGATAACATTTGTGAAATCTCCTCTGGGGATGCGGGTGAGTCACTTCCTTCTGTTTTTTTCAAAGAAATGTGTGCCTTACAAGACCGCACTGAATTGGCCTGCGAGTCTGATCCTTGCCCCATCGACCCCACTGATGCAGGTAACACAGTATCTTTCAGACTTAGGTCTGATTTTTACCCGGTGGAGTCGAGAGGCAAGGATCTGGACCTTTTTCAAAGGATGATAGAGAGGGACCTCACTCATCTTGCACGCAGTTGCCAAAGGGGATTTAGTCACAACAACTTAAAGCGGAGCTCCACCCTCTTTTTCAACTTTATACCATTCTATTTAACACTGCCCCCTTAATTATATTTGGCATGTTTTTTTATTTTATTTAAAAACTCACTGTTATTGCCGTGAGTTCATTTCTTCCGCAGCGGCCTCGCCGCGTTATCCAGCACTGCTATGCCTCCTGGGAGATGTTTATCAGGAGACAGTAAGGTTGCCGTGCTGAAGTATCACGGGACTTCCGCCGCAGTTGAAAGTCCCGACACTGCCCATCTTCTTCGCCCGCTCCGCCCATCCTCCCCACCCTCACTCACGGGCACACTGCAAAGTCTCGGCAGTGGGTGAAGGGGCGGGGGCGGCTCCGCCGATCTTTGCCGCCCTCACTCACGGGCACAGTCTCCTCCCGGCCCTCACTCACGGGAACACTGCAAAGTCTCGGCAGTGGGTGACAGGGCAGGGGCGGCTCCGCCTATCCTCGCCGCCCTCACTCACGGGCACAGTCAATATCAACACTGCTACTGATTTCCCCCCACACCACCACTGCTGCCACTGATACCCCCCCACCATAACTGCCACTGATACCCACCACCATTACTGCCACTGATACCCACCCACCACCATTACTGCCACTGATGCCCACCCACCACCATTACTGCCACTGATATCCACCCACCACCACCATTACTGCCACTGATACCCCACCATTACTGCCACTGATACCCACCACCATTACAGCCACTGATACCCACCACCATTACAGCCACTGATACACCCACCACCATTACTGCCACTGATACCCCCACCACCATTACTGCCACTGATACCCCCACCACCATTACTGCCACTGATGCCCCCACCACCATTACTGCCACTGATGCCCCCACCACCATTACTGCCACTGATGCCCCCACCACCATTACTGCCACTGATGCCCCCACCACCATTACTGCCACTGATGCCCCCACCACCATTACTGCCACTGATGCCCCCACCACCATTACTGCCACTGATGCCCCCACCACCATTACTGCCACTGATGCCCCCACCACCATTACTGCCACTGATACCCACCCACCACCATTACTGCCACTGATGCCCCCACCACCATTACTGCCACTGATACCCACCCACCACCATTACTGCCACTGATACCCACCACCACCATTATCAGAAATACGGTCACCAAGTACCTTCCTATACTTTATAATGATCCAGCTTACAGTGCCATACTATCTAGAGCAGGCATGTCCGAAGTGCGGCCCGGGGGCCAATTGTGGCCCCCCTGGTGATTTAATATGGCCCCCTGGGGATTTGGATATATATAGCCATTGCAGCCTCACATGTGCCCTGGGGACCACAAAATATATATACCGCTGCCTCGGAGGGGACAGGACGTGCGCCGTCAGATTACATAAAGAGAATCTCCTGTTTACTCAGCGGCGTCTGTAATAGGAAGTCCCGTTTCCTGGGATGCCATTGGATGACTGTTCTGTTTATCATAGGCCACAAGTAAACAAATTCTCCTGTTTGTAATCTGACGGGACTTGTCCCTCCCCCTCCCTGTCCACTCCGAGGCTGCAGATGGGCATCGATCAGACTGCACTGATAGCAATGGTAAGGCTGCATTGATTGCAATGGTAAGGCTGCATTGATTGCAATGGTGAGGCTGCATTCATGGCAATGGTGAGGCTGCATTCATGGCAATGGTGAGGCTGCATTCATGGCAATGGTGAGGCTGCATTAATGGCAATGGTGAGGCTGCATTAATGGCAATGGTAAGCCTGTGCGTGTTATACGCTGATAAATACGGTATATTCAAATAACACGCCCAAGCTCAACCTTAGTCCTGAGCAGCTCTCTGGAAATTGTTGGGGCCACAAAAGAGATATATACAGTATATCCAAATAACACGCCTGAGCTCATCTCTTCACCACACACAGCTACGAAGGCAAGAGAATTCTTGTTGGGCCGTGTATTAGTGCTTGGGCAAACACACGTAGATCAAATTTTAATGGTTCAAAGAATGTCAGGCAAAATGGTCGGCCCTCGAGCATGTTCACTTCATCTAATGTGGCCCTCTTTAAAAAAAAGTTTGGACACCCCTGATCTAGAGGTATTAAGGCGCCCACCCTGGGGAGGTCCCTCTCACCTAGTCTTTTTTCTAGTAAGCCAGTAAATCATAACTGGCTTAATTTCAAAGGCACTTTCAAGTGTGGTTAGAAGTTGCGACTACTGTGGCTTCATTAAAATGGGCCAACATGTGAAGTCTTGCAGTAATGACCGCAGCTACGACACCAAATATGTGGTTTATTTCATCACTTGCACAAAATGTAACATGCAATATGTAGGACGCACTATCCAAAGACTGAGGGAACGATTAAGGGATCACCTGTATGACATCTCTGTTAACAATAAAACAAATGTGGCACAGCACTGGAACAATATACACCAAAAGGACACTTCCTGCCTTTCTATACAGGGCATGGGAAAGTGTCAGGATCCCTATCAGGGGGGGGAGACAAGTTCATAATCCTGTGCAAACGCGAGGTATTTTTTCCTTGCACACTAGAATACCGTCAGGCATGAATTTTGAATGGGATGTTTCCCATTATTATGATTAAATTTTATTTTTTTGATCATTTTATTGCATTTTTATTGCCTTTGGGCATCCCTGCGACATTGCTGGACGCGAGGGGATGTTTACCAGAATTTTGTCTTTTTACCACCTATGGGATCACCCATCATGCACTTCCTGTGTATCGATATTGATGTTGACACTGATGGTTCCGACATGGGCTGCTGATATACCACACTTTGTCGGCAATACACAGTTTTCTTCATGCATCGGTGAGTTAGTTACTATTTTCCCCCCCTGTGTTGTTACCAACTACGGTCCTTTCACCCTTCACATCATCATCAGTCTCCTCATATCCTTCTATAGTAGAATATTCTTTCTAAATCCTACGCAACGAGACACATTGTCCACCGATTGTCTCCAGGTTTGACTGAGGATCATGGAGGCTATTATGTAGCCCAGACTTCAGATATACGAACCCGAGAAATCTTTGGTTTTTTGATTAGGTCGTATAGTGTCTTTTCATTTGCCTTTTTTCATCTCCTATAGGTACATGTTCCCACCCTCTTTATGTATATCTGTGAGAGTTCTGTCAAAAACTTTTTCCATTCTATATATTTTTTCTTATTTTTCCTCGTCCTTCTGCCATGTATTAACCGAGTAGTTGTCTCGTTCACGGATTGATGATAAGACGAGTGTCTTTTACAATATATTTGTACCCATAATACACTCATTGTAGTACCAAGGGCATAGGGTATTCTCATAAATTTTAGTGCTCAGCATGATCATTAATATACGTTTGTATATGTTTTATTTGTTTATTTGACTAGAGTCCATTCAATGTGTTGCTATACATGCATTTGGTTACCATGGAATACTATAGCTGTAAGGCATGGTTTATATTTTTAATCTCCTCTTTATTCTTATTTATGATGTTTTTATATCATTGAGTTTTAATTTAAACATTGATATAGATGTTTAGTTATTGTTCTATGCGTAGTCATTTCTCCAATGCTCAGCTTATGGCTAGTTTGACATTATGGGCCAGATCCACAAACAGCGGCGCAAATTAAGTTACTCCAAACTTATGTCATTTAAGTTACGGCGCCCTAATTTTGTGTCGTAAGTGCCGTATCCACAGCGCATTTGCGTCCAAAATTGCGCAAGTGTAACTTAAATTCCGAGACGTAAGGCGGGGTTATTGCAAGTGGGAAGGAAGTGGGCGTGCTTCATTGTAATGAGCCGTGACCCCATGCAAATGAAGGGCCGGCTGTACTGCGCATGTGCGCACAAATCTGCTCCTTACTGGGCATGTGCAGAACTTTGCTTGGCGCAATCAGTGAGATAGGAAAAAGGCCAAGCGTACTTAGTTTGAGGATCGCCCTGTGTATAAATAGTCCCAGACAAAACACACTTCCATTGCAAAAGTATATCCCTGTGTTACCCTTCCTAGAGCAAGTTGCTTCTGCTCTGTCGTTTGTTGGTGTGTGTTGGTGAGTTGTGTGTGAGATAAAAGTTTTGGAGGAGTAGTAGAGTGTAGTTGTAGTTTTTTTTTTCCTAAGTGTATTTTCTGTTTGTTTTTTGCGTGTTTGTTTTTGAATTTGTAGTAGCTGTCTGCTTGTGTGTTTTTGATTTTTGTGTATGTATCTTCTGTGAGTATTTTTGTTTGTTTGTTGTGTGAGTATTTTTGTGTGTTTGTTTTTTGTTGGTGCTGAGTGGTGGCTGTGATGGCACCCAAGCGCAGGAAGTTAAAATTTTCTGTCGTAGAGAAGCAGATACTTGCTCGGGCCATCGTCCAATATGGGCGTTATTTACATGGCCCTGAGAGCCGGAACACCTCCCCGGCCCAGAGGAAGGCGATCATCCAAAAAATAACGGATCAGATCAATGCGGCGGGGGGGGGAGACGAGGACCCCTGGTGGTATACAAAAGATCAACGATCTTAAGAGCCTGGTCCGTGACAAGATGGCCAAGATCAATGCCCATGCCACGGTCACTGGAGGAGGCGGACCCTGCCCCATCAGGCTGAGTGAGGAGGAATGGGCAGTGGCCCGGTGTTTCCACCCACAGCAGGTGGTGGGCCTGCATGGCTATCAATCAGATGTTCCTGTGAGGACAGGTAAGTTTTTGTTTTGTTCTATCTGGTGATTAGCATGTGTGGGTGGGGGAAGGGAAGATGTGCCAAGTGTGTGGATCCTCCAACCTGTGATTGTTTTGTGTCCTCCACAGATGACCAGGAGGTTGCAACGCCTCACAATTTTGTTGAGATTTACTCTATTCTATTTTTAGTTTTAATGTGGGTTTATAATCATGCAGATTTCCCACAGATCATTCTTGTTCTTCCATAAACCAAGAAGTTCGAAGTTCAGGTGTTTATATTTGAAATCTGAAGCTCAGAACACAATAAGCCAAAAAAATAAGAACTAAAAACAAATATAATAATTAATCATGAAAAAACAAAAAGTGAAAAATAATAATAACAAACAATAACAACAAACAAGAAACCAAGATTGAAATGCAAACTAATTAATCTTCACTTGTATTTATTATTAGCATTTTCATTATTATTCACAAAATATTTAACATATCTGTTAGCACTATAATATACACGATCCGGAGATTAGGGATCTTGTTTAACAAACAAATATATATTTTTTCATATATGAAAACACTCGTTTTCTGGTCACCCTATGCATGATGTTCACATCTTGGTTCTCATTACTATTTTTTTGTTTGTTTTGTTTTGATATTCATCACCCAATTCACAAACCACACATTAAAAAGGGTTGTAAAGACAAAAATATTTTCCTCTTAAAATAAAGTCTGACAGTAGCTGATAAAGTAAAAAGTAATGTTTTGCATTATAACTAGTTTGATACCTGTTGAAATCGAGCTGTTTTATTCACGTCCGTCACTCCTGAATCATTATTCTCACTGACTTCCTGGTTTGCGGTGCGCATTCATTCTTGCTACATCACAGCCTAATGGGAACTACAGTTCCCATTAGGCTTAGCCTCCATGCTTGTGAAGGATAAGAGAGCATCTTCACGCAGAGCTGTAGTCATAGGGAGGGGGTGAGCACATTCTGCTTTCCACCATGCAAAACGGCTCAGATGCTGGTGGAAAGCAAGAAGAGGAGAGACAGGAAATGGCATTTCCAAACCTGGATTACTGTATTTTGGAGGTCAAAAGGAAAAACGAGGTAAGCGATATTTAAATGCTCTTGCTTACAGCAATCAATTGATCTAATAAAAAACGAACCTTTAGTGTTCCTTTAACCACTTCAGATCCGTAGGACGTCCTGGGACGTCCTGGACTTTGAGTGGTGATATCTGAATGATGCCTGCAGCTGCAGGCATCATTTAGATATCTCTGTCTTCAGCCGGCGATTCTGTGCACCAAAAGAACGATCAAAGCAGCGGTTCCGCCGCTCGATCGTTCTTCTAGGCAGCGGGAGGGGACGTCCCCCCCCCCCGGTGCTTCTCCGGGCTCTCCCGTGCCATCGGGGGCCCGGAGAGCGAATCGGCCGGCGCGCGTTGCTGAACCATAGAGATGACTGGTGACCAGACGGTCACAGTCATCTCTATGACCGTCGGAGGGCCGGGCGCGACGTTATGACGTCACGCCCGGTACCCGGAAGTAAACAAAGCCGCAATCGCGGCTGTCGGCATGTAATCGGTGAAATGTTTTTCACCGATTTCATGCTTGTAAGCCTGTAGGAGAGATGTGGGGTCTTATTGACCCCACATCTCTCCATAAAGAGGACCTGTCACAGTGATTCCTATTACAAGGGATGTGTGCATTCCTTGTAATAGGAATAAAAGTGATCAAAAAAAAAAATGTCAAAAAAAGTGTAAAAATAAAAAAATGAAGTAAAAAAATAAAATAAAATAATAAAAAAAAAAATTTAAAACGCCCCTGTCCCGGTCGCTCGCGTGCAGAAGCAAACGCGCATGCAAGTCCCGCCCACATATGTAAACACCGTTCAAACCCCACATGTGAGGTATCATCGCGTGCGTTAGAGCGTGTGCAACAATTCTGTCACTAGAGCTACTCTGTAACTCAAAAATAGTAACCTGTAAAAAAATTTAAAGCGTCGCCTATGGAGATTTTTAAGTACCGAAGTTTGGCGCCATTCCATGAGTGTGCGCAATTTTAAAGCGTGACATGTTAGGTATCTATTTACTCGGCGTAACATCGTCTTTCACATTATACAAAAAAATTGGGCTAACTTTACTGTTTTGTTATTCATTTAATTCCCTAAAAAAAGGCGTTTGAAAAATGATTGCGCAAATACTGTGCGAGAAAAAAAGTTGCAATGACCGCCATTTTATTCCCTAGGGTGTCTGCTAAAAAAAAATATATAATGTTTGGGGGTTCTGATTAATTTTCTAGCAAAAAAATTGTGATTTTTACATAAAGGAGAACAGTGCCAAAATAGGCCCGGTAATGAAGTGGTTAATAGTGGTTTATGGATACCACAATACATATATTCACACCTCACAGCATTTATCACCACATCACTATTTGTGATCTTTATTATTTTTTCTCATTATACACTAACATATTTATTAAATACACATTTTTTGATTTTATTTATTTATTCATTTATCTTTTCATTAATTTAGTCACCCTACACAACACATTAAGATATAATTCACACACATTGTCACATTTTTTCATTTCTCACTTAGTTTTATCACAACATTCAAACAAACAATACATATAGATTTGTAAATAGTGTATGGGTGTGTGTAGGGGAAAAGGTTTTTCAATTACATGTCTTTATTCACCTGGGTTCACAGGAGACACTAGTTTACCAGTTCATTGCTCGTTCACTAGGCCTCCAATCATCATCTTGCTGATCATGTAACCAGTGAGGTGAAGTATATATATTTTCAACAATCATTTTATGTGTGTACTAGCTATGACTAAGCACTGAAGCTACAGTGCGAAACGTTAGCTTGTGTTCCAATCTTTTTGCTGTGGCATGTTCATTTTGTGATCGATTTTAATTAAAAGAACATTTTTGGAGTGCGGCTGTCCAAGTTTCCTTCGTATTTTTGCATTAAAACCCTTTATAGTGCATTTTAGGATGTACCACTTTCTCTTTGTTCTCCTTTCTTTCCCTTTTATCTCTCTCTCTCTGTCCTAATTTCTTGTTTGTTATCCCCATCCCTCTCTAGACGTCTTTCTTGTTCTTTCTCTTATTCTTTCTCTCCCTTTTTCTTTGTTCCTCCCCCTCTTTTCCTCTCCCTTCCATGTATTCTCTATTTGTATTCCTTCTCTTACTCCCTGGTGGGTAGTATGGGATCAGTGGCAGTGCTGGTGGGGAGTTGGGATCAGCCAACTTAGGTGCTCTTGATCAAGGTCATCTGCTGATCTGAGAACTGTAGTGGGGACTTTTAAAGGCAACT
This sequence comes from Rana temporaria, assembly GCF_905171775.1. Lineage (NCBI taxonomy): Eukaryota > Metazoa > Chordata > Amphibia > Anura > Ranidae > Rana > Rana temporaria. The sequence goes on from NC_053500.1 coordinate 126,753,020, forward strand.
CTAATCTCAGGTAGTGTTACTCACTGTGTCTCTGACTTTGTGGTTTCTCGTAGCAGTGACACCTATGCTGAAATCAGCAGATGGGGTCTCCTCCAGCCCCTCCCACTTCACATTCCTCACCAGTCAGCTGACCTCTAGTCCCTGCCCCCCAGCTATGCCATGAACTAAATGGGCAGCTGTGAAGAGGCCGAGTGGGCGGCCGCAGGCTTCAGGAACAGCCCATGCTTTGGTGACCCCCTGGCAAATCCTCCGACCCCCAGGTTGAGAACCACTAATCTAGAGGGAGGGGAGGGTTGGATGTACTGGCAGATATAGATACACTAACTTTGGCCACCGTGCAGCGTATCTGCAGATTTAATGCAGGCTGGCTGCGATTTCCCATAGACTTCTATTATATCCCCATGTTTTTGGTGTGTTTTCTGAAAGCACACCAAAAGTCATACATGCAGAACTTTTGGTGTGCTTTCAGAAAACACACCATAACCGCGGAACATAATAGTCTATGGAAAAGCACAAATAACCCATACAAAAACCACGGGTACACTGCACTGTGGACAAAGCGCAGAGGATGAATGTGAAGCTGCCCTAAAGCGGCACGCTGCAACACGTGGTTGTTGTTATTATATATTGTATAAAAATGCTAATGCGCAAATCAAAATCAAAAATGAGTGGCTGCCAACATGAACAGGTGTTCCCACACAGTATAGATGTGGTGCTTAGCCCTGGTTCACACTGGAGCGTTTTGACATGTCAAATTGGCGGCAATTATCGTCAACGGCAGCGTCCTAATCGATGCGACGCAGCGCTGCACCGATTTCAAAAAGTAGTTTCTGTACTACTTTTTGCGATTTCTGGGTGCGATTTCCATTGACATCTGTGCAGAAACCCACACAGATGTCACTGAAATCGCCGCCAAAATCGAGACTGACATGCAGGAGTGAAATCGTGCGAGTTCAGCTGAACCAAGGCTTACTCAAAGAACAATAATGATGTGATAAATCTTCAAACGTAAAATATGATAGAAGTGCAAATAACTTCCAAAGTGACCGTGCAATAAATATTGATTCATATAACGTTTCTTCACACACAATATTGGGTAGTCACATAAAATAAAGTGCAATGGCTTCAAAGTGACAATGCGGTGAATATATATATAAATAATAATCAAGGTGGCCAGTCCAAAAGTTCATAAAGTCCATAAAAGTGCTTGTGCAAAATTAAATCCAGTGGCCCAGATTCAAGAAGCACTTGCGCCCGTGCAACCATAGGTTGCGCGGCGCAAGTGCTTACTTGCTCCGGTGTAACGAGTGCTCCTGATTCAGGAACCTCGTTACACCGACTGCAGCCTAGGATATGACAGACATAAGCCTCCTTATGCCTTCATATCTCAGGCTGCATTCTTGCGTTGGCCGCTAGGGGGCGCGGCCATTGTGATCGGCGTATAGTATGCAAATTGCATACTACCACCGATTCACAAAAGTTGCGCGGGCCCTGCGCACGCAAGGTACGGAGTTTCCGTACGGCGACTTTAGCGCAAGGTTGCTCCTGCTGTAGCAGGGGCAACCAATGCTAAAGTATAGCCGCCCTTTCCGCTCGTGAAATTTAAATTTCACGTTGTTTACGTAAGTGATTCGTGAATGGCGCTGGACGCCATTCACGTTCACTTAGAAGCAAATGACGTCCTTGCGACGTCATTTGCCGCAATGCACGTCGGGAAAGTTTCCCGACGGAGCATGCGCTGTTCGCTCGGCGCGGGAGCGCGCCTAATTTAAATGATTCCCGCCCCCGGCGGGATCATTTACATTAGGCAGCCTTACGCCCAGCTATTTAGCATATCGCCCGCGCAATTTACGGAGCTACTGCTCCGTGAATCGCGGGCATTTCAAAATATTTGCGTGGGCGCAGAGCAAACATCGTTGCCCTTTGCCCACGCAAATATTGCACGGATCTACCTGAATCTGGGCCAATAAATCCAAATTACAAATGCTTCCACCATCCGTAGTGCACCAGTGGTTTGCCCCAGCCTCTCACCTCAAATGAATCGGCTTCACATACAACAGCTGCTGTTTGTATGTGAAGCTGATCACCGTAATTTTAAACTGTAAGTTTGCTGCTGTGTAATAAAATACTTTTATGGGATTACTGCACCATGGAGACTTCTTTATGTTACATATGAATGTTATATGGAGGGGAGTGAGGATCTGTAAGGAGAATATTAGTACCAGTGGAAACCTCTTAAATCGATTTGGCTGGATGTCCCAGGAGAAGGAATTCACTGTCCTGGAGTTTTGAGTCGCGTATTAACAAAGGCACAACTAGACCAGTAGGGGTCTTCATTTAAGGTGAGAGGCTGGGGCAAACCACTGGTGCACTACGGATGGTGGAAGCATTTGTGATTTGGATTTATTGGATTTAATTTTGCACGACCACTTTTATTTATGAACTTTTGGACTGGGCACATTGATTATTTTTTTCATATATTCACTGCATTGTCACTTTGAAGCCGTTGCACTGAGTTTTATGTGAAGAATAATGGAAAGCCAAAGTTTATACATGTGACAACAATATTATGTATACAGAAGGAAGATAAGGACACAAAACAGTTGCAGAGCAATAACAATGACAAACACCAGTGATCCTATCCGGATCACCTGACTATACTGTCCACCTATGTGTATGGAAATAAGTGCCATTAGACGGGAGGAGGATCCCACACCCTCCGGCCCCCCAACCAGGAGCAGGCTGGGAGTTTATTTATTTATTACAGGTACTTATATAGTTCCGTCAATTTACACAGCACTTATTATATATATATATATATATATATATATATATATATATATATACAGTTTTGTTCAAAATTATTCAACCCCCCAATGCTGTAAAGGGTTTTAGGGAATTTAGTGTACATTTGTAATTGTATTCAGAATGAAATCCTACAAGGACTTCTTAAAGAGCCATATGCAACTAAAATTACATCAATTGGTTTTGTAATACAGTAGTAAATGTTTATTTTGTGAATTCTTCATTTACACAATTAGTCAACCCCTTAAAGACTACCAAAACAGAGGTTCATTGAAGTGTTTTCAATCAGGTATTAAAAACACCTGTGGATGTCAGGGAGCAGCAATAAAGCCTAATAAGCACCAATTAGGCAGCTTTAAAATGACTGTGATACTCAGCTCCTTCTAGACATTTACTGGTGTGGTTACAAACATGGTGAAGTCAAGAGAATGGTCCAGGAAGACAAGAGAAGAGGTGATTACTCTTCACAGGAAGGGCAATGGCTATAAGAAGATTGCAAAGATGTTAAACATACCAAGAGACACCATAGGAAGCATCATTCGCAAATTCAAGGCAAAGGGCACTGTTGAAACGCTACCTGGTCGTGGCAGAAAGAAGATGCTGACTTCGACTGCTGTGCGCTACCTGAAGCGTAGGGTGGAGAAAAGTCCCCATGTGACTGCTGAGGAACTGAGAAAAGATTTGTCAGATGTGGGTACTGAAGTTTCTGCTCAGACAATACAGCGCACACTGCGTAATGAAGGCCTCCATGACAGAACTCCCAGGCACACCCCCATGCTGTCTCCAAAGAAGAAGAAGAGTCGACTGCAGTATGCCAAAAGTCATGTGGATAAAACCACAGAAGTTTTGGGATTGTGTTCTGTGGACTGATGAAACAAAATTAGAACTGTTTGGTCCCATGGATCAACTCTATGTTTGGAGGAGGAAGAACAAGGCCTATGATGAAAAGAACACCTTGCCTACTGTGAAGCATGGCGGGGGTCAATCATGCTTTGGGGCTGTTTTGCTTCTGCAGGTACAGGGAAGCTTCAGCGTGTGCAAGGTACCATGAATTCTCTTCAGTACCAGGAGATATTGGATGACAATGTGATGCAGTCCGTCACAAACCTGAGGCTTGGGAGACTTGGACCTTTCAACAGGACAATGATCCCAAGCATACCTCCAAGTCCACTAGAGCATGGTTGCAGATTAAAGGCTGGAACATTTTGGAGTGGCCATCGCAGTCGCCAGACTTAAATCCGATTGAGAACCTCTGGTGGGACTTAAAGAAAGCAGTTGCAGTGCGCAAGCCTAAGAATGTGACTGAACTGGAGGCTTTTGCCCATAACGAATGGGCGAAGATACCCGTAGATCGCTGCAAGACACTTGTGTCAAGCTATGCTTCACGTTTAAAAGCTGTTATAACTGTAAAAGGATGTTGTACAAAGTAATAAGATTGAATGTCACTGGGGGTTGAATAAAACTGATAATGATGTGAGCACAGAAAAGACATTTGTGGTTATTTCATTATAAATGTTATGTTATATTTGTCTGACCTACACGTGCCTCTTTGATTTAATTGTAAGCAGGATGACTGAATGATCAAAATCAATGTCAAACTGGCCAAAACAATCAATTTCAGTGGGGGTTGAATAATTTTGAATACAACTGTGTGTATATATGTGTGTGTGTGTGTGTGTGTGTGTGTGTGTGTGTGTGTGTATATAAATAAATTGTACATTCACATCAGTCCCTGCCTTCAAGGAGCTTAAAATCGAAGGTCCCTAACTCACATTCATACATACAATGGCCAATAAACTGGAGTACCCAAAGGAAACCCATGCAGGCACAGGGAGAACATGCAAACTCCAGGCAGGTAGTGTCGTGGTTGGTATTCGAACAGATGACCCTGGTGCTGCTAGGCAAAAGTGCTAACCACTACACCACTGTGTTCCAACTTATTGTGGGTCAGAGCCATGAGGATAATGGTTAGCTCTTTTAAAACCAAGTGATCAATGGCAGTTTTTATTTTTGTTGTGACAGATTCCCTTTTTGATTCTAACTGCAAAATGTTCATAAGCTCCCAATTCAAGCTGGGACTGACCGTATCTGATATGTTGTGAAGTAGTGGGATAAAGAGGTTGCTGCATTGTCCTTTATTGCTCAGGACTGAAACTATGGGTAAAATTCTATACAAACGATGTCCAGCTAATCTCTGGAATTAAACAGAATTCATTTTTGTTAAAGATATTATTAAAGTTTCTGTGCACCTTTTACATTGAATTATGTAACAAATGCCTTGCCATGTGTGTGTTTTACTTTTACATTTTTGTTTTTCTCTCAAACCAGGACCATAAGAGTGACTGTATTTGCTGCATTGTTTTTGGACAATGTCCCAAAATTCACAGAAGGTATGTCACTTTAAGCATTCCATATACCCAACCCCCATATAAAGTGCAAAAATAATAATAATGGAGGCAGGTTAGAAATACTCTCCTTTCTTCTGCAGTCCTCAAATTCTCTCTGCCAGTGGAAGTCGTGTGACCTAATACTGTTAGGTTAAAATTGCATGGGGGCAGTGTTGGCCGCCTGAATGATGAATGCGATGCTTGACCCCTTACTGCCTATTTATTTTTTTCTGTGCCAGAACAATATGGTCCCATCAGTATTGTCATTGAAGCTTTTCTGCATGCATCGTAGTGCAAAAACACCTTCAAATGTTATATGGACGGTTGCTAGTGTGTTACTAGTATCACCCTGCACAACTGTCAACCTGTCTTGTAATCTTTTGTTCTATGAGCCATTCTCCTAATGTTCATGCAGACAAAGGTAGGCTTAACATTGTTTACTTGTTGAAGGTAACCTAGATACATGTTGGTGGAATCCCATTGTCCAATATTCTCTCTAGCCCTGCCCAATATGTCTACAATCTGTTGCCATCTTTCAAGGCAAAATTAAAGCGTCTGCTCATATCTTACCAACACCCATTTCCCTTTCATAGGCAATATATTTGAACTCTTCGCAGCGACCCCAAAAAAAAAATCAGTAGATCCCCCAGTGGGTTGGCAAATTCACCCAGTTGCAAAATCAGATGTGCCCTCACCTCATCTGATGGACCTCATTGTTAACAGGAGGTCAAGAAGTGCATTGTATGACAACCTTCTCTGGTCCTCTCCACGGTCAGAGTCCACTTGTGAGAGAATTTTCAAGATTTCACAATATAGTGCTCCCTTACTATTAAGGTATATTAAAACCCCATAAAATACTCTCACATCGGCAAAAACAGAAAATGCGCATCAGAGAAACACTCCCAGCTACCAGACTGTAAGCCAGATCCTCCTGACAGCGGGACTAATGTGATGGTGTGATAGATTCCATTATCTGACGTGTTGTGTCCTTCCAGACTTTCTCAAACATAGATTGCTGCTATGCTAACGAATATAAAAAAATGTGTGCATATAAAAACATTGCGAATATAAAAAAATGTGTGCATATAAAAACATTGTGCCAGATAAAAAAAATTAAAATAAACAATGTGTGCAAAATATATCAAGAAGGTAGTTGTTATAAAATCTAAAATGAGCCATAGATGATTTGATTTTCTTTCCTTCTTCCATGGGTGTAAGGAAAGAAAATCGCATGATTCCCACATCAATACAGTGTTGATGGGGGAATCCCTTTTGCTGCGCTATTGTGTTCTGACAGCAAGGAGCCTTCCCGGCCAGCAGAACACAATGATTACAGCTAGTGGCTATAGCTGCCAGAAGTAATCGCATGTAAATAACCGACTTGAGTACAACCAGCTTGCCCATAGATGGATCGAATCTCAGCTGGTCCCTGCTGAACCGGCCATTATTCGATCCATCTATGGCTGGCTTAAATTATATATGGAGATATAATGCACAAGGCCCAGGAGGTAATAAAATCTTAGCTATACCTAGCCTGATTACCCAGTACCTCACAGAGGGAAGACTAAGGCAGGCCATAGATTAGGTTATTTTCTTTCCTTCCAATAAGAGTGGAAAGAAAGAAAATAGCTTGATTCCCCCATCCGCACAGTCAGTGTTGATGGGGGAATCCTTCCCGCAGTGCTATTGTGTTCTGCTGGCTGGGTGCCTTCCCTGGCGGCAAAACACAGTGATTAGTGTTCCTGTCTATAGCCGGTGGCACTTATCATACCGGAAAAACCTGACAGGCCGGGTGTACACAAGTCAACCGATGGATCTATTTGTGTACAATTAGCCAGTTGTCGGCTGGTTCAGGAATTTCGATCCATGTACATCCGGCTTATTTCTCAAATAAAATGACTTATTATCATTATTATAGGTACATATATAGCGACATCAATTTACGCAGTGCTTTACATATATATTGTACATTCATATCAGTCCATGCCCTTAAAGGAATTGTAAAGGAAAATGTTTTTTCACCTTAATGCAATCTATGCATTAAGGTGAAAAAACATCTGATGTTGCCTGCCCCCCCTGACCCCTCGAAAGTCCCAAGCGCGGTCCCGAGATCTTCTTTGCCGCTCAGCCTGGGCGCTGATTGGCTAGAGCGGATGGATTGAGAGCAGCGCAGCCATTGGCTGTCCATCACATTCAGTGATGCAGCGTGCCAAGGGGCGGGGCCAAGTGATACAGTGAGCGGCTATGGTCGCTCGCTGTATCATGGGAGCTCGCCCGCAATTACTGACCACCATGTAAGCTCTCGCATGACTGTGGTGAGTAATTGCGGGGAGGACCAGAGACAGCCGCCGAGGGACCTCAGAAGACGTGGATCCGGGCCACTCTGTGCAAAACGAACTGCACAGTGGAGGTAAGTAAAACATGTTTGTTATTTTAAAGAAACAAAATTCCTTTAGTAACCCTTTAACCACTTTTAATGCCCAGCCGTGGCGCCCCGACCTGGTCCGAAGCTCCGCGGACCCAATCACCGCCAGAGTCCCGCGATCGGTCCCTGGAGCTGAAGAACGGGGAGAGGTGTGTGTAAACACACCTTCCCCATTCTTCACAGTGGCGCTGTCATTGATCGTCTGTTCCCTGATATAGGGAAAGGCAATCAATGACGTCACACGTCCAGCCCCGCCCCCTACAGTTAGAAACATATATGAGGTCACACTTAACCCCTTCAGTGCCCCCTAGTGGTTAACTCCCAAACTGCAATTGTCATTTTCACAGTAAACAATGCATTTTTATAACATTTTTTGCTGCGAAAATGACAATGGTCCCAAAAATGTGTCAAAATTGTCAGATGTGTCCGCCATAATGTCGCAGTCACGAAAAAAATCGCTGATCGCCGCCATTAGTAGTAAAAAAAAAATATTAATAAAAATGCAATAAAACTATCCCCTATTTTGTAAACGCTATAAATTCTTACATGCCAGCCATAGATGGATCGAATAATGGCCGGTTCAGCAGGGACCAGCTGAGATTCGATCCATCTATGGGCAAGCTGGTTGTACCCAAGTCGGTTATTTACATGTGATTACTTCTGGCAGCTATAGCCACTAGCTGTAATCATTGTGTTCTGCTAGCCGGGAAGGCTCCTTGCTGTCAGAACACAATAGCGCAGCAGAAGGGATTGCCCCATCAACACTGTATTGATGTGGGAATCATGCGATTTTCTATCCTTACACCCATGGCAGAAGGAAAGGAAATCAAATCATCTATGGCTTGTTTTAGATTTTATAACAACTATCTTCTTGATATATTTTGCACACATTGTTTATTTTAATTTTTTTATCTGGCACAGTGTTTTTATATGCACACATTTTTTTATATTCGACCTCAAGTGTGTAAATGGACTTGTGTCCTTTTACAAATGTCCACCTCCAATCCGATCAAAAAAAAGAGTAGAGTGGGCTGCCATCCACATGCTCCGCAAATTGTAGCCCGTGACCGGTTACCAAGTCGCTTAAGTGGCCCTCGCTCTTCAAAAGGTTGGGCACCCTTGATGTAAGACTAGCTTTACAATACCGTGCTGCTATAGAACTCCTCTGAGTGAGGCATTTAATAGTAAGAGATTTATATAAATGTGTGAATGTATTTGAAACCAATGTTAACCACTTCCCTACCGGCCCATAGTAAAATGACGTCCACAAAGAACCTCTGCCGTTCAGAGTGGACGTCATATGACGTCCTGGGCTTTGTGGGGGGGATATCTGAATGATGCCTGCAGCTAGAGGCATCATTCAGATATCCTTCTCTTGTGCCGGCGATTCTGCACAACGTAAGAACGATCATAGCGGCGGTTCCGCCGCTAGATCGTTCTTACAGGCGGCGGGAGGGGACATCCCCCCCCCCTCCCGCCGCCATCCGGTGCTTCTCAGGGCTCTCCCGTGCCATCGGGGGCCCGGAGAACGAATCGTCCGGCGCTCGCAGGAAGCATAGAGATGACTGGTGACCAGATGGTCACCAGTCATCTCTATGACCGTCGGAGGACCCGGGCGCGATGTGATGACGTCATGCCCGGGTCCCCGTAAGTAAACAAAGCCGCGATTGCGGCTGCTAAGCAACACCAAGCATGAGATCGGTGAATTTTTTTTCACCGATTTCATGCTTTCCAGCCTGGAGGAGAGATGTGGGGTCTTATTGATCCCGCATCTCTCCATAAAGAGTACCTGTCACACACATTCCTATTACAAGGGATGTTTACATTCCTTGTAATAGGAATAAAAGTGATTAAAAAAAAAGTGTAAAAAAAGAAATAAATATATAAAAAAAAAAAAGAAATAAAAAAAATGTTTTTAACGCCCCTGTCCCCGGTAGCTTGCGCGCAGAAGCGAACGCACACGCAAGTCCCGCCGACATATGTAAACGCCGTTTAAACCACATATGTGAGGTATCGCCGCGTGCGTTAGAGTGCCAGCAACAATTCTAGCACTAGATCTCCTCTGTAAATCTAAACTGGTAACCTGTAAAAATTTTCAAATCGTTGCCTATGGAGATTTTTAAGTACCGAAGTTTTGCGCCATTCCATGAGTGTGCGCAATTTTAAAGCGTGACATGTTGGGTATCTATTTACTAGGTGTAACATCATCTTTCCTATTTTACAAAAGAATTGGGCTAACTTTACTGTTTTTTAATTTTTTTAATTCATGAAACAATTTTTTTCCAAAAAAAAGGCGTTTGAAAAATTATTGCGCAAATACCGTGCAAGATAAAAGGTTTCAATGACCGTCGTTTTATTCCCTAGGGTGTCTGCTAAAAAAACATATATAATGTTTGGGGGTTCTGCGTCATTTTCTAGCAAAAAAATTATGATTTGTACATGTAGGAGAGAAGTGCCAGAATAGGCCTGGTATGGAAGTGTGTATAACTGCCCTGTAAGAGGTTAAAGCGGAGTCCCACTCAAAAGTGAAACTTCGGCTTATCCGTCTCGTTTTGCCCCCCTCCTCTACCGCCAGACCAATAAGAAAGCGCAGAAGGAAACCGTCTGTGAAGCTGAAAGAATTCACTGCCGGGTTCCCTTAACTGGAGTGGCAGGGCTGCACCTGACAGCCGATCCAAAGATCGGCTGGGGTGCCGACATTGCATGCTCCCTGGACAGGTAAGTGTCCATATATTAAAATTCAGCAGCTGCAGTATTTGTAGCTGCTGACTTTTAATTTTTCATGGGAAGGCTGGACCTCCTTTTTAAGGAAAGTGTCAGAGAAAGTAAAAAGTGTTGTTGTTTAATAAGTATGAAGTCAATTTCATCTGGTCAGTAGATTGTACTGCGGGGAGAGTATTTTCCTAACAATGCTAATACACAAGGAGAAGTGAATACTTTGTATGATGTCTACGTGGTATTGTTTGAAGAAGATAAACAATTAGTTTAGAAATGTATATATGTTCCTAGATTGTAAGCTCTAATGAGCAGGGCCCTCTAATTTCTCCTGTATTGTATTGTAACTCTATTGTCTGCCTTCATGTTCTAAAGTGCTGCCCAAACTGTTGGCGCTATATAAATAATGTATAATAATAATAATACTATGTTTAACACTGTGGACATATGGAATTATTTATGTGAGACACAAGTATTAGGAAGAATTAGACTAGCATGAAATGTTTCTCAACTAACCATTTATTATTTTTTTCCACAGTAGTACTACATATATTATATGCATGAGCGACCGCAAGTGCCCCCCCCCAGAATCAGGGATCGGCAAGGTGTCCGCATATGGACACTGGTGTCCGTGAGCGCTCCTTGCAAGGTCCGCCGCAGATTTCTTTCTGAGTCTGCTGCTCTTTGACTCACTGAGACCGTCCCTCCCTCACCCCCGATGCAATGGCTCGGGCCTCGGCTCGGCTGCTTGGCTCCAGTCCCTCCTGTGTACTGTGTAGAGAGAGATGTAGATCCAGCTGGTGCCACCCACTCAAGTGGAGTGGTAGTGGAGTCCTGCGTGGGAAGTAATCTGTGGGACTCTCTGGGGGAGAGACTGTGCTGTGCAGCAGCTGCCCAGTTGGGTTGCCACCTTTTCTTCAAGCCAAACCCGAACACTTTAGCGGGCTGGGAGACCTTTGGGTGCCCCCAAGGAGAGTAGTATTGCGGTGCGCATAGCGTGCCCAAGTGAACAGTGAGTTGGGGCCAAATTGCTCTTGCTGACATCATCGCCCTGCCCCAGCATTGATGTCAACCTGCCCCCAGACAGCCGCTCGCAGCTCCTGGAGGGCAACAGATTTGTGTGTTACCATCTTGGTTTTCTGGGGAGCCACAGCCCCATCTGAATAATGTGACTGTCCAGGTGAATCTTGGACAGGTGGTAACCCTACGCCCAGCGCGGGTGAGGGAACCAGAGGACAGGCAGGCATCCTGAGCCGAGGAGGAAGCAATGAGGACTCGCGGAGTAAAATATATATTTTTTTTTGCAGGGGGAGAGTCCAGAGAGCCTGGAGAATGATGGTCCTGTTAATTATCTTAAATATAAGGGTGAAAAAAAGGTAAGAGTAAGAAGACTATGTAAAGGGGGATCTATTCCATGGGGGACCTGCCCTGGCCTGCTCTAAAGGGGGATCTATGGGGACCCTGCTCTAAAGGGAATCTATGGGAGGCCCTGGCCTGGCCTGCTCCAAAGAGGGATCTATGGGGACCCTGGCCTGCTCTAAAGGGGGTCATGTTGGCTAAATTATATATTTTCTTTGCAGGGAGAGCCTAGAGTACCTGGTGGTTCAGGAAAACCTGGTAGCATGGGGAATATGGGTGAAAACGTAAGACTAAAGGGGGTACTATGGGGACCCTGGCCTGCTCTAAAGGGGGATCTATGGGGGACCCTGGCCTACCCTAAAGGGGATCTATGGGGGACCCTGGCCTACCCTAAAGGGGATCTATGGGGGACCCTGGCCTGGCCTGCTTTAAAGGGGGATCTATGGAGGCAAAAAGGGGCGGAGCATGGGCGACATTAAAATGATGCTCCCTCTGAAAAAAGTTCTGCAGACTTCCATAATTATATGTGATATTCTAGGTTTATCAGGCGAACCTATGAATTTACACTTTTTAATTTTGATATTTAGTGTTCTGAAGAGTACTGATTTAAAAAGATGTTAGAAAGCAAGTCTTAAAGGCAATTTAATTTTTAGAGTGAGATTTGCAGCATTTTGAATATCCTCTTTCTTGTTTTAGGTATTCAATGATCCAATCCATGGTCACATTGAAATGCACCCCCTGCTGGTCCGGATTATTGACACTCCACAGTTCCAGCGTTTGCGGTATATCAAACAGCTCGGTGGCTGCTATTATGTTTACCCAGGAGCCTCCCACAACAGATTTGAGCACTCTATTGGGTATGTCACCTAAAGTCACACTACAGCCAGACTTGACAACTAGGCCATTTAGATGCATACATGAAGCACAGCCTTATTTGCTTAGTGTTTCAGTTGTTGTTGCAGGAGAGTAGGGAGAACCCAACTTAGGGTAAAAAGATCAAAGGGCAAGAGTAGTCCGCTTTCAGATTGGAGTGAGCTGCCAAATTGCTTTCTCGGACCCCTGAAACATGCTCTCCCTCCCTACACCCCAATGGAGGGCAGACATCTGGAGTCTAATAGACCCCTGATATTTCAGTAAAGAGACCCCACACCATAATTATATATACAGTGAGGAAAATAAGTATTTGAACACCCTGCTATTTTGCAAGTTCTCCCACTTGGAAATCATGGAGAGGTCTGAAATTGTTATCGTAGGTGCATGTCCACTGTGAGACATAATCAAAAAAAAAAATCCAGAAATCACAATGTATGATTTTTTTAACTATTTATTTGTATGATACAGCTGCAAATAAGTATTTGAACACCTGAGAAAATCAATGTTAATATTTGGTACAGTAGCCTTTGTTTGCAATTACAGAGGTCAAACGTTTCTTGTAGTTTTTCACCAGCTTTGCACACACTGGAGGAGGGATTTTGACCCACTCCTCCACACAGATCTTCTCTAGATCAGTCAGGTTTCTGGGCTGTCGCTGAGAAACACGGAGTTTGAGCTCCCTCCAAAGATTCTCTATTGGGTTTAGGTCTAGAGACTGGCTAGGCCACGCCAGAACCTTGATATGCTTCTTACAGAGCCACTCCTTGGTTATCCTGGCTGTGTGCTTCGGGTCATTGTCATGTTGGAAGACCCAGCCTCGACCCATCTTTAAAGCTCTAACTGAGGGAAGGAGGTTGTTGCCCAAAATCTCGCAATACATGGCCCCGGTCATCCTCTCCTTAATACAGTGCAGTCGCCCTGTCCCATGTGCAGAGAACACCCCAAAGCATGATGCTACCACCTCCATGCTTCACAGTAGGGATGGTGTTCTTGGGATGGTACTCATCATTCTTCTTCCTCCAAACACGGTTAGTGGAATTATGACCAAAAAGTTCTATTTTGGTCTCATCTGACCACATGACTTTCTCCCATGACTCCTCTGGATCATCCAAATGGTCATTGGCAAACTTAAGACGGGCCTTGACATGTGCTGGTTTAAGCAGGGGAACCTTCCGTGCCATGCATGATTTCAAACCATGACGTCTTAGTGTATTACCAACAGTAACCTTGGAAACGGTGGTCCCAGCTCTTTTCAGGTCATTGACCAGCTCCTCCCGTGTAGTCCTGGGCTGATTTCTCACCTTTCTTAGGATCATTGAGACCCCACGAGGTGAGATTTTGCATGGACCCCCAGTCCGAGGGAGATTGACAGTCATGTTTAGCTTCTTCCATTTTCTAATGATTGCTCCAACAGTGGACCTTTTTTCACCAAGCTGCTTGGCAATTTCCCCGTAGCCCTTTCCAGCCTTGTGGAGGTGTACAATTTTGTCTCTAGTGTCTTTGGACAGCTCTTTGGTTTTGGCCATGTTAGTAGTTGGATTCTTACTGATTGTATGGGGTGGACAGGTGTCTTTATGCAGCTAATGACCTCAAACAGGTGCATCTAATTTAGGATAATAAATGGAGTGGAGGTGGACATTTTAAAGGCAGACTAACAGGTCTTTGAGGGTCAGAATTCTAGCTGATAGACAGGTGTTCAAATACTTATTTGCAGCTGTATCATACAAATAAATAGTTAAAAAATCATAAATTGTGATTTCTGGAATTTTTTTTTTTGATTATGTCTCTCACAGTGGACATGCACCTACGATGACAATTTCAGACCCCTCCATGATTTCCAAGTGGGAGAACTTGCAAAATAGCAGGGTGTTCAAATACTTATTTTCCTCACTGTGTATATGTGTATATATATATATATATAGAGATACATTCCACCTAGATCTGAACTCTGCCCTGTGTATTACATACTACTTGGTTACTTATGCCTGACCTCTTCACAGTGCATTACATATAACTAACCTCTGCACTCTGGTTTACTTACCCCTGACCCCTGTACTCTGCATTACTACTGACCCTTGTACTTTACTTTACATACCACTAACCCCTGCATTCTGTGTTAACTCACTCTTGACCCCTGCACTGTGCCCTATATACTGCTGACCTCTGCACTCTGATACTACTAAGCTATGAATTCTGTTACTTAATCCTGACCCCTGCACTCTGTGTTACTTATGTGTTAATAATACTGACCCCTGTATATCTCCTTACCCCTGCAGACTCTGTTAAGTATTGGTGATTTCTGGACTCTTTTTTATTTTTATTTATTTTTTTACTTACCACTGATCACTGCACTCTGCATTACTTACTCTTGAGCCCTCCACTCTGTGTTAGTGACCCCTGCACCCTGCAGTACTACTGACCCCTGAACTCCGCATTACTTTTTACCAGCCCTTGCAAAAAAGTGTGCCATCTCTTTCTGTAGAAACATGTAAAAGAAGCAGCCCTAACTAGTTTTATTACACCTACAAAAACCTCCAACCCATTGCAGCCACAACAGGCATTGCAATACTAAGCAGAAAGGTCAGAGACCAATAATGTTCACTAAATAAGTTAAACCAAATGGAGGAGTGGGCCATCCAAGGACAGAAGAGAACTTATAAATGAAACTGAAACGCACCCAGTGTACACTAACTACACAGGGAGTGAACCCTGGTTGACATTTGCCAGAGCTGTTTTAGTTGGATCCCTGCATTTCTGGCCATCTACCTATTACCTCTGCATTTCTGTCACAATCGCAGTAAAATGGCTTTTTGTAAGATGGTCCAAAAAGGGGGGTGGAGAGACGGAAAAACAAGGAGGAGCCAACTCCACTGATTTATCTGCATTATCTGTGGTGTGGTGTAGCACAGCATGCACATGTGCTCTTTAAAGAGGAAGTAAACCCCAATGAGTTTTACTTCCTCTTTTTTCCCCTGCAAGGTAAAGCATAGTGGGCAAGTATGCATCGCACACTTGCCCATTATGTGGCACTTGCCTGCAAACGTAGCCCACACTGTCCCCGCTGGTGGCCGCATCCATCTTCACCCCTTTTTCTTTCCCGGGCCGCGGACTCCAGTGTTCTGTCACTGCGTAAGCGCTGTACGTCATAGCACAACAACTGATTTGCCGATCAGCTGGGCTGACGTAACCATGGCAAATGCGCACATCATAGGAGGTATCTCTCAATGGAAGATACAATTTCAAAGGCACAATTTAAACCTATACAAACAGCGGGGGGGGAGACCGTAGTCCTCAGATTGTGCATCGCTGCTGCTGGAGGGCGGCATTGGCATGTGGCTGTGTTGAAGGGCTGGTTTTGTCTGTGTTGCAACCCGCCCTTTCACACAGGCAAAACCGGACATTCAACACAGCAAACCCGCTCTGCAACAAAGACAAAACCAGACCATCAGCATACTGTAAAGCCGCCTCGCAACAGCGAAGCACAATGTGAGAACTACGGTCTCCCCCCGCTCTTTGTATAGGTTTCAGTTGTGCCTGTGAAATGGTATCTCCCATCGAGAGATACCTCCTACGATGTGCACTTGCGCCCTGGTCACGTCACTCCAGCTGATCGGTAACTCAGCTGGAGTGCGGCTCCGTCCTGCGTGGGCACTATACGATGGGGGGCACTTCTCAACAGAACACCAGCTCTGTGACTGGCCAGAGTCACGTGACGTCACTCCCGTGCATGTGCGTGGGAGCCGTCAATCACGGCACTTGCTAGTGAAGAAACAGCATGGAGGGCCGTTTCTTCACAGCTCATGCCCCCGATGACATCATTGGCATGTAAGCGGGGTGGGGGGCAGTGGCGGCCCGTCCATTGGGGCGCCTGGGCGCCGCCCCCCCCCCCCCCCAAAAAAACAAAAAAATTATTTAAACATGTCCCTTTAAATAAAAAAAAAAAATCGAAAAAATGTCCTTACGTGCACTGTGTCCGGGCGCCGGCACAGTGCAGTGTGAGTAGCGCTACATTGGCAGCAAAAAAATGCCTTTGTGGCTATGCCCATAGCGCCACAGCTTCCGATGCAATGGACGTGCACTTTGGCCGTGCGGGTGCACGGCACCCAGTATATTACTGTGCCTGTGCCGACGTCAGGAAGTGACGTCGGCACTCTCTAGCCCAAAGGGACGCACCTCCGTGAGCCAAGCATGGAGGTAGGCAAAGCTTCTCAGAAGCAGTTTCCCCCTGTTCGGCATCCCCCATCCACCCACCCGCTCATTCAGTTGTTCTGTGGTATCGTCGGAAATAGCGTCCGCGGCACCCCCCCCCCCCCCCCGATATTGTGGGACTATTTTCAAACACCCGACTTTCACCCAACTTTGCACATCTGTATCTCCCGAACCATAAGCGGTACCGATTAGCTTTCTTGACTGACCTGTAGCCCAATGTCTTCGGTCCCGACAGAGCCAGTCCCTGGGTCAATAGCATGTAAGGGCGATGAGATATGGCCTCCAAGGCAGACACTGTGTTCCCATAGACTCCAATGTTAACGGCCGGCATCCCCCATTGAATCACCGGCACAGATCCCCCCCCCCCCCCCCCCCCGCTTATTAAGTGTTTTTTTTTCCAGATCACGGAAATAGCAGCCGGATTAGTCAACCCCATTCCCCCCCCCCCCCTCATTACAGTTCTTCTTTGATTACTGTATAGAGCATGGAAACCAAATGTCCCCGTCCCCCCCCTGCTTATTAACTTGCATTGGTCCCAGCTAGAGCAATACCTAAATTTTAGCTTTAGGGCTCAGTCAAACCATACATGCATATTTTTTTATTTTTTAGCTACAAACAGCCCCATAATGCATCCCCCCACTTATTATGGGGCTGTTTGTAGCTGAACATTAAAAAATATGCATGTATGGTTTGACTGAGCCCTAAAGCTAAAATGTAGGTATTGCTCTAGCTGGGACCAATGCAAGTGTCCCAGCTAGTTCCGCCGAACCTTAGAATTTTTTTTTTAATAAACAGGGGGACGGACGGACGACATTTGGTTTCCATGCTGCTATTTTTGGCAAACATGAAATAAAAAACTGTTAATAAGTGGGGGGGGGATGCATTAACACTTTCGTTATTTTTTTTTTTTAATGTCTGACGAAAATAGCACCCTTATTCCCCCCCCCCCCAGTGCAGTTATTTCCGCAGCCTCTGTTAATCTCATGCAGTCAGTATGTCCCCAGTATGGTAATATTGTGCAGTATGTCCGCAGTCTCTGGTAATATCATGCAGTATGTCCGCAGTCTCTGGTAATATTGTGCAGTATGTCCGCAGTCTCTGGTAATATTGTGCAGTATGTCCGCAGTCTCTGGTAATATCGTGCAGTATGTCTGCAGTCTCTGGTAATATCATGCAGTATGTCTGCAGTCTCTGGTAATATCATGCAGTATGTCCGCAGTCTCTGGTAATATCATGCAGTATGTCTGCAGTCTCTGGTAATATCATGCAGTATGTCTGCAGTCTCTGGTAATATCATGCAGTATGTCCGCAGTCTCTGGTAATATCATGCAGTATGTCTGCAGTCTCTGGTAATCTTGTGTAGTATGTCCGCAGTCTCTGGCACTTCAGACTTCACCACAGCGAGAGACATGCTCATTATTTTATTCATAATTCCGTCTCTACATCTGGTTTAGCATCATTTGTGGTCTATTACTTATCATGTTTTATACTTGTTGTTTTTTTTTTTTTTTTATAGACCGTTCCCCCTTTTTTTTTTTTTTTTTCTTCGTCGGGAACTATATCCAATGTAATAAGTACGGATTTTCGATAGCAAAATTTTTTTTATCCGCGTGACAGAGAAAAAACAAAAGCCCCTTTACCCCCCTCCCCAACAGAAAACCCCCCCTCCTCCTCCCACCCTACCCCCGCCCTGGACCATCCCACGACTCCACTTGATGAATTCATTCCCTTAGATGCAAATACATTCCTATTCCTCTCTCAGGTTTTCTGCGAAACTCCAGGACTTTTTAAATTCCAACCAGGGTGCCCACTTATCCTTTTCCCCTACCTTGTTTTCATACATTCCATATTTTAATTTCTCTCTCCTATAAGTATCCTCTACGGAGTCGATCCACTCCCATATTTGCGGACTTTCCAGATCTCTCCATTTTAGGGGTATCAATCGTTTCGCTGCGTTAAGCAAATGAGGGATCAATGAACCCTTATATTCCTTCTCTGGTACCTCCCCCCCGTGAAAGAGAACTACCCATGGGTTATCTTCTACTTCATTTTTTGTTATTACTTTTATCAGGGCCAAGATTTTTTTCCAATAGGCTTTGATTTTCAGGCAGTCCCACCAAAGGTGCGCCATCGTTCCTCTTGACGCACAACATCTCCAGCATTTCTCTGACTCACCCACTCTGAATTTGGCCATTTTATCTGGGGTGGCATACCACCTCGTCAGACATTTGAAGTTCATCTCAGCGGTTCTTACATCCACCGCCGAGGTGTGAGTCATGTTCAGGATTCTTCCTATGGTCGTTTTCCCCCTTGGGACACCTAAATCTCTTTCCCAATTTTGGATGTATTTTAGCGTGTCCAACTCTTCCATTTTCTGCAGATAATTATAGATTTTAGATATATTTCCTTTTGAGCTTTCGGTGCTACACATTTGTTCCAAAATAGTGTACTCCTCTTGTGACCGCAAAGGGTGTGGAAGGCGCTTGACAAATGACACCAACTGCAAGTATCTCCACTCGTCAAGCGCCCTAATTCCAATCCTATATTTGATATCGTGAAGTGTCCTAATTTTACCCTCTAGTGTTATGTCTTTTAGCTGTGTTCTATTTGTAATCCAATTTCCGCCTACTTCTTTTGTCCCTGGTGGAAAATATTCATTTTCTTTTAAATCTATTAAGGGTGAGTTAAATTCTGTTTTTAATTGTTTATGTAATCTATCCCAAATCCTCCACGCATTATGTGTAATTGTGTGTGTTGATATGTGTAAAGATCTATATTGTGGTGGGTTCCATATTAATCTCCCTAGCTGTGCCCTCGCTAATGTGCATTCAATGTGGATCCATCTTTTATCCTGGGACTCTTTAGCCCATTATATAACCCGTGAGAGAACCGAAGCATTATAATACAATCTGATATCCGGTACCGCTAAGCCTCCCTTTTTCTTGGCCCGTTTTAGTGTTTGAGCAGACACCCTGTGTTTTTTATTATTCCAAATATAGTTCATTATGAGGGAGTTAATTATTTTGATGTATGCCGGTGGCAGGTATATTGGGACCATTTGAAACTTATATAGAATTTTTGGGATAAGGACCATTTTTACCACATTTATCCTCCCGAACCACGAAATTGGTTTATTATATATGTTTTTAATTTCTCTTTTAATTTCGTTAAGCAGGGGGATAAAATTGATTCTATATATTTTCTTAAAGTTATTTGCCAGTTTTATGCCCAGGTACTTTATCTCTCTTTGCCATGTGAAGTTATATTTCTTCCGCAGATATTGTTCTTCCTCTTTAAGAATGTTAATGTTCAGGATCTCCGTCTTTTCTGTATTTATTTTAAAATTTGATACCTCACCATATTGTTTTAAGGTAGCTATTAATTTCGGGAGAGTGACTCTTGGGCTGCTTATAAAAAATAGGATATCGTCTGCAAAGGCAGACAATTTGTGCTCGTCTTCTCCTACTTCTACTCCATATATTTCTGGATTTTGTCGGACCATTGCCAGCAGGGGTTCCAATGAGAGGACAAAAAGGAGGGGGGCAGGGGGCAACCCTGCCTAGTTCCATTTCTCATCTCGAAGGGTGCGGAAAGAGATCCGTTGATCTTGATCCTAGCACATGGATGGAAATAGAGAGTTTTGATCCATTTGATCATCCTTGGACCTATTCCTATAAATTCTAATGTTTGTATCAGGAATCCCCAGTCTACCCTGTCGAACGCTTTCTCAGCGTCTACTGACAGGAATAGACCGGGGGTCCCTTTTTCTTTGATCTGCTCCAAGAGAAGTAGTGCCCTAACCCCGTTGTCCTTACCGTCCCTCCCCGGTATAAAGCCAACCTGGTCTGGGTGGACAATAGTTGTCATCACCCCCTTCATTCGTTCGGCCAAAATTTTTGCATACAGTTTAGTATCTGCATTCAGGAGTGAGATTGGTCGGAACCCTGAGCAAATCGTGTTGTCCTTTCCCTCTTTTTTAATGACAGTGATCGTAGCTGTTAATGCCTCTCTACTCATCTCATAGTCTAGCCCCAGGCCATTGAAGTATTGGCAAAGTCTAGGGACTAAGATGGTACTAAACCTTTGTATGTAGGCTGACGTGAAACCGTCTGGTCCGGGGCTTTTCCCCTTGGGGGTATTTTTTAAGACCTCACTTATTTCCTGCTCAGTTATACATTCCTCCATTCTTTCTATCTCGTACTCTTCTATCTTCGGTAGGTTAATTTGCTGTAATACTTCCCTGATCTTACCCTTTTTTTCGGCTGGGTCCCTAAACTTCTGTTGAACGTCGTATAGTTTTTCATAATAGCTTCTAAAAGATTCTGCTATTTGATTTGTCGCGTATACTAGGTCTCCATTCCCGTTCCTAATTTTTTCAATAAAATTCCTGGTTTTCTTTTTTCTTACCATTCTGGCCAAGTTTTTACTAGGTTTATTTCCCCAGACATATCTTTCTCTCTATCCTGTCAATGAAATTCTTGGTTTCTTGCCCGGCAAGGGCTTTATATTCATCTCTTGTTATAGTTAACTTACGGAGTGTTTCCCTCTTTTGGCCCTGTATTTTATGTTCCTGTTCCAACTTATATATCTCCTCCTTTAATGTTTTTAGTTTACTCATTCTTATTTTCTTTTTCTTTGCCCCTTCTGCAATAAAAATCCCTCTTATATAGGCTTTGTGGTCATCCCACAGAGTTGCTCTTGAGATACCCTCCCTGTCGTTCTCCTGAAAATACCATTCCAATTCTTTCTGTACTCTTTCGACCACATCCTCGTCCCCCAACAGACTTTCATCCAATCTCCATTCAGGTGGGATGGTTTTTTGTATGGATGTGCTTATTTTCATGGTTACAGGAGCATGGTCTGATAGCGTCGTGATCTCACAACTTGCTTCAACCACCCTCTCCAGAAGTCTGTGGTCCACGAGGATGTAGTCGATCCTCGAGTACGTCCCATGTACATAGTCACGTGTCTTGGGGTTGAGAATTCGCCAGACATCAACCATTTGGTTTTGTGACATTTGTTTTTTCAATAGCTTAAGATGCTCACCACTATTCCCCTGTACCTGGGACGTACTATCGAGGCTCGGGCACATGCAGAAGTTAAAGTCCCCCATCAACACCACATGTCCCTCTTCAAAATCTTTTAATTTTCTGAGGATTTTACTGATATATTTAACCGAATTCACATTGGGGGCATACACATTTGCCAGGGTGTAATCCTCCGCTCCTAGTTTTATTTTCAAGAACAGGTATCTTCCCTCCGGGTCGATCATTCTGTCCACCAATGTGAATCTAACTCCTCTTGAAAATCCAATGGCAACCCCACGAGATCTCGATGAGAGTGTATCTCCATAATACCAAACAGGATATTCAAGTGAGTACAGCTTTATATTGGACTCTATGGTAATGTGGGTCTCTTGTAGGTAGACAATATCTACTTTATACTGCGTTAATTCGCCAAGAATTTTATGTCTCTTGATATGGGAGTTTAATCCTTTTACATTGTATGATAGGAACTTAATATCTGTACATCCTAAATCCCCCATCCTAAAACTTCACCAGCCGCCACTGGTGGGGGGGGTGTAACGGCTTACAGAGGGAATCACACGTACTGATTTTATAAACCGGCAATGTTTTTATTACTGGAGAGATGGTAGTAGCAAGAGTATTTTCAGCAGTAATGCAAGTAGTTTCACTAGCACTAGCATTACTTCAAGCATGGAGGCACAGATACACAGCACAGTCACTTCTGGTGTAAGCGGTAGTTGTATTCGTCAGCACTATAGGCACTTCTCACTGACTGACACAGTATATAGAGGCTGATTGTCACACACGTCATCCAGTAGCAACAGTATTCCTTCAGCAAAGGGATATATCCGAAACGGGGAGTCTTTCATCCGACCAGGATTGCTGATACAGAACTTCGTAGGAACCCTGAGCTATTCCTCACAAGCCAGAACACTCTCCCTACCTTCTCCTAACTCTCCCTCACAAGCGTGGTCTCTGTCCCTGTCTCCACACACACACACACATGTTCTCCTCTCAACGTGGCTGGGCTTGCTCAGCAAGATATCCACCCAAACATGGCCGACCAAATCTGCGCATGCGCGGGCACTTTTCAATGGGGGGCACTTCTCGACAGAACACTGGCTCTGTGATTGGCCGGAGCCATGTGACGTCACTCCCGTGCATGCACGTGGGAGTCGTCAGTCACGGCACTTGCTAGTGAAGAAACGGCAGGGAGGTCCGTTTCTTGACAGCTCATGCGCAGATGACATTATCGGTGCACTACAAGGTAAATATATCCTAAACCGCGCAGGTTTAGGAGATATTTACAGTACCTATACAGTACCTTTACAGTACCTATAGGTAAGCCTTATTATAGGCTTACCTATAGGTACAGCTTCTGCATTGGGGGTATACAAACACTGTAATTAGCTAACATTACTTGGTTCACTGTCTTTGTAAAATTACATTAGCTGTTCAGTGAATTTTAGCTGGCTCAAAAATGTGCTCTTTGGATGGCCCTGTTCCTGCCCCTTCCACCTTCTTTAACTGAAAGGAGCCATGCAGAAAATTGTCAGAATTATCAGAATACAATAACTGGGAGGATTTGCCCATTTGTGCGTTTATCATAGATGTAAGAATGTGTTCGATGCAAGCTGAATACATTTTTTTTTTTATCAATGTATGTCCAGCTTAACAGTAGGATACAATTTTTCCTTTGTTTACACAGTGTGAGTCACCTAGCAGGATGCTTAATGAAGCATTTACAAGATTGCCAAGGAGATCTAGGTATAGATGACAGAGACATACTGCGTGTCCAGATCGCAGGACTATGCCATGATTTGGGTAAGTTGTGTGTTTTTATTTTAATTTTTTTGAATCATCTTTCTTCATCAATACTGTACTTCACATCTACATAGAACCATTCACATCACTCCTTGCTTCTGGGAAGCATACACTTTAATGTCTCTATTCTACCACATACTCTTATGACCATTGTGACAGGAAGCCGGGGAAATCTATGGTTGTGTCCAGGATGGGATATATATTTGTCCCAGGTTCATGCTGTACACTGATTGCTTTGGTGTTTGTGCTATGTAGTGAGTCTGTTTGGGCTCAATGAGGATTAATGAGGTGTAACAGATAAAGCACTCAGGGCTCTATAGAACTCCCAGGTTGCTTTAACAAGGGGCTCCACACTGGAACCAGATCTCTGTGGCAGACTGGGGAGCAGCAATACTGCTGAATGGTGAGATTTAGACCCCTTTCACACTCGCAGTTTTAGCTGCGCTTTTCAGGTGCTAGTGGGGTGCTTTTAAACCCATAGTTGCCAACATTTGAAAAAAAATTCCAGGGACACTTTGCAGCACAGCTATTAATTAATTACCACACTCACTTTCCCGAAGCTCCACCCACTCCACGATCGGTCCCCGGAGTTGAAGAACGGGGAGAGCTGTGTGTAAACACAGCTTCCCCGTTCTTCACTGTGGCGGCGTCATCGGTCGTGTGATCCCTTTTATTAGGGATACACAATCGATGACCCCGGAGAAACCTCTTGAAGCAATTGATATAAGTCGGGTACATTTGTGACCAATACTTAAAAAAAAAAAGTGAATATTGGCCACACCAATAAAGTGGTTGATCCCTACTGAAAAAGGGACCTGGATATCCAGGACAGCCGGTATTAGGACAGGAGAATGGTGTTTATTGTCCTCCATAATGTCCCACTCTACATCACCACCAGACCCTGCTACCCGATTATATCATGGAATCAAAGGACACCCCAATTCACATAGCCAAAGGGTATTTTTCCTTCTGTATCGAGTCATCTACTTTTTTTTAAAGTTGGTTACAGGAAAAAAAAATTTAAAACAAGAACAAAAAAAAAAAAAAAACACACACACACAGAGTAAGAATTTTTTATTTTTTTGGTACTTATATAGCGCTGTCAATTTACGCAGCGCTTTACATATACATTACAATGTACATTCACATCAAGAATCCAAATCTGCGTTTCTGCTAGGACAATAGTAGCAGTAGCAGACAATAGTAGCCTAGGCTCTGTGAGAGGCAGCCCTTCCCAGTCACTATAGAAAGCACTAATAGCACAGCCCCCCCATGTCCCCACAGCCCGGGAATCCCCGAGCCCCCCCTTTACCTTATCAGAGTCCAGGTCCGGGTCCGCCTGGCACAGCCGTTACAGGAAGGATTTGGAGTCCTTCACAGGGTCTGTCGGTTTGCCAAAAAGCACGTCCCCCCCACATTGAGCCGGACCCACTTAGACACCCCACCTCTCCCCCGGAGCCGGTTCACAGCCTTCCTCAGCCATGTCCCTCACTCCCCCGCAACCACTGACAGCCTCGGAAGTGTGCGCATTTTAATAACCTCCCCCTTCTACAGGCTCGGGGGTCTTCCTGGCCACTCGCCGTAAGTTTCCGATCCGGAGGACTGTGCTCAGTGTTGCACCCAGCGGAAGGAAGTAAACAAAGGAAGGCGCCTAGTATAGATGTATATGAGGGGACCTCTGATTGGTTCAAGACCCGCCCCTGCCGAGACCCAGAAGCCGCACCTGCCTTCCCCACTAGCCGGGACAAGTCCCGGCAGCCTAAATTAGCCGGGACTAGGTCCTATTTGAAGGAACTGTCCCGTTAAAAACGGGACAGTTGGCAAGTATGTTAAACCCTCCTGCTAGCGGCCGAAGGAAGGGTTAAATGCACCTGAAAAAGCGCTTTTGCAGTGGGGACCCATTAATTTCAATGGGCAGGGGCGGTGAAGGAGCGGTGTATACACTGCTCCAAAGATGCTGCTTGCAGGACTTTTTCCAACGTCCTGCCAGCGCACCGCTCCAGTGTGAAAGCACTCGGGCTTTCACACTGGGGATGCAGGGGAGGCAGTTTTTCAGGCGCCTTACATGCTCTTTATTTTTAGGCCTTTAGCGCCTGAACGCCTCTAGGAGGGTCTGTGGCAGAGACTTCTCCCTAAAGGTTCAAGTTCATTCCAGGAGGGTTTGTGGCAGAGACTTTTCCCTAAAGGTTCGAGTGATACTCTGGCTGCCAGGTCAGTGAGAGAGGCCTATCCAGGTACACGAACCACTCCTGCCTGAGTGGACTTAAAGAAGTGTTACATGTGGGAGCAGGACTGTTTCCCTATACTACGCCTGAATCTGCTGTTCTTCTCCTTTCAACTCTACCTTTCACCACAAGTTTACTGTTTTTACCCGGCTGGGTAATAAAGAGCACAGAAAAGACACCTGTCGTGGACATTCCGTTAATGCTACATTCACCATACACCCCTTAGACGGCGGAGGAGCCATGAGGTAACATGCCACCCAAAACAAACCAGCAGCTCCTTCGGGGGTAGTGCTACATATACATTCACATCAGTCCCTGCCCGCAAGGAGCTTACAATCTAAGGTTGACTTAAAAAATGAAACAAAAACCTTAGGACTAAGATTGCCACCTGTACGGTTTTCTCCCGGAAAGAAGGGTTTGAGGACGCTTACATCCACAGAAGATCTGTGGTTATAGTTCTCCAAGATGTTTGGAACAACTTACCTGCCGAGATCCTAACAAAACTGTAAGTGTACCCAGGAGAATTGATGCTGTTTTAAAGGCAAACCGTGGTCACGCCAAATATTGAATTGATTTTGATTTCTCTTCTGTTTTATTTACTTTGCATTTTGTTAATTAAAGGGGTTGTAAAGGTAAAAAAAAAAAATTCCCCTAAATCGCTTCCTTTACCTTAGTGCAGTCCTCCTTCACTTACCTCATCCTTCCATTTTGCTTTTAAATGTCCTTATTTCTTCTGAGAAATCCTCACTTCCTGTTCTTCTGTCTGTAACTCCACACAGTAATGCAAGGCTTTCTTCCTGGTGTGGAGAAAGCCTCTTGGGAGGGGGAGGGAGGGGGGGGCGAGCAGGAGTGTCAGGACGCCCACTAACACACAGCTCCTTTCTCTATCTGCAAAGTAGAGTGTGTCCTGACTTGCCTGCTCGCCCCCTCCCCCCTCAAGAGGCTTTCTCCACACCAGGGAGAAAGCCTCGCATTACTGTGTGGAGTTACAGACAGAAGAACAGGAAGTGAGGATTTCTCAGAAGAAATATGGACATTTAAAAGCAAAATGGAAGAATGAACTGCCTAATAATGTGGAACACCCTCCTTTAGGCTGGGTTCACACTACTACACTACTTTCATCCTACTTTGCTCTGTGTTCAATGTTTCCCTATGAGAGCGTCTTGTAGCGTCCTACACAAGTCGGTCCGACTTTGAAAATGCTCCCTGTACTACTTTTGGTCCTACATTGATCCTACTTCAGGCCCATTGAATATCATTGAAGTCGGACCAAAGTAGTATCCTGTTCATGAAAGTAGGATGGATGTAGGACCAATGTAGGACCAATGTAGCAGAGCAAAGTAGGATGAAAGTAGTGTAGTAGTGTGAACCCAGCCTCAGTAGTTTTTCCTTTTAATTGGGCTCACCTGGCAATGTAATTATCATAGGTGTCAGAGATTGTTTTCAGTGATCAAAAGAGCCCTGAGACACAATGCCATCCATGAGTTGAACTGAAAATCAAAATATTTCATCTTTGTGACACTGAAATAGAATTTGCATAATAATTTGGAACAGGGTGTAATATATATATATATAATATAATATGTGCAAAGCGTTATCTTATTACAATGCTGACTTTGACAGTGGTCTTGGTTTTAGGTCATGGACCGTTTTCTCATATGTTTGATAGAAAATTTATGCCTCATGTTTGCCCACATAAAGGTTTTAAGGTGAGTTTTTATGCAGTTTCTACCTAAACTTCACTTTGGGATGCAATTAATCCTCTGATGTATTAGATCCTATAATATTTTTAATTCTTTATTTTCGTCTTTCAATTAAATGAGAAGTACAGAAATATGAAGGTTTACACATGAGAGGTCTGATGGTGTACAGACTAAATAAAAGTTACATGTCCATTACAGCTGTTATGGAGGCTTTTTTATTGTGTATAGATTAATAATGGGATCCAAAGTAGATCTAGTACATCAAAATGAGTATATTCTGTTCATTCTAGTCCAACAAAGATCAACTGTCTCCTCTGTTAGTAAAAGGCGAGAGTTGTAAAAAAAATTGAATGTAAGAGGCAGTTCCTGTTTCATCTTCAATACGAGAGCAGTACAGACAGCTCAACAAGCAAACCAGAGGTTTAAAGGGTGAATCTAAAGGGGGAATTCAATTGCATCATATTTGGCAGAGTTCTTTTTAGAGAAGAGTAACTGAGCTAATTATCAGTCGCCTTGATAAGTTTATTCAGTGTGTGAGCAGGTTTATGTAAGACAATACAGACAGGGGTATATTTAGGTTTTGTGCTGCCCTAGGCCTGGTGAAACTCACACACCCCCTACTTTATATATGACGCACCCCTTCCTTTTTAAGACCCGCCCTGTCATTTTCATGGGATGAGGACAGAGGGGCAGGGTGGGATGAGGACAGGGTGGGATGAGCACAGGGGGACAGGGTGGGATGAGGACAGAGGGACAGGGTGGGATGAGGACAGGGTGGGATGAGGACAGGGGGACAGGGTGGGATGAGGACAGGGTGGGATGAGCACAGGGGGACAGGGTGGGATGAGCACAGGGGGACAGGGTGGGATGAGCACAGGGGGACAGGGTGGGATGAGGACAGAGGGACAGGGTGGGATGAGCACAGGGGGACAGGGTGGGATTGCTTTTTCGCCGCCCCCGCAAAGTGCCGCCCTAGGCCTGGGCTTTGTCGGCCTAGGCCATAATACATCTCTGAATACAGACCTTTTGCTTCCTCCTGACAGCTGAATTGATCTTGTCTGCATTGGCACATGTTAGCTATAAGCTGATTTTGGGGTATTTGCATCCATTGAAGCAGCGTTTATTCCAACATCATGCAGCAGTATAGCATTGCCCGCTTTAGATTCCAATCCATTTCTAAAAAAGGGTGTATTTCCCCACAAAAAAATAATCAAGAATTGCACTTTGTCTGGGAAAAGGGAGGAAGGGTCAGTTCTGCATAGACTGAGGCAAAACATTTTTGTATATATTAAAAAAACACGTAGGTGTAGATTCACGTAGAAGAGCGCATCTTTGTGCGGGAGTAACGTATCCTATTTACGTTACGCCTCCGCAACTTTGACAGGCAAATGCAGTATTCACAAATGAAAGTTGCGGTGGCGTAGCGTAAATAGGCCGGCGTAAGCCCGCCTAATTCAAATGTGGAAGATGTGGGCGTGTGTTATGTAAAAGTATTGTGACCCCACGTAAATTACGCTAAAAGTATCCCAGTGCGCATGCTCCAAATTAACCCGCAACAAGCCAATGCTTTCGATGTGAACGTAAATGACGCCCAGCCCTATTCGCGAACGACTTGCACAAACAACGTAATCGACGGACAATTCGACGCGGGCCCGACGTCCATACTTAACATTGGCTGCGCCTCATATAGCAGGGGTAACTTTACGCCAGAAAAAGCCTAACGTAAACGGCGTATCTGTACTGCGACGGCCGGGCGTACGTTCATGAATCGGCGTATCTAGCTAATTTACATATTCTAGGCGTAAATCAGCGTATACCCCCCCTAGCGGCCAGCGTAAATATGCAGTTAAGATACGACGGTGTAGGAGACTTATGCTGGTCGTATCTTAAACAAATTCTGGCGTATCTGATTCTTTGAATCAGGAACCAAGATACAACACTTCACACTCAGAGATACGACGGCGTATCTGGAGATATGCCGTCGTATCTCCTACCTGAATCTACCCCGTAGTGCGCTGTGGCAAATATGGGTGTGGTCAAACAATTAATGGTAGGAGGGGCTTAAGGGGAATGGTTAAACAAAACCGGACTTCCTTGTACCTATAAAATATGCTTTGATTAACGTGCCACAAACAATAGTCACACGGACACAACTCTGCACAATCATTTAAAAAAAAAAAGAATAAAAAGCTTCTATTAGAAATTGTTTTGCACAACTTGTGTGCATTACACAAAGTGCAAGGCTCAGTAATGCATTACATACAGGATCAGGAGTGTGCTACATACAAAGTGCAGGATTCAGGAGTGCGTTTCGTACAGGGTGCAAGCATGGGCGTCCGCTGAAATTTTTTCAGGGGGGGGGGGGGGCGCTTCCGCAACGGCAATACACAGTCGCATTTAACCCTTTCTTCAATTGCTAGCAGGGGTTATAAGCACCCTGCTAGCGGCCAAATAGCGCAGTTAAAACGATGGTAAAGCACCGCTTTACAGATAACACAGCCAGCTGGCAGTGTGAAATAGCTCTTGAGATAATTCAGCTTCACTCCATGCCCATATAAATCTAGCCTAGAGAATGTACAGACCCTCCTTCAGCACAGATGGACCCCCTTCAGCACAGACCTCTCTATTCAGCACAGACCCCCAATTCTGCACAGACCCCTCCATTCAGCACAGATGGACCCCCCCTTTAGCACAGCCCCCCATTCAGCACAGACCCCCCCTTCAGCATAGATGGACCCCCATTCAGCACAAACCCCCCCTTCAGCACAGACGGACCACCCCCCCCCCCATTCCATTCAGTACCTCAGATCAGCCATCAGCACGGCATGGGCACAGCAGGTTCCCTGTGTACACATAAACACTGGAGGGGGAGGTGGCTTCACTCTGCTCGCTGTGTCTGTGTGACATCCGGCCCGGGACTGCCCAGACAGCCCACAGCCGCGAGACTCTTCAACACCTTCTCGATTTTCCAGGGGGGTCAATTGCCCCCCCCTTGCCCTATGGAGCGGACGCCCATGGGTGCAAGGTTCAGGAGTGTGCTACCGAGAGAATACAAGTTTAGGAGTGTGCTACTGAGAGAGTGCAAGGTTTAGGAATGCGTTACGGACAGAGTGCAAGGTTCAGGAGTTAAACCTCAAAGACCCCAATTAATTAAACATTGCACACTTGCATTCTAAAATCTTGATTAACAGCATACAGGAGCCGAGGTAAGAATGCAGGCATCAGATGGATAACAAATGAGTGCAGCCGAGCAGGACATTCAGCAGTGTGAACAGTGTACAATAAATATTTAGCACAGCCAGTGATTGGCAGGCAAAACAGCAGGGGTGTGATTGCAAAGAGTACAGCTGTCACATCCAACCTGTGATGTCGGGGATGGACGGGGCCAATATGCATTTCAGGGGCTCCGCCCCATTTGTCAAACAGTCCATTCATGAGGAAACATCTATCATCTATACACAGTGCCAGCCAGAAAAAATGCTGGCAAGGGGCAGGACCAATTGGGAACTATTGCATGTGCATCCGCAACAGTGTATCATTTATATATTTTTTCAGGTTTAATATATTCCGCTGTGGGTGCACATGCAATATTTCGAATTGGTCCTGCCTGTTGCCACTTTTTCCCCAACCAGCAATGTCTGTTTTTTGTCTATACACTGGTTGCTTGACAAAGGGGTGGAGCCCCTGAAATGCGTATCGGCCCTGAAATCACAGGTTGGATTTGACAGCTGCACTCTCTCTCACTGTGGCCGAACCCCACAGGATTTCCCGACAATCATTGGCTGTGCTGTATGTTTACACTGCTGCAGGTCCTGCTGGACTGTTGGCATGTAATGGAGTAATGTGGCACAAAGGTGAAAATGTGCGAAAGTCCTGCCCAATCTAGAACTGTTGAGAGGTATGCATGACTTCTGTTCTTAGCTGCAAGAGGGGTTTAGAGGGGTGGGGGTGGTGACCGCAGGGGGCGGGTGTCGGCAAGAGGCAAAGAACCTGCAGTATACAGATCATCCCAGTGAATGGCTATGCAGGGGAGCGTGTCAGCACAAGTCTGATTATTGGAGCGCAGGCTGTACTCCCAGTACAGACAGAAAACTGAATTTTAATTTATAGATTTCTTTTAACAGTGAGAGATAAAATAACAAAAATATCCATAAAAAAAGTTCTAAATATATTTACATTTTAATGCGTGAAATAAGTATTTGACCCCTTCGCAAAACATGACTTGGTACTTGGTGGCAAAACCCTTGTTGGCAATCAGAGGTCAGACATTTTTTGTAGTTGGCCACCATGTTTGCACACATCTCAGGAGGGATTTTGTCTTACTCCTCTTTGCAGACCCTCTCCAAGTCCATTAAGGTTTTGAGGCTGACGTTTGATAGCTCGAACCTTCAGCCCGCTCCACGTTTTTTCTATGGGATTAAGGTCTGGAGAATAGGTCACTCCAGAACCTTAATGTGCTTCTTCGTGCCTTTTGTTGCCTTGTCT
Organism: Rana temporaria; assembly: GCF_905171775.1. NCBI lineage: Eukaryota > Metazoa > Chordata > Amphibia > Anura > Ranidae > Rana > Rana temporaria. The sequence continues at coordinate 126,785,057 of NC_053500.1, forward strand.
GTGTGTTTTGGGTCATTGTCATGCTGGAATACCCATCCACGACCCATTTTCAATGCCCTTTGATGGTACTCGGCCCTGTCCATCGTTCCTTTGGTGCAGGGAAGTTGTCCTATCCCCTTAGCAGAAAAACACCCACAAAGCATAATGTTTTCACATCCATGTTTTGACGGTGGGGATGGTGTTCTTGGGGTCATAGGCAGCATTCCTACTCCTCCAAATATGGAGAGTTGAGTTGATGCCAAAGAGCTCGATTTTTGGTCTCATCTGCCCACAACACTTTCACGCAGTTCTCCTCTGAATCATTCAGATCTTCATTAGCAAACTTCCGACAATCCTGTACATTTGCTTTCTTGAGCAGGGGGACCTTGCGGGCACTGCAGGATTTCAGTCCTTCACGACATAGTGTTACCAATTGTTTTCTTGGTGACTATGGTCCCATCTGCCTTGAAATCATTAAAGGGGTAGAGAAAGGAAGCGCCACCTAAGTGCAGTATTAAAGAGGTTCTTTTAATGACACATTGTACAAAACACACTTACAAGAAGGTAAGGAAAGAAGGCTCATCTGTAACATCCTGTAGTCCTCGTCCCGGATCCATGGGCTGCTTTAGAAGCGGAAAAAGCAGAATGTGTGGAGTCTTCAGGCCTGTCCTGTGACCTTCAGGATGAAGTCTGTTCCAGCCTCACAGGTCACGTGACCTGTGAGGCTGGAACAGACTTCATCCTGAAGGCCACAGGACAGGCCTGAAGACTCCACACATTCTGCTTTTTCCGCTTCTAAAGCAGCCCATGGATCCGGGACGAGGACTACAGGATGTTACAGATGAGCCCTCTTTCCTTACCTTCTTGTAAGTGTGTTTTGTACAATGTGTCATTAAAAGAACCTCTTTTTAATACTGCACTTAGGTGGCGCTTCCTTTCTCTACCCCTTTTTTGTTTACCACAGAGTCAGCTCTCTGAGGACAGCAGCCACCATTGAACAGCCACATCACCTGCATTTTTATCCATTGAACTGCCTGTTACTACTATTTCCAATGGACTAATCACCATACTCCTACCCATACATGTACTTTGTATCTGCGCTGACAGTTACCTCTCCTATTGTATGCCTTGAAATCATTAACAGGATTATCCAGTGTAGTTTTGAACTGATTTCTCACCATTCTCATGATCATTGAAACTCCACAAGGTGAGATCTTGCATGGAGCCCCAGACCGAGGCAGATTGACAGTTATTTTGACTTTCTTCCATTTGTCCATTTCTTCCTTGTGTAGGTCTGTCTACATCCTTGGACACCTCTTTGGTCTTGGCCATGGTGGAGAGATTAGAATCTGATTGATTGCTTCTGTGGTCAGTTGTCTTTTTATACAGGTAACAACCTGAGATCAAGAGCACTCACTTTAAGAGTGCTCCTCATCTCAGCTTGTTACCTGTATAGAAGACACCTATGAGGCAGAAATATTGCTGATTGATAAGGGAACAAATACTTTTTTCACTCAATAAAATGCAAATCAATTTATAACTTTTTTGAAATGCGTTTTTCTGGATATTTGTGGTGTTCTGTCTCTCTTAAATAAACCTACTAAATAAATAAACTGATCATTTCTTTGTCAGTGGGCTTCCTACACTCCTTTTTGAATGCTTTCGTCATATACTGCTTCCTCCAGTCTGAATTTAGATATTATTGCCGCACATTGCAGCCAAGAATTAGGCAGGACTCGTTTGGCCGCAAAGCTGGAACATGAACTCTTTATTTGAACAAAGGCACACAGATATACACTTAGGGGACAATCCCCCCTCCTTTGCATAATGACACAGGGCAGGGCACCAAGAAAGTTGTATTCAAACTTCTCATCAGTAGACTGTCATATCAACAGGGAGAGCTGTTGGAGGAATCCCCCCCCCCCTCCTCACAGCTAATCCACATACACATCCCATAATACTTTCCTCCCAAGGCAGACAGACACAATAGAACAATGGGATACATGCACTTAACAAACACATAGCAACCCCCACCCCACCTCAAACCATCAAGCAATGGTCTCTGATGAAAGGGGGACTTTATCTTCATATATTCTTGAGATCAGACTGGGGTTCTCGGTCACCCTTTGCCCCTAATAGACACGGGGTAAATTACACATAGGAGGGGCTGGACAAGGAGTTTCCAGAGCTCTCCAAGAAAAGCCAGGTTCCACAAGCCCCCCGCCCAAAGTGACTCCCACTTTGTTTCCTAATTGTACATGGTACAACCGTCACATATCATGAATATGAAATGTTGGAGTAACAAACACTTTAAGTGCAGTATTGTGCAAAAGCATAACCTCGCCATCTTCAGGTTCCAACCCAATTGTAAAAAGGTAGTACATTTGTAAAAATTCATGAATTGATGTCCTTTTGTCACGCAGGACATATATGAACTAGTTTTATGAATGTAACCTCTTTTACAGCATGAATCTGCTTCTTTGAAGATGTTTGAACACATTATGGAGTCCATTAAATCGGAAATCATTATGGGGGAGGAAGACAAAAAATTTATCAAAGAACTGATCAAGAGTGAGAATGATCCCTCAGTAGGTGTTTTTTTTGTGGGTGGAATCTTTTTCAAGGGCTTGTACATACTAAGGCTTGTCTTTGTGGTATGTTTGATGACAGAGGTTAATGCAGCATAAATTCCTCTGCATACAGGATTAAATTAATGAAAGAAAAAATGGGGGATTTGCAAAAATGTTCAATTTTAGGGGCTCATGAACACAGTTGTAAGGCAGCCGTACAGTGTTCAGAGCCTCAGTAAACCAACCTGCAGCTGCTGCATGCAGACGCCATAGACGGCAATTGTGTGCTCCGATTTTCTTTTTTTTCCCCTTCCCTTTACTGATACAGTAATACCTTAGAGTATGAGCATAATTCATTCCAGAAGAATGCTTGTAATCCAAAGCACTCGTATATCAAAGCAAGTTTCCACATAGGAAATAATGGAAACTCAGATAATCCCTTCCACAGCCAGTACTTGTCTATGCAGTACCGCATGTGGCCAGAGGTGCGGGGGCGCCAGAGATGCTCAGACGCTCTGGAACAAAGTGTCTCTGAGCTTCACCGGCACCCCCGCACCTCTGCCCAAATGCGGTACTGCACACCCCAGCGGCATTAATCCTAAACGACTTGCGAGACAACACTTGCAAAGCGATTCAGGATTTAAAAAAAAAATTGCTTGTATTGCGAAACGCTCTTAAACCGCGTTACTCGCAAGCTGAGATTCCACTGTACTTATAGCCTTGGAGTGGTTACCTACTTGCTAGACCACAGCACCAACAATCTTGTGTATTGGGCATACATGAAGTAATCTAGGTATATCATGTATTGCATTTTTTTATATAAACAAATAAACACTAGCTCACAAAATGCAATTATTCTTTTTGCTGTATAGCATTGTTCCTGATATATGTGGGGAAAAACAAAGAAAAAAACATTCCATTAATGCATTGCCTATTATTCTACTGCAGCATAAATCAAACCCTGTACAGTACTGATCTAGGAATACTGTGTTATCTGCTGTATACAGACAGGAGGGATAGGAGCTGGGGGGAGGGAGAGGAGCTGGGGGGGGGGGGCTGCTGTAGTGATAAGAGGGATGTGGTGGCCAGAAATAAAAAAATCCTCCGGTCCCTGCCAAAAAGCCCAGCCCAGGAGGCAGGTGCTAAAAAAGCGTGTTCTGGTGCAGTGACCGTGGTGCCTTAAATCAATGTGACCCTCACTCACAGTGATTGTTCGGCACCTCTGGACTGCCACTCCAGGGGCACAAACACCATAGACTTTCTAGTCTCAAATCCAACCCCCCGACCAGTCAGTACAGCCCTCCGCCCCTGCTGGATAGAGAGCCCTTCCTGGTTTTACTCATAGAGAGCTGCCCCCTTGATAGCAGCCTCCACTGATGCTAGCCTTTCCAGGCCGCCAACAACCCGGCGGATTTGCATGGCGCCACCCAGCTCCTCCACCAGATCTCTGACAGGGGCAGTACTTACACCGACCAGCCAGAAGGCCGGACTAAGACTCGGCAAAAAAGACCACACCCATCCTCACCAGAAGCACCCTTTCCAGATGGCTCAGACTCCACGGTGGCCTACCCCCGACTCAGTCAGAGCGTAGTAATACACCAATCCCTACCGAAACTATTCTTCTAGATGCATTTACGCCATTGGATTTGCATCCACCCTCCCCATTTAGGAGGTGCTTCAGCGCATCCTTTGGCAACTGATAAGAACAGATACTACACTTGATCTTAGCCAAAAGGCAGAGAAGCCTGTTGGATGTCGGCTATGAAAGCAACAGAGTCTCTGCAAAGCGTAAGAGCAGTAGTTTGTTATTGAGGTCTTGACCTGTCAAGAGGACATCATTTAGGGAGACGCCCTTGAATTTGGCACTAGAGTCAAACACTACTCTGATCTGACTCGTCTTCCTAGGGTGGTATACTCCAAATATCAGTAGGTACCAGCACTTCTCAGTCTTTTTTATTAAGAGTGAGGGCTATTTATGCATGGCTGTTCTCACAGATTTTCTCCATGAAAGTAAAGAAGTGGTCTCTCATCTCTGGCTTTCTTTAAAAATGATGTTGAAGAGAAACACCTTCGTACCTTGGTCTCTGTTAATAGGTAGGCGTTGCTTTTGGGGTATGAAGAGAAGACGTGCGACCCAGCTGTTAGTGTCATCTTTGACTAGTTCCTGCTCCATTATGTCCAAACATATATTTTCTGAAAGCAGACACCCTAGAGAATAGAATAGTGGTAGTTCCAATTTTTTATGTCACAAGATATTACCGCAAAAGGTATAGGAAACGCAAAATCTCAGTAAAAAATAAAATTAAGTGAATTTTAGGGCAAACGGACGCAAAGAAACTACCCAATTGTTTGGTAAAATATAAAAGATGAGATTGCAATGAGTAACTAGATACCCAACATGTCAAACCTTAAATTTGTGTGCGCCTGTGAAAACAGTCCAAGGATGGCTTTCCAATTTTCTACTCCTGGGATGTAGACAGCAGAGGATTACCTCAGCCATCACCACCTGGACCAAGACTCTTTACCCTGACATATTCAACCTGATATGTCAAAGATGAAGGACTCTAGATGTTGATATCCAGGCCTTTAGATTTAACAAATTATTTCTGTAGCCATGACCAGGGATCCTCTAGCACTGAAATTGGATGCATATAATCTATGCCTTGCCTCCTTTGCAAACTCTGCCTCATTGCAAGAGCTTACACTCTAAAGGGCTCTGTAAGCCTGCTCCCTGGTCTTCTGTTCATTCCTTTCAAGGTTCTACCAGGTGGAGTCCACTCTTCTGTGGACTCCGCTTTCAGCCTTATTGTTCTTGCAATGGCACTCTGACTTTGAGGCTGTTGACCCCTGTTATTGTTGGCACAGTTCTGTTTGCCTAATTGTTGTAATCATTCATTACTAGGGGACTACCCAGCTGAATATTTAGCTTGTGTTTTGTATTGTATGATTAAGATAAAGACTTTTGACTTTTATTAATGTCACATACCTTGTGGCAGAGCTTTAACGTGTAGAGAGACCTCTTGTACAGCCCCAGCTCTTGGACCACTGATGTTGCTACAGTGACTGCATGTGCGGCAAGGTATGAGTACCTATAAGATGTTCCGTCAGCCCCGACAATGGGTAGCAGATGCGCCACCAGAGACAGGTCAGATCACTGGATGACAGTAAACCCAGGAATGGGCAGGTGTTTGACAGGCAGCTGGCAGATAGCAGGTGCAGAAGGACTGGCAGCACTCAGCTGGTGAAAGACTAGCAGGGACCAGGTAGCATGCAGAGCAGGACAGGTGGATAACTGGATGCAAGGTCAGACGAGCTGGGTCAGCAACAGACAGATACAGGCATGGACAGCAGGCAGAGAATAGTCGAGATACAAGCAGAGGTTGGGTTGGCAATGTAGAATCAGGCAAATGAGCGGGAGGCAGAGCAAATCCAGAAACAGGCCAAGGTCAAGGCAGGTAGTGTTAAAGCAAGGTCGGAGCAAGCCGGGTCAATAACAGAAATCAAACACAGGAACAGATGCAGAGTCATGGGTAAAAGCTGTACATCAGACAGCAATTCACTAGTGCAACTTATATAGGCCACTTGACGCCAGAGTTGGCCAGTGCGTGTACAGTATGTGAGTGCCTTGGCACTGCAAGACGGGCACCCACAAGCCTGGGCATTTGTGGTACGTTCCTGACATTGCCCCCTCCTTACGGGCAGCTTTCAGATGCCCAACTGGGTCTCCTTTTCTAGGTAGGTGCGAAATAAGCACAAAATAAACTTGTTGGCTTGGACATTCTGTTTAGGCTCCTAGGAATTCTCCTCAGGACCATACCCCTTCCATTTAATTAAGTATTTCAGCTGATTCCTCCTCGTCCTGCAATTCAAAATGGCTTTCACTTCATATTCCTCATCTCCTTTTATAAGCACAGGTTCAGTTGGCCCAGATCCTCTATCCAGAAAGGGATCAGGCACTGCAGGCTTCAAAAGCGAGACATTAAATACTGGGTGAATTTTAAAATGAGTCTGGTAAGGATAACTTGTGTGATACCTTTAAGTTTCCCTTTCACCGGAAACGGTCCCACAAACGTAGGTGCAAGTTTCTTTGAGGGACACGCCAATTTGAGGTTTGCTGTAGACAGCCATACTTGATCACCCGGTTGGAGACACAGTTCCCCTCTTCTCTTCTTATCAAATGCTTTTTTTGCTATGCGCCTGTGCCTTGGTCACTGCCTCTTGTAGCAACTTATTATTGTGGTTGAGGAAGTCCACTGTACTCTGAACAGCTGGAACCGTGGATTCTGGAACATGGTCAGGTAGGAAGCAGGGATGAAAGCCATAACTGGCAAATATTGGAGATTGTTCTGTAGTTGAATGGCTGGCGTTATTGTAGGCAAATTCTGCCAATGGTAACAGCAATACCCAATCATCCTGGATGAAAGACGTAAATTATTGTATGTACTGCATGAGTGTCCGGTCCTTTCTGTTTGCTTATTTGTTTGTGGGTGATAAGCAGAGGATAGAGACCTTCAAGACCACGCACAATGTCCTCCAACCCATGAAGTAAATTGTACCCCACCATCTGAGACAATATTTGCAAGCATCCCATGAAGTCTCACGATTTCTTTAACGAAAACGCGAGCAGTTTCCATAGAGAAAAGGATGTTTTTTCAGAGGAAGAAAGTGAGCCATTTTGGACAATAATAAAAAATGCACATATAGTTCATGTTGGCGGAGCCGGCACAGAACACTCTTGACATGCCTCCCCGATGTAGGTCAAGGCACACAGAAAAGATCAGGATATCATCCAGGTATACAATTATGAATGTCCAGAAAGTCTCTGAAAATATAGTTCATAAAATGCTGGAAGGTGGCGGAAGTGTTAAAGGGGCCGAAGATCCACCAGATATTCAAAGTGGCTGAATCTGGTATGAAAAGCACGCCTTCCACTCATCCCCTTCATGAATATGGACCAAACTCTAGGCCCTATTCTGATTCATTTTGGTAAAAAAATGATTGCGGACCTTAAAGAGGTTGTAAACCTAAAATAAGGCATACCTATAGGCAATGTAAATATCTCCTAAACGTGCGCTGTTTAAGAGATGTTTACTTTGTACTGCGCGGATGATATAATTGGCGCATGCGCTGTGAAGAAACGCCCCTCCTGCTGTTTCTTCAGTAGCAAGTACTGTGGCTGGCGGCTCCTGCGTGCATGCACAGGAATGATGTCAAGAAGCTCCAGCCAGTCAGAGCTGGAGTCCGTGGCCCCGGAAGGAAGAGGGGCAAACATGGATGCGGTCTACAGTTGGAACGGCGCAGACTTCGCTTGAATGTAAGTGTCACATAATGTGCTAGTATTTCGATGCATACTAGCACATTATGCTTTTACTTTGCAGGGAAAAAGAGAAAGGAAGTAAAACCCATTAGGGTTTACTTCCTCTTTAACCTCTGGAACAGTTCGGGTACAAGTAGAAAGGGTAGCGGCTCTTTACAATAATCGTATTAAGTTTCCCCATAGCGGCAAGGATTCTGTGATTCTGCTGGTAGGCAATGCTTCCGGTAGTAGGTTCACTGGAACCTGATATCTCTCCAAGTCCAGTCGATTTGTGGATTGTGTGCCTGCAGCCAAGGCAGACCCAGGATAACAGGAAACAGTGGAGTTGAGATGGCATCAAGACTCAACAGTTCTTTATGCTTGGTAGGGGTAACAACTGACAATGGAGATGTCTCCTGAGTTATTAGTCCTGATTTAATGCAGGAGCCGTCTGCCAGCTATACCGTATGTCCTTGAGTCTTTGGGTTGCAGTGGAATGCATTTCTGTGCTGCAAAGGCCAGGTCAAAAAACAGCAGCATGCCCCTGAATCAATAATTGAGGTGACTAGGATAGCTCTTCCTGGAAGCTGCTACTAGATTGGGAGAGCAAGATGAGTTACATGACTGGTGCACTGCTAGAGTCCTAGCTCATTAACCCATTATGTTAAACCCCTTACATAACCATTACCATAAATTAAAGACATGACACCTGGATTAATTGGCTAACAAAGGCCCCTTTATTAATTCCAAAAGATAACATATAAAATAAACGTAAAAAATTAACCATTTTATTAAATATATATAAATCTTTAAATAAATAAATAAATATATATATTTAACCATAAACAGCTTAATTGACCCAAACAACTTTTTCTAACAGCTGCGTAAGAGGTTCCTGAGAGAAGGTAAAGAATGCTATGTCATCGGCTGTCCACCATCACCAAAGTATTCTGGCCTCTAGCCGTGATCCCACCAGCTCCGAGACAATGACTTGATCCTTCCTTCACTCTTCAGGCCGATTGACCAATAGCCCACCTAACCAGATAGTAGGGTTGTCCCGATATCGATACTAGTATCGGCAGGGGCGGACTGACCATTCGGTCAGTCGGGCACTGCCCGAGGGCCCGTGGTGGGGGGGGGTCGGCTCGGATCGGCTCAGTCTGCCCCTGGAGGTGCCCGCAGCAGCATATTATTATCCACAGAATTAAAAACGGTGCCATTGAACTATTAAATGCCACCCGGTTGATGTGGCTGTATGAGCGGTTTTGAGGTGTGAGCTGGCCGGGGTGGATGGCTCATCAGAGCTGTGAGCCGTGCAGGGATGTTCAGACAGTGACAGGCGCTCCGGCCACCTCTCCCCCTGGGGAATTCAGCTGAGGGGGCGGGGCCATAAGTCACTGCCGTGGGGTACAGTCTGTGAAGGAGCTGGAGGGAGAGTGCTCTGCACTGCACACAGAGCGGAGGGGACTGAGACAGCTTCAAATTCCAAAACGGCATCCACACTGATCTGCCTTGTGTGCAGCAGGTCAGTGTGATAATGAAAGCACTGCAGTTACTGTGTCTGTGTTGTTAGAAGAGCCATGCTGAGTGTTACTTCCTGGTTCCTTTTTTCTTGCCCTGTACTGTGTGCCTATTTACCAGGTGGCAGGTCAGGTGCTATTCACTGGTACACACTGATATCTGGTACACTGAATGCCACTCGATGCACTCAGTGTATAGATATCAGTGTTATATAGGGATTAGCACTTAGCCCTGGTTCACATCGGAGCAATTTGCCATGCGATTTGACATGTCAAATCGCATGGCAATGGCACTACCCGAATTGGTGCGATGCCCCATTTGTGGCACCGCACTGATTCCCAAAAGTAGTTTCTGTACAATTTTTAGTGACTTCTGGGTGCAATTTCCATAGACATCTGTGCAGCAACCCGCACAGATGTCTCTTGGAATCGCCCGCCAAACTCGCACTGACATGTGGGTATGAAATCGTGCGAGTTTAGCTGAACTTGCAGGATTTCATTCCCGCTGTCAGTGTGAACCTGGGCTAAGTGAGTGTTATTCTCTCTCTCTCTCTCTCTCTCTCTATATATATATATATATATATATATATATATATATATATATATATATATATATATATATATATATATATATATATAATTATTGAAATGTATACACTGAGTGCTTTTCCCTAAGGCCCCTTTCACACGTGCGGACCGTATGTCCGCTTTTTCATCCATCGGTTTGCGGATGAAAAAGGGACATACACCCTTGTCCACCTCCACAAAGATCCAATTTTGCAGACGGAAGAAAACACTATTTTTTCTTCCGTCTGCGGATCGGATCGGATGAACGCGGACAGACGGTCCATGTGCATCAGATCCCCCCATAGGGGAGAGCGGAGAAAAGACAGGGCGGTCCCTGCACAGTGTGTGAGGACCGCCCTGTCATCCGCCGGCTCAGCGGGGATCAACAGAGCAAGCGGAGCATACGGAGGTGGATCATCACTGATCCGCCCCGTGTGAAAGGGGCCTTAGTCCGCTTTCACACTGGGAAGTTTTTCATGCACTTTTGGGCTAAAATAGCGCCTGTAAAACGTCTCCTCTGCAGTGTAAATGTGAAAGCCTAAGTACTTTCACACTGGGGTGATGCGCTGGCAGGACGTTAAAAAATTTCCTGCAAGCAGCATCTTTGGAGTGGTGAAGGAGCGGTGTGTACACCGCTCCTGCCCATTGAAATGCAGCAGTGCTTTGCAGGTTGTTTTATCCCTTTTTCGGACACTAACGGGGGTTAAAAGCGCTAGCACTAGCGGGAAGAATGTCCCTTACATTGGTGATCAGTGAGAAGAATGTTCCTTACATTGGTGATCAGTGAGAAGAATGTTCCTTACATTGGTGATCAGTGAGAAGAATGTTCCTTACATTGGTGATCAGTGAGAAGAATGTTCCTTACATTGGTGATCAGTGAGAAGAATGTTCTTTACATTGGTGATCAGTGAGAAGAATGTTCTTTACATTGGTGATCAGTGAGAAGAATGTTCCTTACATTGGTGATCAGTGAGAAGAATGTCCCTTACATTGGTGGTCAGTGGGAAGAATGCTCCTTACATTGGTGATCAGTGAGAAGAATGTCCCTTACATTGGTGGTCAGTGGGAAGAATGTCCCTTACATTGGTGATCAGTGAGAAGAATGTTCTTTACATTGGTGATCAGTGAGAAGAATGTTCCTTACATTGGTGGTCAGTGAGAAGAATGTCCCTTACATTGGTGGTCAGTGAGAAGAATGTCCCTTACATTGGTGATCAGTGAGAAGAATGTTCCTTACATTGGTGGTCAGTGAGAAGAATGTTCCTTACATTGGTGGTCAATGAGAAGAATGTCCCTTACATTGGTGATCAGTGAGAAGAATGTCCCTTACATTGGTGATCAGTGGGAAGAATGTCCCTTACATTGGTGATCAGTGGGAAGAATGTTCCTTACATTGGTGATCAGTGGGAAGAATGTCCCTTACATTGGTGATCAGTGAGAAGAATGTCCCTTACATTGGTGATCAGTGGGAAGAATGCTCCTTACATTGGTGATCAGTGGGAAGAATGTCCCTTACATTGGTGATCAGTGGGAAGAATGTCCCTTACATTGGTGATCAGTGAGAAGAATGTCCCTTACATTGGTGATCAGTGAGAAGAATGCTCCTTACATTGGTGATCAGTGAGAAGAATGCTCCTTACATTGGTGATCAGTGGAAAGAATGCTCCTTACATTGGTGATCAGTGAGAAGAATGTTCCTTACTTTGGTGATCAGTGAGAAGAATGTCCCTTACATTGGTGATCAGTGGGAAGAATGTCCCTTACATTGGTGATCAGTGAGAAGAATGTCCCTTACATTGGTGATCAGTGAGAAGAATGTCCCTTACATTGGTGATCAGTGGGAAGAATGTCCCTTACATTGGTGGTCAGTGGGAAGAATGTTCCTTACATTGGTGATCAGTGGGAAGAATGTCCCTTACATTGGTGATCAGTGAGAAGAATGTTCCTTACATTGGTGATCAGTGAGAAGAATGTTCCTTACATTGGTGGTCAGTGAGAAGAATGTCCCTTACATTGGTGATCAGTGGGAAGAATGTCCCTTACATTGGTGATCAGTGGGAAGAATGTTCCTTACATTGGTGGTCAGTGAGAAGAATGTCCCTTACATTGGTGATCAGTGGGAAGAATGTCCCTTACATTGGTGATCAGTGGGAAGAAGGAGGAGGACACACCCAAGGAGCTCTCTGAGAGATCCAACCTTTTTCAAGCCTGGGCCTTGCCTGCTAGCTTGGCCCAGGAATAATGCCTGATCCTGGGGGAGGCCCCGGGACGGATCCCCCTGATGATACGGGGCCTAGTGAGGAGGAGGTGGAGGATCTGTCTGTAGATCCAGGCCCTGCTGTGGATGCAAATGTCTTCAGTCAGAAGAGCATTGATCGTTTTAGGGCGATTGGAAGAGCTGAAGAAAAACTTAAAATTTTGAAGGCTGAACACAAATCCTTCAAAATCAAGTATTTCCAGGCCTGGAGTAAAAATCGTTTGGCCATGAAGCCTGAGTTGCAGGAATTGGAGGAAAAGGTAAAGGAACAATCTTTATTATTGGAAAAGCTGAAAGATAAAAGTGGAGAAAAGTTTGATAATGAGAGGAGATTTGCCAGCCAGACAGCAAGTTCCAGGGACCAGCAACAGATAATGGATGACCCGGGTCCATCTGCCTCTGCACCTCTCCCTCCATGTCAGGGCTTGGAATCGCCGACGGCAACCAGCCAGGGTTTTGAGAGTGAGCATGGCACCCTGAAATGTATCCAGGAGATGGAGTCACCCCTGAGAGCACACAAGCCTGTATTTACAGAAATCCCTGAAGCCAAGCCAGTACAGGTGGAGAAATCTCAGCACACCTCACTGCTTTCCAACATGTCTGCCCAACCTGCTGTGGTGGACGGTGTCCTGACTGAGGAGCAGAAAGGGAAGGCCTTGTGCAAAGCGCTGCCTGGAGTTTCTGCTGGGACCTGTAGTTCCTCTGTACAAGGTATGCCTGTTACTAGCAATGAGATTGCCTCACCTGAGCCTCCCTGTGGTGGGGGAGGGGATCAGCATATTGCACCATGTGCAGTGGAAGAAGCAATGGAGGTTTCACCTGTTGCAGTGTCAGACCAGCCTGCACTATCCCCTGATGACAACCCTGTCCTGACAGAAGAGAACCGACCAGCTGAAGCTTCTACAAGCACAGCAGTGGGAACTGACACTGCTGGGAAGACTGCAGGAACTGTGAATATTCCAGCAAGTTCTAAGAATGACAGTAATGATAAAACAATGGATGTGGTGGGTGGTGAAGGGGTTAATACTGCTGGGAAAAATAAAAATGACATTCCTCCCCCTGCTCAGCAGAGGAAAGACTCACCGATTGTTCAGACCAAATCTGTGCAATCGATATCTGCTGCAAATGTGTCAGATGGTTCAAAACAAACCAATGTTTTTTCTGCTGGGACCTACGCATCAGTTTTGGGGAGTCGCACCAAGGAGGGTGGGGGGAATGGCGCAAATGTTGGTGGTCACAATTTGGGGGGGTTTAGTGGGGGGATGGTTGGTGGGTATAAGCGGAGAAATGTGGTCCAGTTGAAGTGGGAGGGGGAGGGGACCCCACCAGTAAGGGGGAGGGTGGCAGAGTTGATCCTGGAAATGGGGTTCAAAGTCGCAGACATTTTTGCTTTGATTTGTCCTGTTGGGAGTTGGGAATTTGATTTATCCTTTGTAAAACCTGAGGGTCTGGATTTATTTTGGGAACGTTTTAGGGGGCGCAGGGACCTTCCGCAGTGGAATGGTTGGATGCCAAAGGTGGTTTCCAGGCAGCCTCTAATAAAATCAGTGACGATCCTTGTGCGTAACGAATCCATCCCAGAGGCTGATTTGGTAGTATGGTTACGCCGATATGGTGAGGTCCTCGCTCCACTGCGGAAGGTCCTTGATCAGCATGGGATATGGACAGGGGCCTGGACAGTGTCACTAAAATTGGGGGTGCAGGGAAATGTTGTTCAACATCTGCCCTGTTCAGCCTTTCTGGGGAGGGACAGGCTGACCATTTTTTACCAGGGTCAGCCTAAGGTGTGCAATAAATGTGGTGACAAGGGCCATTTTGCCTCCACCTGCACCCGCAAGAAATGTTCTTTGTGCCAGGAGCTTGGCCATTTGGCTAAAGACTGTACTGACATTCGTTGCAATTTGTGCCAAAAACTTGGTCACCCCTACAGTCAATGCCCGGAGGCATTACATAACCTGCCAGGGTTGGAGGCTGAGCTGCAGAGGCTGGATAAGGAGGATGAGGCCACTGAAACTCTTGTTGTCCCTCCTGTGTCTGTGACATCTGTTTCTGTTCCCCCTAGTGATGTGGTCCCTGAGATTGTCCCTTCTGTGTCTGTGACATCTGTTTCTGTCCCCCCTAGTGATGTGGTCCCTGAGTCTGTCCCTTCTGTGTCTGTGACATCTGTTTCTGTTCCCCCTGGTGATGTGGTCCCTAAATCTGTCCCTCCTGTCCCTAATCCATCTATTCGTAGATCCTCCAGACTGGCGGAGGCTGCTGGGGGGGCAGGTTTAGCGGATCTTCCCACTCAGCCTCCAGTCCCTGCCCCTCGGCAGCGCAAGCGTGGTCAGGGGAATGTGGGGGTGCTGGATGGGGGTGGGGCTGATGGAAGGGTGTCCATACCCCATGTCTCACATTCCGTTGATGGGGATTCGGATGAGGAGGGGTGGGAGAAGATTAGGAGGAGGAAAAAAATGAAGAGAAAGACAAGAAAACCGGTCGTCTCTTCCTCAGAGTCGGATCCAAGAGGGGTTCCCCTTGGTAACACCTTTTCTGTGTTGTCGGGTGATGAGATGTCTTTGTCTTCTCCCTTATCATCTATGGATGAGGGGGAGTCACGTTGTTTGAAGAGAGCGGTTTCTGGTGATGAGAGTGTGGTGAAGGTCAAGAAACGACTACCCCAATCATCCTGATGGCAGTTCCCCCTCCGATAAAGGTGGCGACCATTAATGTCGCCAGCATTAAATCTGCAAGAGCTCGTGATATGGCCTTATTTTTGCTCAGTGAGTTTGATGCCGAGATTTTATTTTTGCAAGAGACCTGGCTCCATACTTTGGCCGATGTCCATCTGGCAAAAAGGGAGTGGAGATGCGGTCCCTCCTTTTGGTCTCTTGCGGCTGAGCCCTGCAGCGGAGTTGCGGTACTTTTTGAAACCGATATGGTAACGCGCCGGCGGGTAATTGAGGTAGAAATAGGTAGATGCATGGTGTTGGACGTTTCTTAGAAGGGCTGCATGAATATTGGGTGCGGGTTTGTTTCTTGACCTTGCAGGTTTGTCTGGTGTAGTGGTGTGAGTTGCATTAAGATTTATTTTCCTGGTGATTACATGATTTTTGCTTTGCTGTAAAGTCTTTTGTTTGAGAGCAGATTTGCTATATTTATTTTCCTTTATGTAAATATGTGAATATTTATGTATATCTTATAGTGATTTTATGCTTTTTGTTTGCAAGACTTTTAATAAACAAAATTGGGAAGAATGTCCCTTACATTGGTGATCAGTGGGAAGAATGTCCCTTACATTGGTGATCAGTGAGAAGAATGTCCCTTACATTGGTGATCAGTGGGAAGAATGTCCCTTACATTGGTGATCAGTGGGAAGAATGTTCCTTACATTGGTGATCAGTGAGAAGAATGTTCCTTACATTGGTGATCAGTGAGAAGAATGTTCCTTACATTGGTGGTCAGTGAGAAGAATGTCCCTTACATTGGTGATCAGTGGGAAGAATGTCCCTTACATTGGTGATCAGTGGGAAGAATGTCCCTTACATTGGTGATCAGTGGGAAGAATGTTCCTTACATTGGTGGTCAGTGAGAAGAATGTCCCTTACATTGGTGATCAGTGGGAAGAATGTTCCTTACATTGGTGGTCAGTGAGAAGAATGTCCCTTACATTGGTGGTCAGTGAGAAGAATGTCCCTTACATTGGTGATCAGTGAGAAGAATGTCCCTTACATTGGTGATCAGTGAGAAGAATGCTCCTTACATTGGTGATCAGTGGAAAGAATGCTCCTTACATTGGTGATCAGTGAGAAGAATGTTCCTTACATTGGTGATCAGTGAGAAGAATGTCCCTTACATTGGTGATCAGTGGAAAGAATGTCCCTTACATTGGTGATCAGTGAGAAGAATGTTCCTTACATTGGTGATCAGTGAGAAGAATGTTCCTTACATTGGTGGTCAGTGAGAAGAATGTCCCTTACATTGGTGATCAGTGGGAAGAATGTCCCTTACATTGGTGATCAGTGGGAAGAATGTTCCTTACATTGGTGATCAGTGAGAAGAATGTTCCTTACATTGGTGGTCAGTGAGAAGAATGTCCCTTACATTGGTGATCAGTGGGAAGAATGTCCCTTACATTGGTGATCAGTGGGAAGAATGTTCCTTACATTGGTGATCAGTGAGAAGAATGTCCCTTACATTGGTGATCAGTGGGAAGAATGTCCCTTACATTGGTGATCAGTGGGAAGAATGTCCCTTACATTGGTGATCAGTGGGAAGAATGTCCCTTACATTGGTGATCAGTGGGAAGAATGTCCCTTACATTGGTGGTCAGTGGCAAGAATTTTTTAATTCCTATAATAAACATGTATTTTGAACATTGTGTAGAGAAATTCTTTGAACGCATGCAATGTGGGCAGTGCAATATGTAGGTGGGACTTTGTGTGGATATAGCTTGAACGTGGGCGGGGACACATGGGCGGAGACACAGGGGGCCCCATGATCTCCTTTTGCCCGGGGGCCCCATGAGCTGTCAGTCCGCCCCTGAGTATCGGTATCGGGACCGATACTGAGCATTTGCGCGAGTACTTGTACTCGTGCAAATGCTCCCGATGCTTCCCCCGATACTTTATTTTTTTTTCTCCTGAGTGGGAGCGGAGAGGGGGCGGGGAGCGGTCGGAAAGGAGACCGAGAGGAGACTGAGGGGGCGGAGAGGAGGCGGGATCGGAAGGCGGAGAGGAAGGCAGAGAGCAGAGCAGTCCTCGGGTATGTATAACAGTCTAGTTTGGCGCTCAGGGAACATAACAGCTTTCATTTGAATAGCTGTGTGTTCCCCGTCATCATAGGATTGGACGGGTGATCTGTCAAAGTGCCTGGACAAGTGGGAGGGGTTATGACGACGCGCGGCGGGGAACACACAGCTATTCAAATGAAAGCTGTAATGTTCCCCGAGCGCCGAACTAGACGGAAGTAAACACATCTTGCATACATTTTATAATCATGTATTGTAATAATGTATGGAACAAACTAAAATAATAGTAGGAACATATTAGCAATAAAAAGATATTACATTGGAAATATTATTGATGGTAAAAAATGGAAATCATTATGTTAAAATCATATCCAATGATAATGTTTGTAACAATTAAATTGATTGCAAAATAATAAGGTTAGTAATAAATATAGAGTATGAAATTTATGTTAGTGACAATAATATTGGCCAAAATAATAATGATAAAGATGAGACCTACACAAAGCTGCATTTGGGGGGGGGAGACACAGACAAAGCTGAATTTGGGAGACACAAAGCTGCATTTGGGAGACACAAAGCTGAATTTGGGAGACACCAAGCTGCATTTGGGAGACACCAAGCTGCATTTGGGAGACACCAAGCTGCATTTGGGAGACACAAAGCTGCATTTCGGGGACACAAAGCTGCATTTGGGGGACACAAAGCTGAATTCGGGAGACACAAGGCTGCATTCGGGAGACACGCGGCTGCATTCGGGAGACACGCGGCTGCATTCGGGAGACACGCGGCTGCATTCGGGAGACACGCGGCTGCATTCGGGAGACACGCGGCTGCATTCGGGAGACACGCGGCTGCATTCGGGAGACACGCGGCTGCATTCGGGGGACACGCGGCTGCATTTGGGGGACACACGGCTGCATTTGGGGGGGGACATGGCTGCATTTAAAAAAAAGTATCGGTAATCAGTATCGGCGAGTACATGAAAAAAAGTATCGGTACTTGTACTCGGTCCTAAAAAAGTGGTATCGGGACAACCCTACCAGATAGGGAAGGTGCCCATCCCGAGACAGGCCCCAAACCCTACCAACCATCTCTGATATATACATACAATATATATCTACCAACCACCAACCAACCAACCCTCAGGAACCCCATACCCCTGCCAGCACCACCTGAAACGAAAAGACACATTAAAAACAAATACCCATTCCAAACAACTTCCAACAGGGAGGGAAAAACAGCCTGTGTGTTACCTCTTCCTGCCTTGGTGCCGAATGACTGACTCCGCCCATCCTAGAACTTTATAGTGAGCCACCTCGTGCTGCCAGCCACTCCCCCCCCCCCCCCCCGCCAATACTGCACACACCCCACATCCTCTTCCTGGAGCAACCTCCTCAGCGTTCCCCCAGTCATGCGGCCCCTCTGCCTAGGTTCCCTTTACTCCGGGCATTCTGTGGCAGTGGTGGCAGGTTAGTAGGAATAATAGGCAGACACTTATGCAGCTTTGCAGTGAAAATGCATATAGTGTCCAGCTTCCCTACAGTATAGGCAGAAGTTCTGTTGTAGACGTTGGCATTCCTAAGGTGATAGAGAGGGGAGCACCAAGTTGCATGCGCTCTGGAATCTCAGATGAGGGAGGAGCTGCACTGGAAGAAGCAGGACTGGGAAGAGCAGGGATGGCTGGAGCAGAATAAGCATGAGCTGGATCTCTGTTTAACTGAGTAGATCTTTCCAACCTGCGTTCACGGAGCAGCCGGTTAATCTGGATGGCCAAAGTAATCAGTGTCTCTAGGGTATTTGGTACTCCGACCCGGGCTAACTTTTCTTTTAAGCTTTCAGAGAGGCCTAGTGCAACTGGTGTTGCAGAGCTGCGTTGTTTCATTGCGTGTCTGTGCTCCAGCATCTGAAGTCCATAACCTAGTCCTTGACTGCTCTGCGGCCTTTCTGGAGTGCATTAGGAGCAACCCTTGCTGTAGAGTCGCAATATAGCTGGGTCACATCATCAAAGAACAAAGTCATGGGATGCAGCTGTGTGTTATTCTCCTTGAGCAGATAGTGGGCCCAGGTTTGAGGTTCACCTTGGAGTAAAGAGATGATAAACCCCAACCTTAGTTTGAATTCAGAGAATTCATGGTTGCAACAAGTATAGCTGACGTCTTGGGCGTAGGAACCGGGGGGGGACGCATCCCCCCCAGGAAATAATGCGGGGGGACAGGTATGGTAAAATCCCCCCAGGCAGTCCTGTCCTCTCGCGCCCGCTGCCGCTATATACACAGTCGGCAGCATAGCAAGCGCGCCTGGCGTGGCAGGTCCGTGCCTTCTCTAATTTCTGTGCACTGTCCCCTCCCCACACTGCCTGTCTTAATCATACAAACTGGAAGCACGACCGCGCTGGACAATGGGCGGGACTTTTTAAGTTAAAGTGGGTGATTGGTTGCAAGGCAGCCGGGCAATCCCAGCAATAAATCACTCACTTTTAATGGGAAAAGTCCCGCCCATTGTCCAGAGCGGCCACGCTTTATGTCCTGTGTGAGTAAGGTAGGTTTTCTGTGGGGAGGGGGGCTGTGCTGTGATGTGAAGGATAAGGGTCTGTTTGATAATGAGAGAGGATTACGATGGCAGGGGGAGTCAGCCTGCGATGGAGGGTGTCAGCCTGCCATGGGGGGGGGGTCAGCCTGCCATGGGGGGGGGGTCAGCCTGCCATGGGGGGGGGTCAGCCTGCCATGGAGGGGGTCAGCCTGCCATGGAGGGGGTCAGCCTGCCATGGAGGGGGTCAGCCTGCCATGGAGGGGGTCAGCCTGCCATGGAGGGGGTCAGCCTGCCATGGAGGGGGTCAGCCTGCCATGGAGGGGGTCAGCCTGCGATTATGGTGGGAGTCAGTCTGCGATTATGGTGGGAGTCAGTCTGCGATTATGGTGGGAGTCAGTCTGCGATTATGGTGGGAGTCAGTCTGCGATTATGGTGGGAGTCAGTCTGCGATTATGGTGGGAGTCAGTCTGCGGTATGGTGGGAGTCAGTCTGAGGTATGGGGGGAGTCAGTCTGAGATATGGTGGGAGTCAGTCTGAGATATGGTGGGAGTCAGTCTGAGATATGGTGGGAGTCAGTCTGAGATATGGTGGGAGTCAGTCTGAGATATGGTGGGAGTCAGTCTGAGATATGGTGGGAGTCAGTCTGCGATGATGGTGGGAGTCAGTCTGCGATGATGGTGGGAGTCAGTCTGAGATATGGTGGGAGTCAGTCTGCGATGATGGTGGGAGTCAGTCTGCGATGATGGTGGGAGTCAGTCTGCGATGATGGTGGGAGTCAGTCTGCGATGATGGTGGGAGTCAGTCTGCGATGATGGTGGGAGTCAGTCTGCGATGATGGTGGGAGTCAGTCTGCGATGATGGTGGGAGTCAGTCTGCGATGATGGTGGGAGTCAGTCTGCGATGATGGTGGGAGTCAGTCTGCGATGATGGTGGGAGTCAGTCTGCGATGATGGGGGGGGGGGGGTCAGTCTGTGATGATGGGGGGGGGTCAGTCTGCGATATGGGGGGGTCAGTCTGCGATATGGGGGGGGTCAGTCTGAGATATGGTGGGAGTCAGTCTGAGATATGGTGGGAGTCAGTCTGAGATTGGGGGGGGATCAGTCTGTGATTGGGTGGTCTGTGATGGGTCGGGTCTGTGATGGGTCGGGTCTGTGATGGGTCAGCCTTGTGGGTTAATTTTTACTTATGCCATGTGGGTTGATTTTTACTAATGCCATGTGGGTTAATTTTTACTGATGCCATGTGGGTTCATTTTTACCATAGGCGTGCGCAGCCTATTGCATTAGGGTGTGCACCCCAAAACTCAACACATACTACCGATCACTCACGTTGAAAGGGAAGGGGTCGGTAAGTTACATATTTACCTGCCCCTTACCTAAAACATCCCTGCAGCAACAGCCGGAGGGAGAGGAGAGTAGGGACGCTGGATGCGCTGCGAGGGGAAGCAGGAGGGGAGCCAGCACAGTAGGGGGAATTTGTGCTGCACAGTGTGATTAGGGTGTGCCTGGGCACACCTGGCACACCCTGTGCGCACGCCTATGATTTTTACTTATGACATGTGGGTTGATTTTTACTAATGCCACGTGGGTTGATTTTTACGAATCCCATGTGGGTTGATTTTTTCTGATGCCATGTGGGTTAATTTTTACTTATGGCATGTGGGTTGATTTTTACTTATGCCATGTGGGTTGGTTTTTACTAATGCCTTGTGGGTTAATTTTTACTGATGCCATGTGGGTTGGTTTTTACTAATGCTATACCGGTTGATTTTTACGGATGCCATGTGTTAGTTGAGTTTTACTGATACTATCAGGAGGACATCAGTAAAAATCAACTAACATTTCAGCATAGCATTGCTTGATTCATTGTTTTTTACTAATGCTATGTGGGTTGGTTTTTTACTAATGCTATATGTCGGTTTATTTTTACTAATGCTATGATGGTTTATTTTTTTACTGCTGGATATTGCTCTTCGCATTACCCTCTCTGGATTGCTTTAATAGTTTGATTTATTGGCTTGAGATACGGATTTGCATAAGTGAGGTGGGAGGGAGAAGAAAGCTAGGCTTTCCCATTCAGGAAGCATTGGGAGCGCTACCTGCAAGGGAGAACCCTTCAAAATAACATACACGTTATAAACAACTCCCAGTTTACTGAATAAGAATATACCTGGCGAGTAAAAATGCTGTCCCCCCCAGATTTCTAAGGGTTCCTACACCCATGGCTGACATGCGTTACGGAACACTAAATTTACGTCAATCACCTGAGAATCTCTCTGGAGTAGGAACTCTGGGTTCAGGAGGCAGCATCATTTTCTGTGGGTGCAGTAGCCGTCTCTGATTTTACTGCAGCGGAGTATGTGACGGAAGCTGAGGCAGGACTCGCAGATGTAGCCAAGGATTGCACATGTTCCTCCAGCTGAATGTACTCCTCCTGCAAAGACGTGACAGCCTGGGTGAGGGCTGCAAGGTGTTGGCAAATCTCATCCATGGGAGAGGTCCCTCTTGCAGGATCAGACATGGCTGTCTGATACTGTCACGTATCTTGTGGCAGAGCCTGACGTATAGAGGGCAACCTCTCAGCTCTGGGACCACTGATATTGCTACAGTGGCCACAAGAGCGTGGCAAGGTATGAGTGCCTGTAAGATGGTCCGCCAGCCATTACATTGGGTAGAAGGTGCGTTACCAGAGACCGATCATAGGTTTGCTGCCATTGGACTGTGGAGACAGCACGCAGCAGGTGTGTGACAGACAGCTGGCAGGTAGCAGGTGCGGAAAGGCCTGGCAGCACTCAGCAGGTTAAGGGCCAGCAGGGACCGGGTAGTATATGCAGGGTAGGACAGGTGGATAAATGGATGCAAAGTCAGACGAGCCAGGTCGGCAACAGACGGTCAGATAAAGGCGTAGATGGCAGGCAGAGAATGGTCAGGATACAAGCAGAGGTCAGCAATATAATCAGGCAGATGAGCTGGAGGCAGAGCAAATCCAGGGACAGGCCAAGGTCAGGGCAGGTCAGTATTTAATGTAGGTCAAGGCAAACCGGGTCAAAAACCGAAGTCAAACATGGGAACAGGCATGCATACATACCCACACCTGTGCACTGCAAGATGGGCACCCGCAGGGCTGCACCTGTGCATTTGAGTGTGCCTCGGAGCATCACGTGCACTATAACCATACCTCTCAACGTTTTGGGATTGAGGGACACCTATTAGCAAAAGTATGTAGGCATAGGACTTGCCCTATTGTCACACCCCCTTAAAGGAGAATTATGCAAAAAAATAGTACTTCTTTTTTTTTTTTTTAAACACTAATATTCCTTTTAACTGCGTTTTGAAATTTACAATGCAGCAAATTAGAAATTGCATGAAAGATTTAGGACTGGTAGACACTTTTTGAAAGATTAGTGCATTTTATGTGAAACGATAGAGAGCGGGACACATGAGGAAAGAGGGACTTTGTTCTTAATCAGGGACAGTCCCTCCAAATCAGAGACAGTTGGGAGCTATGCTATAACTGGTACTTCCCTGACAAGTACAGTAAAAGGCATAGGCCATCCTCTCCTTTTTTTTGTTCCGGTTTAACTCTGCATTGCATGTTACAAAACTTAGGACTCAGTGTGGCAGTTGGTTTTTAGGAGGAAACCTTGGGGATGTGTCCTCAAAAGCTTTGCCAGTGTCCATCTGTACCATGTACCAACCTATATCTCACTCGCATATCGGGGTAGGGTTATAGGAGGATACTTAGGGGGGTGAGTCATCAAAAGCTTTGCCAGTGTCCATATGAAGGAACCAGCCCTATAAACCAAGATTTATGAATATCCAGTGTCATGTACTGTACTAAAAGATACAGAATTTACAGGAAAGTCAAAAGTCCCTTTTTTTCTTGGTGCATGTTTACATCTTTCTCTTGTATCTGTCATATTTTTATTTAATTAAATCTATGTGTATTTAAAAAATTAGATACCAAAGTCATCTTATGAAGGTCAGAGAGAAGAGAAAAGCTTCTTATATGATATCGTGGCTAACAAAAGAAATGGCATCGATGTGGATAAATGGGACTACTTTGCCAGGTACTCGCATATTTTAGTAGACCTTTATTGTGACTGTTGTGGACAACATAAACTGCAAGCTACAATACCATACCTCCCAACTTTTTGAGATGGGAATGAGGGACCCCTATCAGCAAAAGCATGCAGGCATAAGACTCACCCCTTGCCACGCCCCCTTAAAGGAGAATTGTACAAAAAAACAAGATTGGTTAAACCCACAAGTGCTTTTTTTTACCACTACTATTCCTTTATATTGGCTTTTGGAATTTACAAATGCAGAAATTTTGAATTTGGATGAAAGGTTTAGCTCTGGAAAACACTTTGATAGATACAAAGTTAATTTTACATGCATCTATAGAGATCAGACCAAAATGAGGGACAATTGAGGAGGAATGAGGCAATTGCTCGAAATCAGGGACAGTTGGGAGCTATGCAATACTGAAACTATTTTGTCCTGGTTTATCACCTTGTGCTTCCCACATCTCACTGTTGGTCAGCAATGTTATTCATAACATTCAGAAACTAACAGGGAGCAAGCCATATCTTTTGGGGGTCTATTTGCAGAGTTTCTGGGCATTGTGGTTACCATTGTGCTCTGCAAGCTAGATGTATGTGCAGATACAGCAGTGTGCTTGTGTTTTTTTCCTGCTTTGTTTACTTGTTCTAAATGGCTGCAGATTTTGCTTTTAATATATTGGCTTAACGCAGTTGTAAAGGTGTGTGTGTGTATACAGTCATGGCCGAAATTGTTGGCACCACAGACAATCAAGTATTTCTCACAGAAAAGTATTGCAGTAACACATGTTTTTCTATACACATGTTTATTCCCCTTGTGTATTGGAACGAAACAAAAAAAGGGAGGGGAAAAAAGCAAATTGGACATAATGTCACACAAAACTCCTTTCAAAATTGTGGATAAATAAGATTGTTTCAAGCATGTGATGCTCCTGAAGGCCAAACATGATCTTCCTAATTCGCAATTCTTCTGGTATTTGAGACTGAGGCACGCATTTCTGGTGGCGGCTAGGGACCGGCTAATTCAGTTTAAATTCCTGCATAGGGTCTTTTATACCCCGGCCAGGCTGGCATCGATCTATCCGTCGGTGCCCCCTGAATGTTGGAGGTGTACTTTTTCGCCAGCGGACGCGCACCATGTGTTTTGGGACTGCCCTCAGATTCAGCAGTTTTGGACTGGGGTCACGTCCTGTATAGCAGGGGTACTGGTGGTACCTGTACCTCGGGAAATAAGTGTATGTTTGCTGGGCTTGGTGGAGAAGGTGGTCCCATCCAGGGCGCACAGGACGTTACTCAGCATCCTATTCTCCTCCTGTTCTATGGGAAGAAATCTATTTTGCTTAAGTGGAGGAGTCCGGGGGCCCCGGAGATGGCATTCTGGAAGGGGCTGGTGAATGCTATGCTTCCATATTACAAGGCAACGTACTTGTCTCGGGGGTGTGTGGGAAAATTTGAAAAAGTCTGGAGGGCCTGGTATGAATCTGATCAGACGGTTGGGTAGTGAGAAATGTTAAATAATTTCTGAAGTTTCCTGTTTTGTGTATTCGCTTTATTTTACTCCAGGTGCATCGGGAGTGGGATCTGTAACGTTTATTGAGCAAGGTGGAGATCCTTCTTCAGAGGTGCCCGCGCTATGGTTTGCAGGGGGAAGGGAACTGAGTAGAGGAGGGAGGGTGGGTGTTCTGTCGGCTATTGCCATCTGTGATGGCACTGTTTTTATGTACATGGTCATGTTGACCAATGGGTATACTTGGTGTTATACCAAGGGATGTGTGTTTTGTTATGCCAAAAATTTTCAATAAACAGAATTTTTTTTAAAAAAAGCATGTGATGCTCCTTTAAACTCACCTGGGGCAAGTAACATGTGTGGGCAATATAAAAATCACACCTGAAAGCAGATAAAAAGGAGAGAAGTTCACTTAGTCTTTGCATTTTGTGTCTGTGTGTGCCACACTAAGCATGGACAACAGAAAGAGGAGAAGAGAACTGACTGAGGACTTGAGAACCAAAATTGTGGAAAAATATCAACAATCTCAAGGTTTCAAGTCCATCTCCAGAGATCTAGATTTGCCTTTGTCCACAGTGCGCAACATTATCAAGAAGTTTGCAACCCATGGCACTGTTGCTAATCTCTCTGGGCATGGACGGAAGAGAAAAATGTATTAAATATTGCAACGCAGGATGGTCCGGATGGTGGATATGCTGCCCCAAAGAAGTTCCAAAGAAATTCAAGCTGTCCTGCAGGCTCAGGGAGCATCAGTGTCAGCGCAAACTATCTGTCATCATTTAAATTAAATTAAACACTTTGGCAGGAGACCCAGGAGGACCCCACTACTGACACAGAGACAGTTTGCCAAAATGTACTTAAGTAAGCCAAAATCCTTCTGGGAAAACGTCTTGTGGACAGATGAGACCAAGATAGAGATTTTTGGTAAAGCACATCATTCTACTGTTTCCCGAAAACGGAATGAGGCCTACAAAGAAAAGAACACAGTACCTACAGTGAAATATGGTTTAGGGTTGTTTTGCTGCCTCTGGCACTGGGTGCCTTGAATGTATGCAAGGTATCATAAAATCTGAGGGTTACCAAAGGTTTTTTAGTCGCACTGTAGAGCCCAGTGTCAGAAAGCTGGGTTTAAATCCGAGATCTTGGGTCTTCCAGCAGGACAATGACCCCAAACATACGTCAAAAAGCACCCAGAAATGGATGGCAACAAAGCGTTGGAGAGTTCTAAAGTGGCCAGCAATGAGTCCAGATCTAAATCCCATTGGAGAGATCTTAAAATTGCTGTTGGGAAAACGAGAGACCTGGAGCAGTTTGCAAAGTAAGAGTGGTCCAAAATTTCGGGTGAGAGGTATAAGAAGCTTATTGATGGTTATAGGAAACAACTGATTTCAGTTATTTTTTCCAAAGGGTGTGCAACCAAATATTCAGTTAGGGGTGCCAAGAATTTTGACCAGCCCATTTTTGGAGTTTTGTGTGACATTATGTCCAATTTGCTTTTTTTCCTCCCTTTTTTTTTGTTTTGTTCCAATGCATGTGTAAAGTGAAATTCCGCGCCTAACTATATATATAAAAAGATTATATATAGATATTTGTAAATATATACAAACATTTATAGGTGTATATAAGTAAATTATAAGCTGCTCCTCAATAACACAAGTGATATGTGGACATAATAGAATATAAATAGAGGGCGCTAGGCCCCTACAAAATAAGTATAGTGCCGTGAAAAAGTATCTGTTTAACAATAAAATTGCAACATAGATAACACAAATGGTATATAAATAAGTCCCAACAATTGCAGTCGGAGCTGCACTTGAAACCACGCGAGTGAATTCAAATATGATCAAAAAATATAAAAATAAAATAGAACAGTGAACAAAGTCCAATTGTATTGATACAGTAGTTCTGTGAAAGAAGAAATGCCACCACCGCTTCAGTATAATTTTCAATTCCACCCAAGGTGCTTTAGATAAGGTTTGCTCTTACCAGAGCTCGTTGACCCCTTTATTGAAAAAGATGGTCAACTAAGCTTGTGCAGGATTGTGCCTGCAACACATGAAGATACGGACAGACCACTCTGCAAATCCAAGAACCTCACACGGGATTGTATGTAAAAGAAGAGAGGCCAGAAAGCCAAATAGCGTGATACCGTTTTAATTAAAATTTTAAAATATACATAAAAAACAGCCAAATGGCTCCTTACATTAGAGGGTGCCCACCCGGCACTGAGGCTGCGGACCTGTCACCGCTCAAAGCGGTTCTTAAGTGGGATTCGCTGGGGAATGAAAGCCGCCGCTCACATGTATAGCCAAACGATCTCTCCGACAGTCCAAAGCACGGGGGGTACGTCACGTGACCAAGCTGCCTCCTTTGTTCCAATGCACACAAAGGGAATAAACGTGTATAGCAAAACATGTTACTGCAATACTTTTCTGTGAGAAATTCTTGATTTTCTGTAAAAATGTCTAGGGTGCCAACAATTTTGGCCATGACTGTGTGTGTATGTGTGTGTGTATATATATATATATATATATATATATATATATATATATATACAATGTGTGTGTGTGTGTGTGTATGTATATATATGTATGTATATATATGTATGTGTATATATATATATATAATATATATATATATATATATAATGTATATGTGTATGTGTGTGTGTGTGTGTGTGTGTGTATGTGTATATATATATATATATATATAAAAATTCTTTAAATAAAATACTTGACTGCTCTGTACAATGGTATTGCACAAAGCGGCCCTGAATCTCACTCTTTTGGTGTCCCCTACTGTCGCTCTTGGCTTCTCTTCTCTGTGTGCTACCATAGAAAGCTGCTTCCTATGGGGGTGCACCTGCAGGCCTGCTTTCAAGCCAGGCTGTGTGTGTCCAGACACAGCCTGGCTTGGCCCTGCTCAGACAGCGCACACTACTGGATTGAATGATTCCGGTAAGAATTTGGGGGGTGTGATACAAATACTAGGACATTTCTTACCTTAATACAAGGAATACGGTAAGGTAAAAATATGTCTAGGCTTTACAATCGCTTTAAAGTACTGTATTTATTGGCGTATAACACTCTTTTTTTTTTACCCTGAAAATAGAGGGTAAACTGTGCCTGCGTGTTATACGCAGAGAGCAGTGGAAAGTTTTTTTCCTGAAACTTCCCTCTAAAAGTTAGGGTGCGTGTTATATGCCGATTAATAGGGTATATCTAAACCCAAGAACAGAAATACGATTATTTCAGCTTACCAGCTGTGGTGGTGGCTGCATCTTCATAACATAGGATAATAACAACAACAATATTTGAGATTTTTAGTACTGCTTTCAGTTCACTAAATCCCCTCAATACCAGCATGTTCTACCCCTTTTCCCTTCCAGGTAATTTTTTTTTAGTGCTGTGAATGTTTAACTGACACATACTTGGGCATACAAAAGTATACCCAAAGAAATTATATATTCTTTTTTGAGACAGCACTTTTTTGGTGTTAACCATTGACTTTTTTATAACTTTTTTTTTTTTCACTGTATAAAGGAAAAATCTAAGTTTTTATGATTTTTTTTTTTCTAGTTCTTCAGGCCTTAACCACTTCCCGACCTCCTCATGTACATATACGTCAGCAGAATGGCACGGACAGGCACATGTACGTACCTGTACGTCCTCTGCTAGATGTGGGTGGGGGGTCCGATCGGGACCCCCCCCCCGGTACATGCGGAGGTCGGGTCCGCTCGGGGAGCGATCCGGGACGACGGCGCGGCTATTTGTTTTTAGCCTCTCCGTCGCGATCGCTCCCCGGAGCTGAAGAACGGGGAGAGCCGTATGTAAACACGGCTTCCCCGTGCTTCACTATGGCGGCGCATCGATCGAGTGATCCCTTTTATAGGGAAGACTCGATCGATGTTGTCAATCCTACAGCCACACCCCCCTACACTAGTAAACACACACACACAGTGATCCCTAAATCCTACAGCGCCCCCTGTGTTTAACTCCCAAACTGCAACTGTCATTTTCACAATAAAGAATGCAATTTAAATGCATTTTTTGCTGTGAAAATGACAATTGTCCCAAAAATGTGTCAAAATTGTCCGAAGTGTCTGCCATAATGTCGCAGTCACGAAAAAAATCGCTGATCGCCGCCATTAGTAGTAAAAAAAAAAAAAAAAAAAAAAAAAAATGCAAAAAAACTATCCCCTATTTTGTAAACGCTATAAATTTTGCGCAAACCAACCGATAAACGATTATTGCGTTTTTTTTTACCAAAAATAGGTAGAATACGTATCGGCCTAAACTGAGGGGAAAAAAAAATGTATATATGTTTTTGGGGGATATTTATTACAGCAAAAAGTAAAAAATATTTCATTTTTTGCAAAATTGTCGCTCTATTTTTGTTTATAGCGCAAAAAATTAAAACCGCAGAGGTGATCAAATACCACCAAAAGAAAGCTCTATTTGTGGGGAAAAAAGGACGCCAATTTTGTTTGGGAGCCACGTCGCACGACCGCGCAATTGTCTGTTAAAGCGACGCAGTCCCGAACTGTAAAAACCCCTTGGGTCTTTAGGCAGCAATATGGTCCGGGGCTTAAGTGGTTAAAATGCCACGACAGTACAAATGACCCTTTTTGGAAAGTGGACAACCCAGGGTTGTTGGTGGGAGGCATGGTGAGTGTTTTGGATATCTAATTTTTTGCCACAGTGTCTTGGAGGATGACATGCTGGTGTTGGTGGGGTAAAAGAGACTGTATGTATATTGCATACATGATCAAAAAAATATATAAATAAGAAGGTTAATACACCCAAAACCGCCAGTCTCCATGTAACATGATCTCCAAAAGTATTGGCTTCCTTGTTACCATGGCAATCAAAGTAAAAATTACTGCACAGGTGATAATAACCTAAGTGAAATAAAGCTGCTTGCAATATCACAACAATACCAATTGTGCAAAAACATACATAATTGCAGGGCTAAATAAATGAATAAATAAATTTCAAAGTAAATAATTAAATAGTCCATATAGTGCTTGAACACTAAACACACTGACCATACCACTACACACTGACCATACCACTACACTACACACTGACCACTACACACTGACCGTACCACTACACTATACACTGACCAGACTTACTGGGTCTCTCACCTGCTTTTCTTCCATCTGCTCTGCCACTGCGGTCTGTCACACTGCCTGCCACGATGGGAAAACGATCTGGTCCGGTGGTGGTGGAGGAGACAACCGCTGCACACAGCTAAGTGGAGGCCAGCCCAGCTTACCAGCGATCGAGGACAGGCCAGCCCCGCCTGTTGCACGTGACACCCCATTCGCTATTTTACAGAGCGCCAGGGGCCCGCCTGAAATTAAACATGGCGGAGATCGAAATTAGGATGATGGGGGGGGGGGGGTGACACTCACTGGTGCGGAATGTTGCCCACCAAATGTTGTTTGGGGGGCACCCCTTACGCTACGCCACTGGTTATACACAAGGGAAATAATGACTGTTATCTTGAGCACACGGGAAGGCCACTTTGGAAGTCTCCAGAGAGGACCCAGGAGGGTGGTGAGTGAATTGGGGAATGAGGCATGGATGGTCTGTAAGGTATGAAAGGGATACGTGGGGATGTGTGAGGATTTAAATATATCTTAAATGAGAAATATTTTGTCACTAAAGTATCACTGAGGGGAAAAATGGGAATAAAAGGTATTGGTTAATAAGAAAGATCACACAAAGTATATGGAAATTACACAAGTTGGGAGTGGATATTTTGAATTATATGCATTCGTTGTACATTAAATGGTCAAATGGTTAATCCTATGCAGGCAAAAAAATGAACTATATGTTCTTGGAGTGTTTGGGAGATCTTGTTAAAAGAACAGCAGTTCTTTCTTTAGCAAAAATGTATGGGGTGGGATTACTCTGCCTACAGGAGACGCACCTTACTCATGTGTATATACCGCATCTGGGCTGGGGGTGAATTTTGAACCCAGTACCACTCAGTTCACACCTCTTATTCTAGGGGGGTGAGTATCCTGATTAGGTCTGGGGTAATGTTCACCTGCAGGCAGATTTAGACTGAATGAATTGGGATGCTACTTTTTTTTTTGTTTTTTTGTATTGTTCAATAGAAAATAGAACCTATGTGTTGGCCAATTTATATGTTCCTCCTCGTTTTGACACTTTAATTTTGTATAGGTTGGTGAAGTTTGTTCTGGGTAAACCAGGTGTGCCAATTTATAATGCATGATTTTAATATGGTTTTGGACCGAAAGGTGGATAGGTTTTCTCATAAGACCCAAACGAGTGCTGTCGTTTACGACAGATTTTCCCTATTCTTGATAGAGGCCGGGCTAATAGACATATGGAGAACGTGGAATCTGGCGGCTCAACAGTTCTCATGTTTTTCCAGGACACACTCCACTCTTTCTAGAAAAGATTATAAAGTAAAAAAAAAAAAAAGATATATTGTGTTGACAAGCTGTCTTGCTGCATTGAAAACCTCCACCCTACAATAGCGTTTGGGTACTTCTTCATATGTATTAAATGTTTAGTAAATTATATTTAAAGCGGGGTTCCAACCACAATTTGCATTTTTTCAAAGTATGTCCTTTCATCAATCATTGTTATGCTAGACATACGGTCACTTACTAGTTAAAAAAAACGCAGTTGTTCCGCTGACTTCTTCACATCTAACACTTTATAATCTGGTGTGCAGATCGGTGTCATTTTGCTTGTAGGCATTGTGAAACCCATAAGCAATTACTTTCCGGGAATCCGCTGGTGACGATTGCTAAAGGGCCGCCCGTCCCGCCCCATTCTCGTGCATGCCCAAGACGGCAGCAGCGCCGCACCGTCAACCTCTCGGGTTTCCATCACAACGAGCAGCGGTGGTGGAAGTGCACGCCTTTGTGATGGCAACCCATAAACAATAACTAGCCGGGAGATTCAAATGGCGGCGAAATCTTCAATGAATCGCCGTATGGGAAGCGCACGGCATCCTGGGAAATGATGACACACATTTCCCAGGAGCATTAGCGTTCTGAGGAGCCGAGGGAGCTGACGACAAGATCCTAGGTGAATCCGAATGCAGAATTCGTGGGACCGCATAGCAAGAGGCATTTCCAGGTGAGTAAAATTATAATTTTTTCTTTATTTTTTTAGGTCTAATGTGCACTATAAGGGAAAAAACATTTTTTGATGGAAACTCCACTTTAAGTGTGCTAAACCTGTTAAGGTGTATTTTCACTTTTACAGCCAAACTGTGATATGGGATAACATCTACTTTAATTTTGTTACATGGTTACCCTTTTAAACTTTTTGCTTGCTTAAACCATGTACCAACCTTTCCTTGCTTTGTAATGTTTAGGAGGGGTCTGTAGGGTAACATAAAATAATTAACCCTGTCTGTATTGTCCTGGCAGCTCCTTATTCTCCGTTGTAAACTAGATTTGAACACTACTGTATCTATCTTAAGGCTTCATGTACACTTGGCCTTCATTGGCCGTGGAAAAATGCAGCAAAATCTCAGCGTGATTTTTGCCACGTTTTGGGGTCAAAATTTTTTTTTTACCATAAAGATTTTATTGGAAAAAAAAAAAAAACAGTAACAATGTTACAGAGATGACAATAATATCGACAGATATAACAAGCCCTCACAAGAGGATCCATAACAAAATGTTCACATTAGGGATAAGGGTACTAAGCTAGTGTGTAAGGCACATATCGGAGAACAAACGGATACTCCGCATAAGCCATCTCGTCTGTATATACTTCCTAACGGAGATGGTAGCGAGTCCTAGAAGTAACACAGCAGCTCGTTCTTATTCAGGGGCCTCTATGTCCTCCTAGAGACAACAACCAACCCAGACCCCTCATCTGCCTAGCTTGGTCCCACAATCACAACTAGGATCCTCTTGCTTTAAAAGGGGAGAGCGAGGGGGCCAACTCAGGACCACCCTGCCCACCCCTGCCGTCCAACCTTGAGAACTTTGAGAGAGAGAAGAAAGAGAAAAAAAAGGGGGGGGAAAAAGGGGGACCCAAGATGGGGGAGAGCATCATTTCTCAAAAAGTAACACTTGAGGAGGTAGGTGGGAAGGCCCACTACCCCTGCCGTCTACATCACAGTGAAAGCGCCTTAAGCTGGCGGTGTCCCAAACCAGTCGCCAGTCAGGCGTACCTGTAGGGTTCATAATTAGCCTGTATTCCGCAAAAGTTTGGTACTCTGCTGTGTTTCGGAACTCAAACCACTCCTTCCAAACATAGGTGAAGTTGGAGATTTTATCATGTGCAGTGCATATGAATTCCTCAATCGCTGCAATATGGTTAATGCGTGCCACCCATTCTTTAATAGTAGGTGGCGCCATGGCTCTCCAGTGTACAGGAACACATAGTCTGGCTGCATTGATCATATGTATCGCTATCGAATTGCGATACCGCTTTTTGGAAATTTTCGAGAGATGAAGCAGATACTGTGCTGGTGAAAACTCCAGGGGAAGCGTAGAGACCGCTATTGTCACGTCGTGCACCTTTTGCCAATATGGCTGAATCGGGGAGCATTCCCACCAGATATGAAGCAAAGTGCCTAAAGCCCTCCCACATCTCCAGCACCTATCCGGCACTGAGGGAGAAAACTTGTGTACAATATCCGGCGTCCTATACCACCGTGTCCTAATCTTGTAGCTAATCTTGTAGCTATTCTCCTGAATGCTTACGCTCAGTGAGCCTTTGAAAATAAACCAGTTGATCTTCTCCCATGCTTTCTTCTCAACTGGTCTACCCAGCCGGGTTTCCCAGGAGGCCCATTCCGCCTGCATAGACACGAAGGGTGCCCTAAACATGGATGCATATAGCATCGAAATCGCATGTCTCTGAGGTGATTTACTAGAGCATAATGATTCAAGCACTGTGGACGATTTCGTAAAACAACCCCTGACCTTCGGATTATCTAGAAAGTTTCTCAATTGAAAATAAGCAAATATGGGAATTTTTTTTTTTGTTAGGGACATCCTCTCAAGTTCTTTCAGAGACAGGAATCTATCTCCTGAAAATAAATGTTTGGCCAGCATATCTGCATGTGGCCATTCAGCCATCAAGTAGCCGTCATCTCGTCTCGGGCTAAAGTCCTCAAAACATTTCTAGCTTGAACGCAATTCTTCTGCATTCAGGAGAGGGAGGTTGAACCTCACCTAACCGCAGCAGTTCCTATAAACTCTGCTAAAAGCCTATGTGTACATTCAGGGCCGATCCGCCCTATAGGCTCACTATGCAAGCCGCTTAGGGCCCCGCAAAGCTGCGGAGGGCCCCCAAAATTACTAGAGGCCCTGCCTGGTGAGAAGTCATTTTCGGCCCCTCACCCCGCTTCTTAACTCGCTGGCTGCATGGGAGAAGAGGTAAGAAGTCAGCACCCTCCGCTTCTCACTTTAATGTAAGATGTCATTTCCGACAGCAGAACACCCCCTCCCCCCGCTTCTCAACTTTAATCTTTAATGTGACATGTCACTTTCGGTAGCCCCCCCCCCCCCGCTTCTCAACTTTAATGTGACATGTCATTTTGCTTAGGGCCCCGGGGAGGGCAGGATCGGCACTGTGTACATTGATACATAGGGGTTGATTTACTATAGGCACATAGACTGTTCACTTTGCAAAGTGCAGTTGTATTCTGCAAGTGCAGCTGCTCCAGAGCTTAGTAAATGAGCAGAATGCTGACTTCCATCATCCAATCATGTGCTAGGAAAAATGCTGTTTTTAGCTTTACCTCATATATGAAGCTCTGGAGCAACTGCACAGTCTGTTTGCCTTTTAGTAAATCAACCCTATGGGTTTTTATGAAAAACAGTTTAGGAGCTGTGTCAAAAAAACACCAAAAGCTCCTAAACTTAAGTTTAGGAGCTGCTAGTGTACATAAAGCCGAACTAAAGTTTAGAAATCTAGAAGCTGGCCTCTTGTGTTGTATGTTAAAGGAGAAGTATGGTCAAAGCTATTTTTCCATACTTCTCCTGTGGGTCACAGGAGTGCACTTCTGCATTCCTGTGACCCAGATTCAGCCGACAGCAGGTTAAAGGCCGCTGTCATCACAGAGCCAATCTAGGCTCTGCAGGGATCCCGACTATCATGTTAGGATTCGCCCAGATGCCTGAGCCAGCCTTCCACCCCTTCTACAGCCCAGCACTACACTAAGCACTGGAGGGGTAGAGCAGGGGAACTCTGTGCCCAAATCAGCAATGACTGCTTTATATAATCAGCTCAAAACATCCTGATGCTGGGGTCTCCTGCTATAATCTGTTTACTAGGTGTTGTGTTTAAGTGTGTCTCTGCCATTGTGTGCCTCCTAGGTGTGAATTGCCATTGTTGGTTGAGTTAAGTCACCTATTGTTTCTGTCGGCTAATCCTCTTGGAGGTTCCTAGATGATGGGATTAGTCTTGTGTCAACTTTACCTCATGTGTGATGTTTTGGGTAATAATGCTTTTACCTCTACATCTTGTCTGTATACGATACTTGGGGTAAAAGGGCTGGTATTAGCTCTGTCTGCTGGAAGGGTTTGGAGGCCAAGAGGCACTGTTTGGTGGGGTGCCAAGTGGTCTGTCACACTACACTTCTCTTTTAGTGAAGTATAACTCAGTGAGTCCCCAGTCTGTGACAGGCAAAAAATGTTTGCAATCTGCCACAAGGCCTTCTCCTTAGAAAGATCTAAAAAGTAAAAGATATAAAGCAACAAAAAAGTATGCCATGTAAATTGGGACACCAAACAGTGTTTTAAATTTGGCCACGAAGGTGGAAATACACAAATTACAAATGGTTCGTCCCTAGTCGGAGTAGAGCATTACCAATGTTTTAAGTGTGCCATTTATGTCTTATTACTTAACGCATTGCTTTTCCAACAGAGACTGCCATCACTTGGGTATTGCAAATAATTTTGATCATATGCGATGTCTTAAATTTGCCAGAGTCTGTGAGGTTGATAACCGGAAGCAAATATGTTTTAGGGATAAGGTAAGTCTCCATGCCATGTACGTAATTCATCTCACCGTGATTTTGGTAGATATAGATGGTTGTGTTTTGAAATAGCTGTTTGACACAAACCCGAGCTCTTGATCATGTACAGCTTATGCGCCAGTGCATAGAAAGCATTTCTTAATCGTACATCACAGGACACAAGGTGTCTTCATATTTATTCACTGTCAGGTGAATGGACACTGACCAAAAAAGCCAAACCTCCTCCCAGATCAGCGAATGCCTCCATTTTTTTTACTAGTGTCCTTAGGTGATGGATGTTCCTGTGAGGTCTCTCTGAAGATTCTTTTATATTGGTTTTAGTATCCAGTTTTTATGGCCGGTTTTGCTTATTGAGTTATGGAAAGACTTGCTCCAGATTGGTTGCCTGAGGCCCAGAGGGATAATACTCAGACTCCACATGGAGATGCAGGGATGAGCTGTAAGGTTGCTGTTCAGCACTGGATCCTGCAGGCAATGATGTCTAGGATACTTGCTATCTGGTGACCTTGTTTATAGGATGCTAAAGGTTCAGGGCAGAAATCCCCTGAGGGGGAATCAGGACTCTGAAGGCCCTGTGTGGCATGCCCATAATAAGAGGTGAAGATTGAGCCTCTGGCCCTTCAGCTGTGAAGCAGTAAGGGTGACAAATACAAAATAATTCCGCGCTATCTAGGATGGTAAGCAGCTACAAAACCAATAGACAAGTGGAAAAAAAACAGACAAAACATATCAATTGTTGCGCTAAGAAATTACACCAAGTGATATAAACACTGGCCCAGATTCAGATAGGAGATACGACGGCGTATCTCCTGATACGCCGTCGTATCTCTAAGGCCGGCCGGTCGTATCTATGCGACTCATTCATAGAATCAGTTACGCATAGATATGCCTAAGATCCGACAGGTGTTAGTGACTTACACCGTCGGATCTTAGGCTGCAATTCCAGGCCGGCCGCTAGATGGCGCTTCCGTGTCTTTTACGCGTCAAATATGCTAATGAGCATTTACGCCGATTCAGAAACGAACGCCCGCCCGTCGCTTTTGTTTACGTCGCTTGCGTTCGCCTTTTTCCGGCGTATAGTTACCCCTGCTATGTGAGGCGTATCCTATGTTAAGTATGGCCGTCGTTCCCGCGCCGAGTTTTGCATTTTTACGTTGTTTCAGAATACGGCCGGACGCAAATTACGCTCACGCCGAAACCAATGACGTCCTAGCGACGTCATTTGGAGCAATGCTTGCTGGGAAATTTAGCTGGCGGCGCATGCGCAATTAAATCGGCGCGGGGGGCGCCGGATTTAAATAGTACACTCCCCCTAGCCGCGTAATTTGAATTCCGCCGGGGGATTTAGCACACCTAATTTAAATGGGAATCGCCCCCATGAAAAGAGGAACGCCTTGCGCCGGCGGAATTTAAGTTACACAGCTAAAAATTTCTAGGTAAGTGCTTTGTGGATCGGGCACTTGGGTAGAAATTTTAAGGCAGTGTAACTTAAATGGGAAAAATTAAGTTACGCCGGATCTTTGTGGATTACCCCCATTGTATATAGAAATGGTGCCAAGCTGTTAAAATGTGGTATAATGTGCAAAACTCTCCAATAAAGGAAAATGTTCCAAATATTTGGTGCTGATTGCTAAAAAGTATGTAGAACAAAATTCTGGGTGCTGAATACAAAGAGAAAAAAACTAAAAGTAATCTCTGCGGAAAAAAACCTTACCAGCAAGTGCTGTGACAAAGGTAAAGTGCAAAATACACACCCGCAGATCCTAAATTGAATAAGATTGAAAAAAGTGCAAACATGCAAAAAATGCGTGATAATCTAAATGATAACTCAGTACAAAAAAGAAACTATCAATAACTTATTGCATGATGAACAAAGACATGCATAGAAAATATAAGAATATAAAAGTCCAAGGTGCACAAATAAAGTGTAATGTGCTGAAAAAAAGCCAATTTTTTATATAGGCCTATTGACCCTCTGCAAGCCATAGAGGTTTGTGTATGAATATGAAAGTGGTATGAATGGGGGTCCCTTCCTGGTGATGGGAACATCCGAAGTGATCTGCTGGCTGGCCTGTTTAAATAATACATTTAATTTTTTTTTAATATTATCATATATATTGGCCTGTATATCGGATGTATGATTAAGTCATGAATTTATCTTGTTAATCATGTCTATATGATGATCTGTATCTATTTTGATTTCCTTGTACCAATCATGTCAATTAATTATGTCTATTAAATACTTTATTATTATTATATTTGGTATGTTAATCTCGTATAATTAATGTATATTATTATTTATTGATATATGGTGTTTCTCAAAATCGTGGATTATTCTATGTGATTGTGACATTAAATGTAATTACGGTACATTCATTTTAAATTTTAATATATATATATATATATATATATATATATATATATATATATATATATATATATATATATATATATATATATATATATGCTGTGATCTTCCTCAAGACTTTTGTTAGATGTTGTAAGTGTTCCTCACAAGCTGCACTGAACACGGCAATAATGTGTAGATAGGCCACAGCGCAGTGTTCTACCCCTTCCAGCATACTGTTCACGACCTTTTGGAAGGTGGCTGGAGCATTCTATATCCCGAATGCCATAACATTGAATGAGGCCATAGGCAGATCTCTCCCGAGTCTCAGGGGTCAGAGGGCTTTGCCAGTATCCGCGGCTTAGGTCCATGATTGTCAGATAGCGGCCGTTGGCCAGCTTGTCCAATAATTAATCGATCCTGGGCATTGGGTAGGAATCAAAAACTGAAATTGCATTCAGTTTCCAATAGTCTTTGCAAAACCTTGTGGTCTGGTCTTGTCTTGTTTTGGCACCAGCTCTACATGCACTCAGAGTTCTGTATTACCCCTAGTTCTAGCATTTCATCGATCTTACTTTTAATGTCTACCTGAACCTTAAAGGAAACCCTATACACTAGCCTGTGTAGAAAGTTTGTGGGTCCCTGTGTCCACATGGTGGACAGCTAGGTTAGTTAGGCTAGGCTGGAAGGTGACGGTATCCTGATGGGGCTCCAGCTCCCCAGACAGTCCAATTTGTTGCCCTGAAGTTAGTTGGGGGTTGATCTGCAACTCCCTAAGGGAGTCTGGCTCCTTGGTGGCAGCCAGGAAATACACCAGTGGCTCAGCCTCACCCTCTGGTAACAGACTCCAGACTGGGAGAGCACAGGTTGATCTGTCATGTTGCGCCTTCATCATGTTCACATGGTACAATTTGAGCTGATTACCACGGTCATCAAGGGATACCACGTAGGTCACATCACTCCTTTTCTCACGTACAGTGTATTGTACATCTCATGCAGCTTGTTCTGCCACAGAGGAATCTGTACCCAAACCTTCTGGCCTACCTTATACACCCTCTCCCGGACAGTCCGGTCATACCATTGTTTCTGGGTAGCTTGGACCTGTGTAAGATTTTCCAGCACCAAGGCCATCAGAGTGCCTATTTTCTCCCAAAGTTTTAGTACATAATCTACCAATAAGACTTCTGGACCAATATTCTGCCCCTCCGAGGCCTCTCGAAATATGATTGAGGTGTCCGCGGACCCTTCTCCCATACAGAAGCTAAAAGGGAAAGAATGCTATCGATGCCTGGGGCACTTCACGGCAAAGAGCAGGTGGGGTAGATACCATTCCCAGTCCCTTCCTTGAGATTTCACAAACACTTTAAGCATCTGCTTTAAAGTGCCGTTGAATCGCTCACACAGCCCATTTGTCTATGGATGGTAGGGACTGGCCATGATATACTCTACCTGCATCTTCTGACACAAACATTCCATCAAGCGAGACATGAACTGTGTGCCGTGATCTGTGAGCATTTCCTTGGGAAAACCAACTTGGGTAAAGATGCACAATTTAAACTTCTCCTTGGGATACCGTGGTGCCACAATTGCCATAAGAGCAAAAAAGAAAGTGTAGTAATTTGAAATAAACTATAAAGGTAAAAAATATAGTACTACAGCGCTAATTAAATATTCAAAATTATGACATCAAAAAAATTACCAAATAATAAACGCAGCATATAGTGTGATGTATGTCAAACAAAGTAGTGCAAATATATATATATATATATATATATATATATATATATATATATATATAAAAAAAAATATGCGCTGAATATTAACTCAAATAATGTGAAAACCGTAATGGTTCAATACTCTAATGAACCAAAAGTGTATGCAAAAAAAGAAAAGAGATGAAAAACAAATCCAAACAATTAGTCCAATTACATAGACGTGTAACAGTGCTTCTCCTGTGGACAACACCCAAAACAAATGATTTGAGAGATGTGCGATGTGTTCACACTCTACGGCTCCTGTTTCATATATGTGCAGCGCCTCCTCCACACTGACAGAGCTCATAGGAAACAAACAGAAGAGAAGGTTCTCATAGCGCAAATATGTATGAACAAAAATAAAGAAAGAGATTAGGACTTCTAGCACACGTGACTTAGTCATGTGTCTAGTGACGTAACGCGTGGGGGAGGAGTTACGAGCGGGACGGACTACAGATCCGAATGAGGAGAGTACATCACTAAGCTGAGCGGTTAACGGAGGATTGGTGCCTTAATGCTGTTTAAAATCGGTGGATTTGTGAGTGGCCCTTGCTAGAAGTCCTAATCTCTTTCTTTATTTTTGTACCTCAGAGACCGACGTGGCGGCATGACATCACATAGACAGCTCCGCCCTACGCATTTCCCGACTGACAGACCCAACTTGGACAGAGGCTTTTGGAGGTGTCTAGGGGCAAGCCTCCTACCCACTGACTATGGGCCCTGGATTTTAAGGAGGTGTGTGCCTGGGTACCCTTGGAGTGGTCTTGCTTCAGATTCAAGTCCATGTTTCCCCAAAACACAGACTCTAAGAACTGGAGGACCCATATACATATTTGGGGTCTCTAGGTCCAAACCAGCAATGACTGCTTCAGACTGTGAGACTCTGAGGAGATGTTGTTATAATCAGCTCAAGCAACCTGGTGCTGGGGGTCTCCTGCTATAGTCTGTTAAGGTGTTCTGTGTTTATTAAAGCGGAGGTCCGCCAATTTTTTCTTTTTAAAGTCAGCAGCTACAAATACTGCAGCTGCTGGCTTTTAAAATGAGGACACTTACCTGTCCATGGTGCCCGCGATGTTGGCACCCGAGGCCAACCCGTCGCTTGGTCCTTGGATGCTGTCGCCACCATCTTCTGTAAGGGAATCCATTCCGAGTTTCCTACTGCGCATGCGTGAGTCACGCTGAATGGTCCCTGCTGTCCTCTGGGATCCGTGTGTCTCTCAGAAGACAGAAGGGACAGGAAGTGGCATAGACCCCCGCAGATTCTGTGGGTGTCTATGCCCAAAAGTGGGTGCAAATACCTGTATGATACAGGTATCTGCCATCCCTCCCCCTGAAAGGTACCAAATGTGACATCGGAGTGGGTTCCAAAAAGCGGAGGTTCCATTTTTGTGTGGACCTCCACTTTAAGTGTGTCTCTTCCATTGGGTTCCTCCTAGGTGTGCAGTTATTGAGACACCTAATTTTTCTGTCCAGGGGCGGACTGACCATTCAGGCACTCGGGCATTGCCCGAGGGCCCCATGCCACTAGGGAGCCCCATCAGGGTTGCCAGCCTCATTTAAAACCAGGGACAGTATGTAAAAAATCTGTGGGTTTTTTTGTTTTTACATCTGTCCCTGAAATGTCCCTTACCGACATCCTTTTGGTCTTAAAATCCCAAGATTATAGCTGCCCCACCTCTCCAGTACCTTCTCAGTGTGTTTTGTGTATACTGTGTGTTTGTGTGTGTGTGAGTGTGTATACTGTGGGTCCCCATTATCTCCTATTGACCGGGGGCCCCATGAGTTGCCAGTCCACCCCTATTTCTGTCTGTCTACTAGTATTGTGTCCACTTCACCTTGTAACCAAATTATTGTGTGAAGTTATATGTTTGTTTGATTAGCTTACTGTTAGATTAGATTACTGTTTAGTTAAGTACACTGTTAGTTAGCTTTTAATTGGATTGGTGTTTGAAGTTTGCATTGTCATGCTAATATCCTAAAGAGGGGAATGTCCTCCTGTGGGGTATAAAGTATGGCCCGGATTCACATACCTTGGTGCATAGTTATGCCGGCGCAGCGTATCGAATATACGCTACGCCGACGCAGCGCAGAGAGGCAAGCACAGTATTCACAAAGCACTTGCTCCCAAACATACGCTGGGTTTCCCCGGCGTAAGCCAGCGTAGGTGGAAATGGGCGTGAGGCATGCTAATGAGGCGTGACCCCATGTAAATGAAGGACTGAGCGTCATAAAGATACGAATCACGTACGGCGCATGCGCCGTCCTGTGGACGCAACCCAGTGCGCATGCTCAGAATCACGTCGGAACGAATGCCTAAGATACATCGAATCACTGCCTACGACGTGAACATAACCTACGCCCAGCCCTATTCACGTACTACGTAAACGATGTAAAAAATGAAGGCTGTGTTCCCTGGTCCATACCTTAACATGACTTGCGCCTCCTATATGGGGAATAACTTTACGCCGGACGTAAATTTTTACGCAAACCGCGTATATTATGCGCCGGGCGCATCTACGTTCGTGAATCGACGTATCTCCCTCATTTGCAATGGGGTGTCCAGCATAACTATGCGCCCACGATATGCTGGCGTAGGCAAGTTACGTCGGTCGTAAGAAGCCTATTTTCAGGCGTATCTAGCTTTCAGAGTCCGGCGCATAGATATGACGGCGCATATGTGCACTTACGCGGCGTATCTCAAGATACATCTGCGTAAGTGCTACGTGAATCCGGGCCTATGTGTCTGCATTTCAATAAACAGTCATTCCTTTGGTTCTTATCCCAACATCTTGTCTGTGTATGATGCTTTGGGTAATAGGGCTGGTTTTTGCAATTGGTCTGCTGGAACTTCAGGGACCTCTCTTAGAGGCTTAGCTGAGCTGGAAAGGGTTATGCCTGGGAAGGAAAATATGCCTTTTTTTGGCAAATGTTCATTCATCTGAAGGTGGTGGCAGAACCCAGGTAGTCATGACAATGAAGACGATGTCCTGTGATGTACTGCAAGTAAAAGATTTTACAGGTAAACCAAAAATCCTGAACTTTTTTTTTTAATATGGATGCTCTCTCTCTCTCTCTCTCTCTCTCTCCTGTGTTTTAGGAAGTTGACAATCTGTATAATATGTTTTACACACGGAACAGTCTTCACCGGAGGGCATACCAGCATAAAGTTAACAACATCATTGAGATAATGTAAAGCAATCACACTTTTTATATTTTGAATATTTAACTTCATTACATTTTTTTGTATAATTTTTAAAGCAGTCTATTTTACGATTTTTTTTTTTTTGCATTGTTTTTAAATAACCAGTTGAATTTTTTTATCTTGTTTTAAGGTGATTTCAAAAGAAATACAAACAGAACATTACAGCGTTTGTTAAACCCCC
Organism: Rana temporaria; assembly: GCF_905171775.1. Taxonomy (NCBI): domain Eukaryota; kingdom Metazoa; phylum Chordata; class Amphibia; order Anura; family Ranidae; genus Rana; species Rana temporaria. The sequence goes on from NC_053500.1 coordinate 126,828,553, forward strand.
CCTTCCCCTAAAAAAAAAAAAAGATCCTGTTCCTTTTAAAGTATTTTATACAGCACAGTGCTTGTGTTGTGTCATTTGGCCCCCTGTAACACCTGGCTGATCCTGCCTGGCTATACCCTCCCCCCCTGTATGCTTACACCAGGGTCATCCGTACGTGCCTCCGTCATCCACAGCTCTGTGCTCTCTCCCCCTCCCCTCTCTGCCTGTCAGCTTGTGACAGTGCCTGCCCCCTCAGCCCCCTCAGCCCCTGCTGCTCAAATAACTTTAACATCTTCATACCATCCCCTCTGAGTTCTAATCCTGTGAGCCCCTGTGTGAGTGATTTATAAAAAAAAGAAAGTCTGCTATACCTCATTTCACAGCTCTTCTTAGCGATAACATGATCGGCTGTCTCTCTCTTTCCTTTCCTGAGTGATGTCAGCAGGGAAATCTCGGCCCCGCCCGCTGCATCTATCAGACGGGGAGAGAAGAAAGCCCAGCCGATCATGTGATCGCTGAGAAGAGCTGTGAAATGAGGTATAGCCCGAGTGCTTTCACACTGGTGTAGTGCGCTTACAGGATGTTAAACATAGTCCTACATGCAGCATCTTTAGGGCTGTGCGGGAGCGGTGTATACACTGCTCCCAAACCGCCCTGCCCATTGAAATCAAAGGGCAGCTCTGCCAAAGCGCTGTCAAAGCACTTCAGCAGCGGCGCTTTTAACCCCTTCTTGGGGGGCTAAAAGCGCCCCGCTAGCGGTGGCAAAGTGCCGCTTAACCACTTCCCGCCCGGCCTATAGCAAAATGACGGCTGGGAAGTGGTTCAGTTATCCTGACTGGGCATCATATGACGTCCAGAAAGAATAACTGCCGCCGCAGCGATCAGTGGTGTGTCAGTCTGACAGCCGATCGGCGGCTCTTCTGACAGGGGGGGTCTGCGCTGGTAAACAATTACCAGCGCACCCCCTCCCCCGTGGATGCCCACACTGGACCACCAGCGATGCCACCAGGAAACCCCCCTTCATGTGGGATGACCAGGTACGTCCCCCATGGCCACAAGGATTGCCACAACATGCCCAACATATGCCAATTAGTTTCCACAAATGGGCACTGACTGGCACAATTATGGATGCCTGCCAGATCAGTGATGCCCATCAGTGCCATCCATTAGTGCCGCCTATGAGTGCCCGTCAGTGCAGCCATATCAGTGCCCGTTACTGAAGGAGAAAACTTGCTTATTTACAAAATGTTATAACAGAAACAAAAACTTTTTTTATTTGTTGCGCAAAAATTAAAAACCCCAGCAGTGATCAAATACCACCAAAAGAAAGGGAACAAAATGATAAAAAAAAAATTGTTTGGGTACAGTGTAGCATGACTGCGCAATTGTCATTCAAAGTGTGACAGCGCTGAAAGCTGAAAATTGGCCTGGGTCGGAAGGGGGTGTAAGTGTCTGGTATTGAAGTGGTTAAACAGCGGTAAAGCATGCATTGGGACAATGTCTCCCTGCCTGTGATTAGCAGTGCTGACTTCTTGGCGGACTCTGCACATGGAGCTCATCCCTAGTCGGTAGGATGTAGTTCATAGGGCTCTAATGAGCAACAGAAGGACCACACTTGTTAATCATTTCTGTCAAGAGGTCTACTAAACATGCATGATTTTTGGGGCCGGGATTGGAAAATTCTTCCATACAGATGACAATATATATATATATGCCTAAATGCATTTATTTATTTTTGCTGAGATCTTTCCCTTTTCTGCTTCTTTCTCTAGGATTATGGAAGCCTTCGTAAAAGCAGATCCCTATATCAAGATACAAGGGTCAAAAGGCAAAATGAGTATCTCTGAATCTGTGGAAGACATGGAAGCATATACCAAGCTCACAGGTGAGAACTTTTAGGGGAGGTTATCAAGTGTCTCACCATACCTTTACATCACATCTATCTGTACAGTAAAAATCCGAAAAATTCATTGTAATCCCATTCACACAGCATACCAAAAAAAAATTATTTTTAGATGTTTCTTCAGAGTAGGTGTAATGGTAGGCATCAAGCATTCCTGAAAAGGTTCAAAGTAAGCTTGTCCAAATAGAAAGGCTAAGGACGGTCTCAGCTTTCTCTCATTTACATACAGTGTAGAAGGCAAGCTTGTAAATTATTTACCAATACCCATTGTTAGAGCAGACAGTGTTTAAATCTAGCTTACAATTGATAATGACATCTGGCAGCACAGTATAGGCAGCTCTCCAGAACCCTCATAGACAGAAGTTTGAAATAAAATGAACCTCTAAAATGAAAAGCATTTTTAAAGCCCAAAAAATATCCCATTCCTTTCTCTCAACCTCTCTAACCCATCGTGAAAGGCTATATCTTAATCGTACAGGATACAGGCAACATACTTGTGCACCATGGGTTATAAGTACATACCTTCAAGCAATTGGGCACTGGCAACCTTTTGAGGACACACCTCCCCTATAATCCTACCTCACTTTGTGAGTTCTTAGTTTTTTCACTAGTGGCTGAAAGTGATGGGCCGGTTTTCCTTAAAGGAGTTGTAAAGGTTCGTCTTTTATTTTATAAATTGGTTCCTTTAAGCTAGTGCATTTTTGGTTCACTTACCTTTTTCCTTCGATTTCCCTTCTAAATGTTTTTTTTTTTCTTTGTTTGAATTCATCACTTCCTGTTTCTCCTCAGTAAGCTTTCCACCATAATCCGAGCGGTGGAAAGTCATTTAGAACAGCTTACTGAACAGCTTACTGAGGAGGAACAAGAAGTGAGAAATTCAGACAAAGAAAACAAAGAAAAAAAACATTTAGAAGGGAAATTGAAGGAAAAGGTAAGTGAACCAACAATGCACTACATTAAAGTAACCTATTTAGAAAATAAAAAACAAACCTGTACATTTAGTAGATCAGTCTTCGCCCTCAAGGAGCTCACAATCTAAGGTCCCTAATGCCCCCCGTACACACCATCCGAAAATCGTACGAAAAATGTCGCTTTCGAAGCGATAGTACAGAGTTTTCGAGAGCCAATCATGACAGTTCATCCGATATTATTCTAACAGACATGCACAGATTTTTTTTTTTTCGTACAATGCCAGAGCATATGATTTTTGTTTAAGTAAGCTGTCGTTCGAACACATGACATCTCTTAGAAATTTTGATTATGTTGTACGAGAATTTTCGTGACTTCAGTAAACTCATCAGATTCGATGTGCGATTAGCATGCAAAAAAATAACGGATGATCATCTCATCGTGTGTACGGGGCATTACACACATTTATACTTACACTAGGGACAATTTAGACAAGAGCCAATTAACCTACCAACATATCTTTGGAGTGTGGGAGGAAACCCAGGCAGGCACAGGGAGAACATGCAAACTCCAGGCAGGTAGTATAAAGACACTATACGCATAGGCGTGCGCACATAGGGTGTAAGGTGTGCCTGGGCACACCCTAATCACCCTGTACTGTGCAGATTCCCCCTGCTGCCTGGCTGTAGAGAAAGGGACTGAGGAATCTCTGTCCTCAGTCCCTTTCTGTGTCTCAAAAGTTAGACATCAGGGGTCTGTTTAGACCACTGATATTTCACCAAAGCCCCCAAACAGGGCTCCTAAAAAATAAATAAAAAAAGAATATAAAAAAAAAAAAGAATACAAATAAAATTGTAAAAAAATTAATAATAATACAAATAAAGATAAACTACTGACACCGATCTCTGCCCTGCTGACAAAGCCCTACTGACTTGCCCACTGCCATATATGGTATATTACACATGCATGTGTGTTTGAGCTTTGGTGTGCACACCCTAATGCAATAGGCTGCGCACACCTATGACTTTACGTCTTAATTATATGCGTCAGCTGGTCAGATTTTAAGTGTGTCTAGTATGAAGAAGACTTTTGAAGGTAGTATAGATAAATTGGAAGTTAAGTCATTTGATCAGTATCCTAACTCCAAATTTGTTTCAACAGGGAACATACCCCAAAGGTCTGTTGTTTTTTTCCAACTCTGCAAAAAAATGATCTTATGACAAGTAATATTAGGATGTTGTGATATTGAGATAATGCAATGTTTTCTCTCTCCATAGGATTTCAAGTGTAAAGCTTTTTTTTTTTTTTGTTTTCCTTTTCATTTTCAATTTTATAGTGGAAAGTTTCTTAACTCACCTCAGTTCCACTTTTCTCTTTCTCCCAAAGACAACATGTTCCATCAGATCTTGTACTCCAGCGAACCCGAACTTGAAGAAGCCAGAGAGATCCTGCAGAAAGTGGAGCGCAGGGAACTGTACAAATTTGTAGGAGAGAGACTGCCCGGCAAAGCGGTGAGATGTCCAGTAACCAGCAAATGTGCCCTTGAGGCCCCAAATGTCTGGGCTGAAATACATTTTTATATTTCCATTTTTAAGAAGACTGTTTCACCATATATTGTTGTGTATTACAGGAGGACTGTACAAATTTAAAAACTGAGCTGGTAAACGACATCTTTATATCTATTCAAATACAACTCCAAAAAGATGATTTTATCGTAGATGTGAGTTTTTGTTTTCATCCAAAATGTAATACTGTACTTAAAAAATAGCGTTCTTGTAAATGCGATTCAGATTTCCAGCATTATCCGTCTTTAACATTCTCTATTTCTCATACTCTTTTTAAAGTAATCTTTCTCTTCTAAGCAGATCTGTATAAAATGAAATGATTGAAATACTGTATGAAATTATTCTGCACTGGGGTAAAAAATACCTGGACAGAGCTGCCTACACAAAATTTGTGATACCAAATTAACACCAAAATTATAAATATAGCGTGGCACTAAATTAAAATCAATACTATGATGAGTATAACAAGAAACAACCAATACCGTATGTCAGGGTTCCCCAACCCCCAGTCCGCGGCCCACTGCCGGGCCATGGCCTATTTGCAACCGGGCCGCAAAGGCTGCACTGTGTAAGGTGCAGAGGCAGGCAAGCAGAGAGAGGACATCTCTCACCACCCGCCCGGATTACGGCACTTACGCCCACACAGCGGGGCTGCTACACTGCAGCAAAGCGCGGGAGCAGAGAGATGAGATCATCTCTCGCCGCCTGCCCAAAACACGGCACTTCCGCCCACACAGCGGGGGGTGCAATACTGCGGCGAGGCGCGGGAGCAGAGAGATGAGATCATCTCTCGCCGCCCGCCCGAAACACGACACTTCTGCCCACACAGCGGGGCTGCAATACCGCATTACCGCTGTTCTCCCTCAATGGCCTGTGATGCCACCATGGCAGGTGACAAAAAAAATCTAGTGGCAAACCACATCAGGTGATGTGGCAATCCATACCTGGTGGCAGGTGACATGGCAAGTAGCAATCCACACCTGGCGGCAGGCGACGTGGCAATTCGAACCTGGTAGCAGGCGACGTGGCAATCCCCACCTGGTGGCAGGTGTTGTGGCAGGCGAGGTCGCAAGCGACGTGGCAATCCACATCTGGTGGCAGGTGACATGGCAATCCACATCTGATGGCAGGTGACATGGCAATCCACATCTGGTGGCAGGTGACATGGCAATCCACATCTGGTGACAGGTGACATGGCAAATGACAAACTGCATCTGGTGGCAGATTCTGCATTATGGTGAGTTTGAACTATTTCATTTTATATTACAATGCAATGCGCTTCAATCATCCCAACACCATATCAGCCATTGTTCTGTGATGATTGAAGCGCTAACACCAGCCATTGGCAATGTCTCCAATGAGCATTTGTGCTGTGATATATGGGAAACGTAAGGGGTTAATTCTTGGTGAGCGTTGCCCCTGTTACTATGTAGGCATTGTAGCTTGATGTGCTCCATTTGGCCAATCCACTTGTAGATGTCATCTTCTGATAAAATGGCCTACACGTGACTTTGTCCGCCGGAGTTTGCCACCCGGAAATCGCCTGGTTGGAAACTGCTCCTGGGATGGTTGGTGACATTGTACCATGCAAGTGCAATTATAGCATTAAAAAGGCAATATTTTAAAACATATTACACTATGAAGTATGGCTTTGCTATTCATCCTGCAACTGGTTGCCAGCAGAATAATCAGATGACAATCTGATGAGGAGATTTTGTTTATAATGGTCCATATTATCCACTTAAGCCCCGGACCATTTTGCAGCTAAATGCCCAGGCCAGGTTTTGCGTTTTGGCACTGCGTCGCTTTAACCGACAATTGCGCGGTCGTGCGACGTGGCTCCCAAACAAAATTGGCGTCCTTTTTTCCCCACAAATGGAGCTTTCTTTTGGTAGTATTTGATCACCTCTGCGGTTTTTATTTTTTGCGCTATAAACAAAAATAGAGCGACAATTTTGAAAAAAATGCAATATTTTTAACTTTTTGCTATAATAAATATCCCCCAAAAACATATATACAATTTTTTTTTTCCCTCAGTTTAGGCCGATACGTATTCTTCTACCTATTTTTGGTAAAAAAAAATCACAATAAGCGTTTATCGATTGGTTTGCGCAAAATTTATAGCATTTACAAAATAATGGATATTTTTATTGCATTTTTATAAAAAAAAATTTTTTTACTACTAATGGCGGCGATCAGCGATTTTTTTCGTGACTGCGACATTATGGCGGACACTTCGGACAATTTTGACACATTTTTGGGACCATTGTCATTTTCACAGCAAAAAATGCATTTAAATTGCATTCTTTATTGTGAAAATGACAGTTGCAGTTTGGGAGTTAACCACAGGGGGGCGCTGAACGTTTTAGGGTTCATCTAGTGTGTGTTTACAACAGTAGGGGGGTGTGGCTGTAGGTCTGACGTCATCGATCGAGTCTCCCCTATAAAGGGATCACTCGATCGATGCGCCGCCACAGTGAAGCACGGGGAAGCCGTGTTTACATACGGCTCTCCCCGTTCTTCAGCTCCGGGGAGCGATCGCGACTATAAACGAATAGCCGCGCCGTCGTCCCGGATCGCTCCCCGAGGGAATCCGCCCGCAGCGGGGGGGGGGGTCCCGATCGGACCCCCCACCCGCTATAAGGCAAGGACGTATATATACCTTCTGCCTGTCTGTGCCATTGCGCAGACGTAAATAGTCGTGCGGCGGGCGTTAAGGGGTTATTTGGTAAGAGGCTGATTTTATTACCTGATATGGAATGATAACACAGTGGTGACAAGCACTTGGACCACCTCACTGGCTATGCACCTGATACAGTAAAACCTTGGATTGCGAGCATAATTTTGTTCCGGAAACATGCTTGAAATCCAAAGCACTCATATATCAAAGCAAATTTCCCCATAAGAAATAATGGAAACTCAGATGATTTGTTCCACAACCATTTATTCATAGGTCTTTTAGTTTATAGTCCATATAAAAATATTACAGCAATGTAATAGGTTGTGTGACCATAAAATGTTCACTAGCAACTCACATGGTTCATGATTAAAAGAGGCACATCTAAGTATGCAAACATCTGGGCTAAAGCTGTCCATATAGACCTTCCCCCACACCACCGGCTCTCACTGCTGTCCGTCTGCATTTGTGATCTGAAAGCGAGGCTTGAAGCGCAGCATGGAAGGCCTAACGTCGATGGCGGTGCAGAGGACGGTCTATGAGGACAGTTTTCCCCCGGATCCCTGCATACTTAGATGTGCCTGTTTTAATTATCGACCATGTGAGATGCTAAATGTTGTACCTTCATTAAATGCAACCATATTGCTACACTTAGAGGCGCCTCTCTTCTCTTTTATAATCAGTTGTGACATGACGCTACTTGTATATCAAGACATCGCTTGTATATCAAGTCAAAATTCATTAAAAAAATTAGCTTGTGTTGCAAAATGCTCTCAAACCAAGATTTTACTTGTATATGCCTTTTTGATCTCTATATGGTCTTTAAAGGAACACTAAAGGTGTGTTTTTTTATTAGATCAACTGATTGCTGTAAGCAAGAGCATTTAAATATCACTTACTTCATTTTTCCTTTTGACCTCCAAAATACAGTAATCCAGGTTTGAAAATGCCATTTCCTGTCTCTCCTCTTCTTGCTTTCCACCAGCATCTGAGCCGTTTTGCATGGTGGAAAGCAGAATGTGCTCACCCCCCTCCCTATGACTACAGCCCTGCGTGAAGATGCTCTCTTATCCCTCACAGGCATGGAGGCTAAGCCTAATGGGAACTGTAGTTCCCATTAGGCCGTGATGTAGCAAGAATGAATGCGCACCGCAAACCAGGAAGTCAGTGAGAATAATGATTCAGGAGTGACGGAGGTGAATAAAACAGCTTGATTTCAACAGGTATCAAACTAGTTATAATGCAAAACATTACTTTTTACTTTATCAGCTACTGTCAGACTTAAATTTAAGAGGAAAATATTTTTGTCTTTACAACCCCTTTAATATTGGGTAAGGGACCATTACTTTCACTCCTATAGTGGCATGGAATCATATATTTTCTATCACATTGGAGATTTAAAGAACAAATTAACATTTCCACAGCAGTTTTTTGTTATCATTATCATAGTATTGATTTTAATTTAGCACCACACTATACTTATAATATCTGTATATGCAGCTTGTGCCCTCTTCCATACTGTGCTTATGAAATGGAAAACGCAGTATACTGCGTAATTAACCTCTTCCCTCCCACGCTATAGCCAAAAGATGGCTACAGGGTGGGCCTAAATTGTCAGGAGGGCGTCCATGTACGTCCTGCCTGCACGCCCCCTGCAGGGCACGGGCGGCACGCTCCTGTGATCAGAAAGTCCATGAGACATCACAGATCGAAGTAAGGGTCTGATCCCGGCCACTTACCACATGATCAGCTGTCAGCCAATGACCGCTGATCACGTGAGGTAAACAGAAGCCGGTAATCTGCTTTTTTTTCCTCATGCTGACAGCGCAAGGAGAAAAAAAAGCCAATTACCAGCTTGTGTAAATGTGACATCGGTCCCAAACACTCCACCCCCACTGCTTCTAAGCAGTGCCCACCAGTGCCACCTATCATTGCCCATCAGTGTGTCATGATTAGTGCTGCCTCATCAGTGCAACCTAACAGTACAGCTTCTTTAGCGCACATCAATGAAGGAGAAAAATTACCCATTTGTAAAATTTTATAACAAAATATGAAAACATTATATTGCTTGTTTAGCAAAAAATTAAACCCACAGTAGTGATTACCACCAAAAGAAAAAATAAATTAAAAAAATTGTTTTATTCGGGTACAGGGTAGCATCACTGCGCAATTGTCATTCAAAGTCTGACAGTGCTGAAAGCTGAAAATTGGCCTGGACAGGAAGGAGGTATAAGTGCCCAGTAAGCAAGTGGTTAAAGAATAAAGCTGAACTCCAGGAATTCAGCCACTTTGTAAAGCGTTTTTTTAATTTTTCAAAGATTTATATAAACTAATCCTCAAATGCCTAAACATTGTTTTAAGGGGTATCTTAGATTTGGGGCATTTGAAAGACATCAACTTAGAGTAACCCTGTCTCCTAACAAAATATTAACTGCAGGTCCCACAATAGAAATGTTATTGTACTCGCCTCTTGACACTAGCACTTGCATGTCCGTACCCAAATATTTGTTTTATTCAGGGGTTGTCCTAAGGCATTGACCTGTATATCATAATATTTGACCATCAGGTGATTGATTTGAACTATGGAATGAAAGACCAGGATCCAATTAACAATGTGCGGTTTTACAGGAAGTTAAATCCGGACATGGCTATAAAAATCACTCAAGGGCAGGTAAGTTTATGATGTATTGGGAGTATTTCAATGAAAGAAATGTGGAAGAATTTAGCCCTTTCCTGTCCTATAGGAGGAAGGGCGGACTTCTCAATCACTTGTGATTGGCTGCCACAGTGGTCAGACAATCAAGAGCACTAGATTTCAATAATGGGGCCCCTTTCACGAGGGCTTTCCGATCAGGTCCGCCTGTCAGTTTTTCAGGCGGACCTGATCGAAGCCTCCATTCACTCCTATGGGGCAGCAGATGTCAGCGGTGACATGTTCACTGACACCCGCTGCTATCCTATCCGATCCGATCCTGTGCATGAAATCCAGACGGATGGTGACCCTATTCTCCATCCGTCTAGTGGATCGGATGAAAATGGACAGGCGGTCCGTTTTCATCCGATTTCCCCATAGAGAAGAACAGGGCTCTTACAGGTCCATCTCTGCACAGTGAGCGGAGATGGACCTGTCATCCGCCTGCTCAGCAGGGATCAGCAGATTGATCCCCCGCTGAGCAACGCGGAGTCCGTCGGGCAGACTGCCCCTGTGAAAGGACCCTTGCATGTATGGATAGAATTAGTCAAACAAGACTCGGGCTAGCATAAATGAAACAATACTCCTTCACATCTCTTCCAAATACTAGACGGGTGAGTCTAATTGGCGAAAGTCTTAAGTTAGGTACTCACGGTTTGTTTGTTTTTTGTTCAGCCAGTGGATTCCTGCAGTGAAGTGGGTGCAGGAATTTCCCCCCTCTGGGACATTATTGTATTATAATCTCCGCTGTCAGAATATACTGATCAACGCTGCAGCCAATTGGCCGCAAGCCGCTGATCAAAGAAGGTTTTCCAGTGGGTCCGTTCGACAGAAGCAGGGCTTTGCACAGATCGAAATTCTGCTGGCACAGCAGGAATTGGGAAAATATCGATCTGTGTGTACCCCACATTAGATCTGTGAACACCCTGCAGGCACCTACTACCCAACTATCACCTGGTCATGGGTGGAAGAAGGGGCTGGGGGGATACAGAATGTATTTACATAAGCAATATGTGGCATACATACTGTATATATGTACATATAGAGAAAAGCCAATTTCACGTGTTTGGAAAATATTCAATGCAATGTATAATCCTGTGATGTTTTCTTGTCTGTATCTATTTAGCCTCTGGCCTTGTTTGTTGGCTTTTAACATAAATGTAAAAAAAAAAAAAATAGTTGTGTTTGACTTTTAGTGCCGGTTCACACATATGCAATGACGGGCATCGCATGTGATTCGCACCAAATTGCTGTGCAGATCACATGCAATGTGAATTTCAGCCATATAAACTGTATTGCTGAAATTGCATTTGCACCAAAATGGGCTTGTATGCCTCCTATTAGGAGAGAACTAGGCATAATTATGTTAACAAGATTAATAACATTAAACTTGTACAGCCCCGCCCAGAGGGCGGTCCTCTGTCTATAACCCCTGCATCCAGCAGCTCAGTTTTATTCTGCCTAGCATAGAAGGACCTGGCACCCGGTTGGGACCATTGGTCCCGGAGATTTTTTGCCTTTTTTCTACTTTTTTGATCCAGTGATCTACTATCAACTGCCGGCTGGGTGATGGGCTGCATAATATACATCCTTGTAGTCTCCCCAGTCCGGCCATCGAGCGTGAGCAGACCTTTAGCTTCACGCTGGTTCGGCCACGACATGCCCCGTTGCTCCAGGGGTGGCTGGTAAGCTATATGCTCCGGGGCACACATATGACTGGGGTACTGATGTCCGAGTCACAGCCACCCCGTACTGATTGGGTGATGGGTCTGTCTGGAATGTGTCCAGCAGTCCCCGCAGAACGGGTAAGTAGAGTTCCCCCTGTCTCGGCAGGATGGAACCGCTGTATCATGGGAGCGTGACCACCATGAGAGCTCTCGCATGACTGTGGTGACTAATTGCGGGGAGGACCAGAGACAGCCGCCGAGGGACCCCAGAAGACGAGGATCGGGGGCACTCTGTGCAAAATGAACTGCACAGTGGAGGTAAGTATCACATATTTGTTATTTAAAAAAATAAATACATTTTGCTTTACAAACCCTTTAACTGTAAAATCCATTTCTTGGATTACATCACAGGACACAGGGATCCCTTCCAAATGCCTTTGTTTATGGCTTACTACAAAAAATTATGCCTTGTCCAAGTGGGACTGGGTTATGGCTAAGAGAATTTCCTGCCTTTTTTTTTTTTTGCCAGTGTCTAACCACTTGAAAATGGCAGCATAACCCTATCATAATGAAGATTCCCTGTGTTCTGTGATGTAATCCAAGAAAAAAAAAAAAAAAAAAAAAGGTTAAAAAAATTAATTCACCCCAACCAGCTTTGCATACCTACCTCTGTAGAGCCACTGGACGCAAACCCCTTTGTAAGTAGTAACATGGAGTTTGCATAGTGCTGAAGATTGTTTCCCTACCCCACCTCCATATAGCAGCAGTAGGTACCAGAGAAATCGGTCACCAAGCACCAACAATGTCTCTTGTGCAGAATGGGATTCCCTGTGGAGAACTTATATATGAAAGTTATTTAAACATTGTAACGGTCACCACCGTTTACGACCTTCCATCCCATCCACGACAGCTCATCTGACACTCCAACCGTCCAACAGACATCAGACATCCCAGAATAACGGGTCATTCCATTACAAACATATTCTTTTTATTACTTTAACATGAATTCCATAGGGGTGCGCAGCCTATTGCATTAGGGTGTAGACCTCAAAGCTCCAACATACAAGCCTTTCTCTGCAGCCTCCGCTGCACAGGGCAGTGAATGAATGGGAAGTGCTCTGTGCTAAACGACTTCCTGTTCCTTCACAATCTGAAGAATAAGGAACACAGTTTAATGTGCTTCAGTTATGAATGAACACAGTGAGTGAGTGTGTTCATTTTAAAAAGGAAGGGTCCGGTAAATGACAATTACTAGTCCTTCCCCCCCCCCCCCCCGCTCTCTTTCCTGAAACCTTCCACACAGCAGCCAGGAGGAGAGGAGGGAAGCCAGCAACACTGTAGGGTGTGGGGGGGGGGCAACACGGGGGGGAAGCTCAGGCAGTAGGAGGAATCTGCACAGCCAGGGCTGGTGCAAGGATTTTTGACACCCTAGGCGAAGCCTCATTTTGGCGCCCCCCGCCCCATTCGCTCCTCCGCTCACTGAGATTTTTGCGGTGCCTCTTCACCTATACTTCAGCCATGGTCCACATGCATGCACCTGTGCCCCTGGACCTGGCCCAAAGACAACTAGAGGATGGCACCGGCTCACTTCCTCACGCCAGCTGTGGTCCACAGGCTAGAGCAGTATACAGAGAGGCTAAGGCCCCTTTCACACTTGCGGACAATATGTACGCTTTCTTATCCATCTGTTTGCGGATGAAAAAGGGACATATATTGATCCCTATGAGATCACGGGTGTCAGCGGATAAACATCCACTGACACCCTATAATTGTCCTCCTCCGCAAAGATCCGATTTTGCAGACGGAAGAATGTCCTATTTTTTCTTCCGTCTGCGGATCGGATAAATACATTCACACACGGTCCGTGTTCATCCGATTCCCCCAAAGGGGAGAGCGGAGAAAAGACAGGGCAGTCCCTGCACAGTGTGCGGAGGCCGCCCTGTCATCCGACGGCTCAGCGGGGATCAACGGAGCGATCCCCACTGAGCTTACGGAGCACACGGAGGCGGATCATTACTGATCCGCCCCGTGTGAAAGGGGCCTAACTATGTAACTGCCTGTCTGTACGAGCAACAGATACACTGACAATGCTTTACAGGTTCTTACTAGAAACAATAATAAATGCAAATTTTTTGACCTGCAAAAAGATCTGCATTTATTTATTTTACAAAAGTGAATTTGAACGTCCACACCTCAGATCACCCCATCACTGTATCATCCTGAACACTTGTTCCCCTCTGCACCCCCCCACCTTTGTTCCCCTTAAACCACCCAACACACACATATCAGTTCCTATATGTACCCCCCTGCACATCTGCCCCCCCCCACACACACACCAGATCCCCCTCTGTACCCCCCCACCAGTTCCCCCTCTGCCCCCCACACACACCAGTTCCCTCTCTGTATTCCCCCCACACACACACACATACCAGATCCCCCTCTGTACCCCCCCCACCAGTTCCCCCTCTGCCCCCCCCCACACACACCAGTTCCCTCTCTGTACCCCCCGCACATCCCCCCCCCACACCAGTTCCCTCTCTGTACCCCCAGCACACACACACACCAGATCCCCCTCTGTACCCCCCCACCAGTTCCCCCTCTGCCCCCCCCCCACACACACCAGTTCCCTCTCTGTACCCCCGCACATCCCCCCCCCCACCAGTTCCCCCTCTGCCCCACCCACACACACCAGTTCCCTCTCTGTACCCCCCCCGCACACACACACCAGATCCCCCTCTGCCCCCCCCCACACACACCAGTTCCCTCTCTGTACCCCCACACACCAGTTCCCTCTCTGTATCCCCCCCACACACACACACACACACCAGATCCCCCTCTGTACCCCCCCACCAGTTCCCCCTCTGCCCCCCCCCACACACACACCAGTTCCCTCTCTGTACCCCCCCGCACATCCCCCCCCCACACCAGTTCCCTCTCTGTACCCCCCGCACACACACACCAGATCCCCCTCTGTACCCCCCCACCAGTTCCCCCTCTGCCCCCCCCCCCCACACACACACACACCAGTTCCCTCTCTGTACCCCCCCCACCAGTTCCCCCTCTGCCCCACCCACACACACCAGTTCCCTCTCCGTACCCCCCGCACACACACCAGATCCCCCTCTGTACCCCTCCACCAGTTCCCCCTCTGCCCCCCCCCACACACACCAGTTCCCTCTCTGTACCCCCCGCACATCCCCCCGCACACCAGTTCCCTCTCCGTACCCCCCGCACACACACACACCAGACCCCCCTCTGTGCCCCCCCACCAGTTCCCCCTCTGCCCCCCCCCCCACACCAGTTCCCTCTCTGTACCCCCGCACATCCCCCCCCCACCAGTTCCCCCTCTGCCCCACCCACACACACCAGTTCCCTCTCTGTACCCCCCCGCACACACACACACACCAGATCCCCCTCTGCCCCCCCCCACACACCAGTTCCCTCTCTGTACCCCCCCCGCACACACACACCTGTTCCCCTCGGCACCCCCCCACCTGTGTTCCCCTTAAACCACCCAACACACATATCAGTTCCTATATGTACTCCCCTGCACATCTGCCCCCCCCCCCCACACACACACCAGATCCCCCTCTGTACCCCCGCCCCCAGTTCCCCCTCTGCCCCCCCACACACACCAGTTCCCTCTCTGTACCCCCGCACATCCCCCCGCACACCAGTTCCCTCTCTGTACCCCCCGCACACACACACACACCAGATCCCCCTCTGTAACCCCCCACCAGTTCCCCCTCTGCCCCCCCCCCCCCACACACCAGTTCCCTCTGTACCCCCAACAGATCCCCCTCTGTACCCCCCCCCCACCAGTTCCCCTCTGAACCCCCCACCCCCCACAAACACACCAGTTCCCCCACTGTAGCCCCCCCCCCCCCACACACACATATATCTTTTCACCCTCTGTACACACAATGCACTTTAAACTTAACAGCAAATTCCATTTTTTTATTTCATGTGACTGGGTGCAGAGTGTGCTGCCTGTGCTTTCAGTAAATACCTGAGCCAGCCGCGGTGAAGGCTTTACTGAAGGAGAGTGACGCAGCTGCTGCTGCTGCCTGTCCTCTCCTGTCTGTCTGCCTGTCCTCCGCAGCCGCTCCTCTCAACAGACCCCCGAGCGCCCAGGAGGAGGGGGGGATCGGATATCACGGCAAGCCCGGACTGCAGCACTTCCGGCCGGCTGCTCCTTGTCGTCCCGGCTCTCACCCCTCATCATCTCACTGCCGCTGCTACGGACCTACGGTGGCACTGCAGGCTTGGGATAGAGTGGCGAAAGTGATGTCTTCACCGGCCGCCGGCGCAACCGCCCCCCTAGCGCGCCATAAAGCATGTTTTTAAAAAATACAGATACTGGAGGTATTTTAATACTCCGACTCGAGTGGCTTCGGATTTTGCCGCCTCCCCCTACCCTGGCGCTCTAGGCAGCCGCCTAACTTGCCTATGCCTAGCGCCGGCCCTGTGCACAGCATGTAGTGATTAGGGTGTGCCCAGGCACACCCCATGTGCACGCCTATGATGAATTCTAATTATTTTTGGCTCTTAAGTGCAAAACTTTCTAACTGCCTTTCAATCCCCAAAATATTTGAACTTGTGTAGCAAAGTGTTAAAAGAAAACGTAATACATAAGCATAGAAAGTATGTATTATACCTTTGTCCTTTGTAAATGTGTCCATTTCTTTCTCCTGATATTTGTTACCCCCCCCCCCCCCCCCAGGTGTCTCTGCTTTTGCCAACGCAGTTTGAGGAGCAGATAATCCGTGTTTACTGTAAAAAGACGGACGAAAACATCCTGGAGGCTGCCAAGGAATCTTTTGAGCAATGGTGCCAAAAGCATGGCTGCAAACCTCAGGTCTGTGATTGCAGTGGAGCTATCGGCTGTTTTTTTCTTTAACAGAAGTTTGTATTACATATAACGAAAGTTTTCATTCGTTTTTTTTTTTCAGATTAGCATACTGTATATAGAATCTTTAGAAGTGTTGGCTGAAATCAAAAGCCTTTTCATGTTGTGTCTCAGGGATGACAGAGGCGAGATCTTTACCAGAATTTCAATGGATTGACAAGACAGATGCTGGTCTTGCACTCCTCCACTGGATGTTCCATAATCTTGAATAGATAATAATGGGAAACCCAAGTGCAAGAGAGTGATAAACTTCAGCCATATCTAAAAAAAAAAAAAAACAGGAATGAATGCAGCTCTATATAGATTAATACACACTTAAAGCGGTGGTTCACCCTTAAAAACAAGTTTCTACCATTAAATCCAGCATACTAGCGTGAGCTACAGTATGCCTTTATTTTTTTGCGCTGTACTCAGTTTAATCGCGTAGTTAAGTTTCAAACTCCCCGTGGGGAATGGGCGTTCCTATGCAGAGGGGAACATGATTGACGGCCGGCTATGGCGCGTCGCGCTTCCCGAAAATAGCCGGAGTAGGACTCGGGCTCTTCACGGCGCCTGCGCACAGACTAGGAGCTGACTGCGCAGGCGCCGTGAGGAGCCAAGTCCTATTTCGGCTATTTTCGGGAAGCGTGACGCGCCATAGCCGGCAGTCAATCATGTTCCCCTCTGCCTAGAAACGCCTACTCCTCGCGGGGAGTCTGAAACGTAACTACGCGATTAAACTGTGAGTACGGCGCAAAAAAATAAAATAAAGGCATACTGTAGCTCGCGCTAGTATGCTGGATGACATAGTAGAAAAAAAAATAAAAAATTTAGGGTGAACCCCCGCTTTAAATGTAATACTGACCTATAATCACAGAATATAGAAAAACACCCAATCCAAAGAGTGGGCAAAGTCGGACTTTGAGGCACGTGGAAGTATAAAAAATATAATTTATTACAATTGAAAAAAATATATAAAATGTACAATAACAGTGGTATAATGGAATGTGAATAATTACAGTCACAATACAACCATCTGGATCAGAAATATATGGCTAGTGAATAAATCCTATTGAAGTCGACTTCAATAGGATTTTTCTATATTCTTACCATTACGGATGTGGCTAATGTGAATGCTTCCCTTGTGTATCTTGTCTTCTCTATCCCCCCCCCTCTTTCTTTTCCCTTTATCTGCTTTCCCTTCCCTCTTTCCTGTCTTTTTTTCTCTCCCCCCCTCCCTCTCTTAATTTTTCTTCCTTTCTCCCCCTCCCCCCCCCCTTTTCTCTTCCCTTTTCCCTCCTATTCCTTTTCTTTTTCTCCCCCAGTTTTGTGTTTTCCTATTTCCCTTCACTCCCTTCCCCTTTTTTCGACCTATAATCACACACATAGGTTGGAATTGATGGACTTGTGTCTTTTTTTTTTTTAACCTCATCTACTATGTAACGCCCCTTCCACACGGGCGGATAGAATTCAGCTTTTAGCTGCGGATAGATCAAGTTATCTACCGCAGCTAAAAAGGATACCAGTTGTAGTTCTAAATAGAGAGATATATACAGAGAGAGAATCAAAAAGGGGTTAGTACAGCGATCTCCCCCCCCCACTGAGCTGTTGTATTCTTTTCTTTTTTTTTACCTAAAAGAACTTCCCGCCAGAACACTCTGATCAACACTCTCCACTATTGGCTGAGAGCGGCGATTGGGAGTCTGGTTCTCCAGCATGGTTGTCCGACAAAAGCTGGCCAAACCGACATTCACACGGGCTGAATGTTTTTTTATTGAACCGGGTGTCTCCCAACATTCGGCCCATGTGTACAAGGCTTTAGTGTCTGCTTCCTGATGAAGTTAAATACAGCGAAACACTTCAAAGCCCATAATTTGAAGAGTTTGTATGGAACCATCCATTGTATTTAACAGTTATCTGTATATGACCGATTCTTGCCGTTTCTTTAAAATATGGTTTTAAACAACCAGTTTTTATAGATTAGTCTGGTTTAATTTACTGGCACCTTTAAAAATCACAATTTTTTTTTAATTTGATATACATGCCCAACATGGGATGTGGTGTCTTTGGGTTTCCCACTAGTGGATCTTTCATAAATCTATTTCGATTTAGGGAGGTCAAACTATCAGGACAGTGGGAAACACAACTAGCCTTTTTTGTAACATGTCTTTATTCTTAGTGTATGTTTTTGGAGGTGTATAACATTTACAATGGCTGCATATTGTGGGACTGCTTGGGAGGGATTCATGACCAAGAAACAACAGACCGAGATACAGTCAAAAGAATTTTATAGAGATGGATTATTTAATTTTATTTTTCTTGGGTTACGGAGGCTACTTGAAAAAGTCAGATTTTGGCACAGAAAAAGCTTTGAGGAAAAACAAAATTGCACCCTGGGGATTGTGAGAAAAAAAATCATGCAAGATCTCAAACAGACTTGGGAACTCGATTTGCAATCTTGCTCATTTGGGATGATGAACATCTTATGTAAACAATACAACACTGAAATTATGGAATTGGGTGGCGAGATCCAGAAATGTTATGTGGGAAAATACAGTACATCTGTACTCGCGAAAACCCTGTTTTTTTCAAAGGGAGAATGAGTTAAAGGAACATTTAGAAAAATATACATTAGACCAGCCTTTTTCAACCAGGGTGCCTTTTGAGTTCTTCAGGGGTGCCTTGACAAAATGCCTAAAAGTGACCCAAAATTGTCTCCAAACCAGCAAGTGGATCAAAGAAACGAACATATTCGCTTGCACACCATGGATCGTAGATTACGTCCAAAGATTTAATGCAAAACAAACATCACAATAGTGCAACGTTTCGAGGTCACACAGGACCTCTTCGTCAGGTGAGTGATAAAGATACTTGACAAAGAGGTGCTGTGTGACCTCGAAACGTTGCACTATTGTGAGGTTTGTTTTTCATTACATTTTTGGACGTAATCTACAATCCATGGTGTGCTGGCGAATATGTTCGTTTGTTTGATGGTTCCAGTGCCCAGCTGGTGATAGTTTCAGCACCCACTTTTTTTTTTCCATGAGCCGTTTTTCCAGGAACGTGTGCGATTGGAATATTGACTAGCAAGTGGATCAATTCTGCCTTTTTGCTATTCAAAGCCACAAGTTTTTATTGTGCAGCATTAAAAACAGTAACTAGCGTCCAAACGGCCCATGACATCAGTTGATAAAGAGCAGGTCGCCCCTGCCCAGTGGGGGTCATGTTTGCTGTATGAGGGAGAGAAACTGAGGGAAAAGAGAATACAATAGGGTGGGGGGCTTGCTAAACGCCATTCAAGTTGATAAGCATTTGCATGTGAGATACATGAGCCACAATGCCAGCCAGCTCAGAGTAATGATGTAAATGATTCTAACATATCTTCTGTTTCTTCTGTTTCCAGCAAGAACCCACAATCGCCAGCGCTCCCTAAAAACGGAAAGGTGATGAGGAGGGTACACAGTCTATGCACCCCTAAGTGCATTTGCACGTCTGCACATTGTCGTCAATAATATAATGCACAATTTAAACGAATGTGCCAGCTCCTTCACAACTGAGTTCTCACAAGGGCACTTCTGTACGCCCCCAACGTATTCTTTCTGTTTCCATATCCACTGCACATCCGACCACTCCCCAACTTATTATGCTCTGGTACAAAAATACCAGTAAACATTCAAAGTTCATCTGTCAGTAATATCTTTAATTAAGATTGTGTTGCACTTTACATGCACATTATTTAAAGGGTTTTGTTTTGTGTGTTATTTCTTTTATAATCATAATGTGATATTAACTGTGCATGATTATTAAATAAATATTTGAAAACAATACCAAATGAAAGTGGCTATATATATATATATATATATATATATATATATATATATATATATATATATATATATATATAAATAAAGACTGTACAAGTGAACCAAGTCCAGAAAAAAAATACAAAAAATGAAAGTCCAACACTAAAAGGATGTTGATGCCATCAAACGTGGAGATGATAGAAATTGAGTGAATCCACCACCAAAGTGATTGGTGATTCTTTTTTCGGTTTCCCATGGTATGCGGAGTCCCAGTCTAGGAGAAGATTTTTTTTTTATTTTTTTTTTTCCCCATAGAGGGCGAAATCCCATCCCAAGGGAGACAGCGGACGTGACACACACATAGCCGCTGGGAACCAGTAGGAGTGGAGCGATATACAGCCCTGGGATTTCTTGTCACCCCGCAGAGGGTCATCTGCAGGCACGCACGACCTCGTCTAACAGGGGGGTCCATCATTTCCGGTAAGGGTATACATCTATTTTCCTCTCCGGTGTACCTGTGAGGAGCAGCTACTTCCAATCACTTTGGTGGTGGATTCACTCAATTTCTATCATCTCCACGTTTGACGGCACCAACATCTTTTTAGTGTTGGACTTTCATTTTTTGTATTTATTTTCTGGACTTCGTTCACTTGTACAGTGTGTGTGTGTGTATATATATATATATATATATATATATATATATATATATATATATAGACACTTTCATTTGGTATTGTTTTCAAATATTTATTTATTAATCATGCACAATATCACGTTGTGTCACATATTTAGCGCAACCTTATTTCCTCTTTTTCTATACATTTGTTACATGGTTAGCGCATGTTTTTTAGGTGTCGCAGCTTTTTTTTTTTCACTAACACTATATCAATTGCATTTTACTTATCTTTAGCGCAGTATATCTTCTTTTGTGGATCTATTCTTTTATAATCATGTTTGAACTCTAAAATGTTTGCATTTTTCCATTAGGATTGATATTGTGTGTATTTTTTTTTCCTCTTGCTATATTTCTACAATAATATAAAATATATTTAGAAAACAGGTTATAGGAGAATTGCAGAAGTAGCGTTATATAACCCTTGATTTTAAATAGAAAATGGACTTGGAATGTAACTGGTGGAATAAACCCTCAGCTTTGTCATCCAGTTTGAGTTGTGTATTGTATTTGTTTCAGTGTGTGTTTATACTGTATACCTGCAAAGGAGAACTACAATTTCCTGTTTGCGTAATTCACTAATTTTTCTAAAGTGGGTGTAAAGGTTTTTATTTATTTTTTTAATGCACAAATGGTGCCGTCAGCCTTGCCCAGTTGTCTTGCTTAACTACACAATTTTACACACACCAAAATCTCTTTAAACATGGGGGACGATGTTCTGTAGTCTTAGGGGAAGAACTGGGCAGGGTTAAAAAAAAAAAAAAAAGAAGACGTCTGGACTGGAGCGATCACAGTAAAGCTCCAAATTGACGTCACCTCCGGTCATGTTTTTGGACAATCAAGATGCACATTACATGACCTCATGGTGATCTAGTTACCCGTCTATAAAATTACCAGAGTATGTTCCCGTCGCTCTTTAGGCCTCATGCACACTGGATGTTTTTGGCAGTAGACTTTTTTTTTTCTACAGTCAATAAACTCTCCATGTTATCCTGTGTGTCCAGGCACATATAGGCTGTTATTGGCAGTGGCGTTTTTGAGCAGTAAAAAAAAAAAAAAAAAAAACACAAGACTAGTGGGTTCTGAGAGACGTTTTCAGCTTTAAAAACGCTCTAAGGCCCCTTTCACACTAAGGAGTTTTTCAGGCGCTAAAAATAGCACCTAAATACCGCCTGAAAAACTCCTGCCCAGCTTTCACACTGAGGCGATGCGCTGGCAGGAGAGAAAAAAAACCTCCTGCAAGCAGCATCTTTGGAGCGTTGAAAACAATGGGGAAACTGCGGTAATACTGCCCGAGGCGCATTGCTGGCGGTATTAACCCTTTTTCGGCCACTAGCGGGGGCAAATCCTGCGGCAATTCCGACGGTATATCGACGCCATTTTTTTGCGGCGCTATACCGCCACCATACCTCCACTGCCCTGTGTGAAAGGAGCCCAACACTGATAAACGCTCAAAAAACGTCACTCACCAGCATTTAACGCTTTTGATCTATTGGAAAAAAATAAATCTTAAAAACAAAAAAAAGCTAAAAACTGCAAAGCTACTGGCATTTTTATAACGTTATTTTAACGTCCTTAGAGCTGAAGAAGCAACTAGCAAAAGTAGTAAAATGTCTTCAATACTACAGGACAAGCCCATTTGGGACTAAAAAGGGATGACAATATAAGAAACACATCAGAACTGTATTTAAATAAAATCATTTAATGAAGTTCAAAGTTTGACACAATCACTCCCCATAAAACACCCCACAAGTATAATAAAAAAAAAAAAAAAATTGTCGTTGGATATTTGGCAAATTTCTCCGACAATGATCAACATGGTAGACAGCTGGAAGGGGTCTTTAAAAGGACTAGGAAATAGTATTTTTAATGGTTGAGGATTAAAGAAAAACAATCCCAGGGAAAGAGCCAATGAGGTTTCCTTGTGAAGTGTGCAAATCAGAAAATCTAATTTCAGAAGAAGGAATTTGGTTGAGGCAAGACGGACTTTGTGATACCACCATAGACCTAACGGCAAAAAACAAAAGAACAAAAGCTGGACAGCCACACTCCAAAATTTTCTTTAAAAGAGATGTCTTTATTTTCAACTGTGCATACAGTCACTCACTGCAAGCCCACAAAAATCAGTATGGCCAACGTTTCGCACTGGCGTCAGTGCTGAGCCATGACTAAGCACTGACGCCAGTGCGAAACGTTGGCCATACTGATTTTTGTGGGCTTGCAGTGAGTGACTGTATGCACAGTTGAAAATAAAGACATCTCTTTTAAAGAAAATTTTGGAGTGTGGCTGTCCAGCTTTTGTTCTTTTGTTTTTTGCCATTACCGCATTGCCAGCACCCTGGTGGTTCAACAACCCCTGATCATCACGAGGCTCACCTGGAGCGGTGAGAATTCTGTCTGTGTGTCTACCATAGACCTAACACTTTTTTTAAATGAATTAAAAACCTTTTTTTAGTACAAAGCTATAAAATATTGTAGATAATAAATCATGCCTGAGGAAATGGTATAATCAGGCATGATTTATGGGCTGCAAGATTTTTTAGTCTTGCAATAAAATGTTAATAATTCATATACAAAAAAGTGGTGTTAGGTCTATAATGGTACCATAAAAGCTTGTATTGTCTCAACCAAATTCCTTCCTGTATAGTATTTTGGGATTCAGGTGCCTTATGTACTAATCATTTTTAGCACATAGACTTTACAATGCTTTGCACACTTATTCTGGACCAGTGACTTACAATCAATTCACATGAGCCACACACAAAAACACTCAAGGGTGGTGAGTGGGGAGTCCAATGATTTTTTTTTTTTTTAAAGCCTTTATTGGCAGTGCACAAAGTTCACACCAGCCAATGTGCTACATTTTTCAAGATCGCACACATCAACTTTGTGGTGTGATTTTGCAGCAACTGGTGTTGATCAGGTGCAGGAAAATACCAGTCAAAATGCAACAGCCACCATGTTATTCTCCAGGGTCTCTGAATTCAAAAAATATATATTTGGGGGGCTTAAGTAATTTTCTAGAAAAAAAATGCAGATTAGAGCTGTGTGAAAAATGTAAAAAGTGTCCTGGACGGGAAGTGGTTAAGGTACAAAAAGCAGGTGGTCATTATAACAGCATTTTCATAAGGTCATCAATGGAAGCCCCCAAACTACCTTAATAGTTTTAGTTAAGGTGAACCTATATTTATATAAAAAAAAAAAAAAAGAAGAAGCAGTTATACAAAGAATCTTGCAGGGATAGATGATAGTTTAGACTAAAAAAATTGTCTCGCCTAGAGAAAACATTCCTTTAGGACACAGGTGTCAAATACAAGGCCCGCGGGTCAAATCTGGCCCTCCAGGCCATTTCATGTGGCCCTCGCCCTCCTCAAGACCCTGTACTTTCTGCTTTTAAGCAATGCATCCAGCTTCTTCCCAGCAGCAGCTTAAGGAAAGGGGGGTGCACTGTGATGTAAGGGAGAGTGGGGTGGCTCTTAACATCTAATGTAAAGGGGAGGGAATGCGCTGGACATCTAATCTTACAGATACAACCGGCCCTTCATAATGCTGATGCGACCCACGATGAAATTGAGTTTGATACCCCTGCTTTAGGATGTGTTGGTTGTGGAACACTTAACCACATGATCTGTTGAATGGATGAAAAGTTCAGAATTGGCTGGTTTTAGCCTTTCAGCAGAGTGCAAGTGACCAAACACGTAGGCTTCTGGGTTTGCAAGAGGTACTGAGAGGAGCCTAGGGAAGTTTACAATTTCCAAACTAACCAAAACTGTATTCTCTAGATTCCAAACATCAATTTTTTTTAAAGAAGAGTTATTGGTTGGAATCCAGCACCTGATTGGTTGAAATTGGGACTAGCTCAGTCTGTATTATTTTCTTTCGTCATAGCTCAGCACAGGGTTTGATAAAATCTGGTCACAATTTCAACTAGAATTAGCGGCCTCAATTACCTGCCAGTGCGGCGGGGGCACACGGAGACACAGAATACCCCATCCTGTGTCTCTGTGCGCTTCCCCCGCCGCGCGATCACGTCAGGCCACGGCTTTGCAGGCCTATGCTTCCTTTTGTAATCTGGCGCCATCTTGTGGTGGCCGTTGGCATGACAAGTAAAAGCAGTTCGAATGTGTTTTTCACTGCCATCTCCTTCCCTCCAATTAGAACCCCCAAACATTATATATATTTTTTTTATTCTAACATCCTAGAGAATAAAATGGCGGTCATTGCAATACTTTCCGTCACACCGTATTTGCGCAGCGGTCTTGCAAGCGCACTTTTTTGGGAAGAAATGTTTAACCACTTGCCGCCCGGCCTATGGCCGATTTACGTCCGGGAAGTGGTTATGAAATCCTGACAGGACGTTCTAGAACGTCCTGCAGGATTTCATGCCGCGCGCGCCCGTGGGGGCGCGCATCGCGGCGATCGGTGATGCGGGGTGTCAGTCTGACACCCTGCATCTCCGATCTCGGTAAAGAGCCTCCGGCGGAGACTCTTTACCACGTGATCAGCCGTGTCCAACCACGGCTGATCACGATGTAAACAGGAAGAGCCGCCGATGGCTCTTCCTCACTCGCGTCTGACAGACGCGAGTAGAGGATAGCCGATCTGCGGCTCTCCTGACAGGGGGGGTTAGCGCTGATTGTTTATCAGCGCAGCCCCCCCTCGGATCGCCACACTGGACCACCAGGGATGCCCACCCTGGAGCACCAGGGTGGGCAAAAAAAAAAAAAAAGCAAAAAAAAAAAAAAAAAAAGTCTAAAAAAAAAAATCAACAATCAGTGCTGCCACCCCAGTGTCCATCAGCGCCACCCCAGTGTCCATCAGCGCCACCCCAGTGTCCATCAGCGCCACCCCAGTGTCCATCAGCGCCACCCCACAGTGCCCATCCATGCCCAGTGCCCATCTGTGCCACCCATAAGTGCCCATCTGTGCCGCCCATGAGTGCCCATCTGTGCCGCCTATGAGTGCCCAGTGCCGCCCATGAGTGCCCATCAGTGCCGCCTACGTGTGCCCATCAGTGCCGCCTACATGTGCCCATCAGTGCCGCCTACATGTGCCCATCAGTGCCGCCTACATGTGCCCATCAGTGCCGCCTACATGTGCCCATCAGTGCCGCCTACATGTGCCCATCAGTGCCGCCTATGTGTGCCCATCAGTGTCGCATACCAGCGCCGCCAATCAGTGCCACCTCATCTGTGCCCGTCAGTACTACCTCATCGATGTCCATCAGTGCCATCTCATCGGTGCCCATTAGTGCCGCCATATCAGTGCCCGTAATTGAAAGAGAAAACTTATTTACAAAAAAATTAACAGAAAAAAATAAAACGTAATTTTTTTCCAAATTTTCAGCCTTTTTTTAGTTGTTGCGCAAAAAAAAAAAATCGCAGAGGTGATCAAATACCACCAAAAGAAAGCTCTATTTGTGGGGAAAAAAGGACGCCAATTTTGTTTGGGTACAGTGTAGCATGACCGCGCAATTGCCATTCAAAGTGCGACAGTGCTGAAAGCTGAAAATTGGCTTGGGCGGGAAGCTGCGCAAGTACCTGGTATGGAAGTGGTTAACTAAAAAAATAAGACAACAGTAAAGTTAGTTATATTGCGAAAGATAATGATTGATACCCAACATGTCACGCTTCAAAATTGCGTCCGCTCGTGGAATGGCAACAAACTTTTACCCTTTAAAATCTCCATAGGCAACAATTTAAAAAAAATTGACAGAGGAGGTCTAGAGCTAGAATTATTGCTCTCACTCTACCAATCGCGGAGATACCTCACGTGTGTGGCTTGAACATCGTTTACATATGCGGGCGCTACTCACGAATGCGTTCACTTCTGCGGGCGGGGCGCGTTTCTGGCTCCTAACTTTTTTAGCGGGCCCCTAGATTCCAACAAATTTGTCAAACCCTGGCTCAGCATCAATGTGTGCAGCAAACACACAGGGAACAATGATCTCAAATTAAATTGTGCCATTATATTAATGCTTAAATGTAACCTGCAGTGAGAAAAATATGTGGGCAGCCATTTTATTCTCCGCACCATTATCCTGTAAAACAGCAGAAAAAAAAAAAGTGCAGTGATAGTAGCGGATCAGTACTTATCTATTGGTTACCAGAATTGCACCACTTTAATAACTAGACCTGTACAAATGTACCCCGTTTCGTAAAATAAAAAGGGGGAGAAGGTGCAATAGGCAGTAAGTACAACTCTAGACCAACCTTTTTACAGCCAGGGCGCTTTCTGGGTTCTTCAGACGTGCCTAAAAATTGCCAAAATCTGGAATATTAGTCAGTAGTAGTGTGCAAAAGTCTTATGTGTGTGGATGTCCCTGTTAAATGTAAAGTATTTGCTTTTTATTACACTTTAAAAGGGGTGCCTCATGATTGTGAACATTTTAACCACTTGCCGACCAGCCGGCATCATTATACTGCGGCACGAACCGCCACAGCTGTACGTCTGTCCCTTTCGCAGGGGTGCCGATGCCCATGACCGCCAGTCACGAGAGGCAGAACAGGGACACACGTGTGTGAACACACAAATCCCTGTTCTGCGAGGAGAGACAGATGGGGAGTTCCTAATAGCTAGAAATTACGTTCTGTCATTTCCTCTAGGCCAGTTCCCTCCCCCCACAGTTAGAAACACACCTAGGGAACACAATTAACCCCTTGATCGCCCCCTAGTGCTAACCCCTTCCCTGCCAGTGACATTTTTACAGTAAAGCGGTGCATTTTTATAGCACTGATCGCTGTATTTAATGCCAATGGTCCCAAAAACTTGTCAAAAGTGTCCGATACGTCTGACATAATGTCGCAGTCCCCCCCCCCCCCCAAAAAAAAAAAACTCAGATCACTGCCATTACTAGTAAAAATACCATAAAATGATTCCCAATTTTGTAGACGCTATAACTTTTGCGCAAACCAATCTATATATACAAACTTATTGCAATTTTTATTACCAAAAATATGTAGACTACATATCGACCTAAACGAAAAAAAAAATTGCTTTTTTTTAAATAGTGGGGATATTTATTATAGCAAAAAAGTACAAAATGATTTTTTTTTTTTAAATCGCAGAGATTATCAATACCACCAAAATAAAGCTCTATTTGTGGGGGGGAGGTGAGGACAAAGTTTGTTTGGGTACAGTGTCGCATGACCACGCAATTGTCAGTTAAAGGGACGCAGTGCCAAATCGCAAAAAAAAAAAAAAAAAAAATTGCTCGCTCATTGAGCAGCCAAATCTTCCAGGGCAAAAGTGACTGAAAAAATTTTTTTTAATAAAAAATAAAAAATCTATAACGAACTTATGTACTTACCGTATACACCCGAGTATAAGCCGACCCAAATATAAGCCGAGGACCTAATTTTATCACAAAAAAAAAATGGTAAAACGTATTGACTCGAGTATAAGCCTAGGGTGAGAATGCAGCAGCTACTGTAAGCAGAAAAGAGGGTCAACATTGCCCATTTGCAGCCTGACCATGCCTATTGCAGAATCTGATCTGTGTACCCGAGTCTGTGACTTAGACGGCGGCCATGCAGTTTTAAAAACTTGCGCTCCTCCCTTGTGCAACTGTTCCGTGATAGGCGGAACACTCGGTTTCCCAGCAAACACTGTGTTCAGTGTTCCGCCTATCACGGAACAGCACAAGTTTTTAAAACTGCACGGCCGCAGTCTGAATATATCATGGACTCGGGTACACAGATCGGATTCTGCAATGGGCAACGTGAGGTCAGGCGGTAATGGACTGACAGGTACTGACTCGAGTAAAAGCCGAGGGGGTCAATTTCAGCCCCCCCCCCAAAAAAAAAAAAAAAAAAAGTCTGAAAATCGTGGCTTATACTCGAGTATATAAAGGTATTTAACAAAAAATATAAAAAATCATTAAAGTACAGTGTGCTTAATGGTGCATTCAGCCTTCATCTGAGTCAAGTCACTTCTGAGGTCATTCACAGTTAATTGTGCGTTTGACCTCTTAAGCTTTAGCAAGCTACTTTTGCATTCCCATCCACTTGTAGAAGGGGGAACAAGCATTTCTGATGCATGAACACAAGTCCATTACTACAGGCCCTAAATGTGTTTTTAAAATTCAAACTACCGTAGTATCCGAATCCATCTGGATGAGCAGCAGTGGAACTCGGCTGCCCTGCACACACATATGGGGACAGCAGAAAAAAGATGGATGTCCCAATTACTGTACTGCTGCTCATTCATTTTCCATAGGCTGGGAGTATATTCTAATCTAGACCAGACTGTACGACTTCTGCAGTGAAGTTCAAGTACCTGGCTGTGCTGTCCAGCATCATTGTCTGAATCAAAACTGACTAAACAGAATAATAAATCTTTTTTTAGGATAGTTACCGCAAATGTATTTTTACCAGGGTATTTATTTTGCTCAAAGTGTGTCCTTATAAATGTGACATCGCCTTTCAAAATGTTATGTCTAGCTTCATAGATGACTGGCTTCAGACCTTCCATAGAGGTGCAGCCCCCTGGAGAAACAGTGATTAATGCAAAGATTTTTTAGAAACTTTAAAAATTGACTTATAATTACATTTATCTCCCCCCCCCACCTCATTGGAATTATACATGTTATTCTGGGAACAGATGCACTTTTAGCTAACTATTTACATATTCTTTCCAAGCAGTAAAATCTTTTTAACCGTTGCTGCCATTGCCCCGGGACCTTTAAGAGGCAGCGGTGGGCCCTTGAGATCTTGCAGCCGCATTATCAGCAGCTGCCAATCGCAAGTAAGCATTGGGAGCTGCCCGTGACATCTTAATTACTGAGCTGTAAGCACACGCTCAGAACAGAAAAGCCACCCCCCCCCCCCCCAATGGATGCACACATGTGCCCGCTTGGCCTAAATGCCCAGCAGTTACATATATGCATACGGCCAGTGGGAAAGGGTTAAATGACGCCATCCCTGACCTCTCCAGCGGTTTGTAATATGAAGTCGTTTATTCTCAAAATCTTCAAAGATTAAAGTCCTGTTTCAGTAAGAATCTAACAGCTATGAAACACCTGTTGTGATTTTAAGAAGACCAGCGCTGGTAGAAGAAAAAAATATCCTAAATATGTTAATGTCCTAATTGGGCCATATTAGCCATTTTTCTTCCCCAGTGTCATGCAGGGATGGACTGGCCATTGGGACTACAGGGAGTTTCCCGGTGGGCCGATGGCTCAGTGGGCCGGCTTCAGTGACAGCGGACTGCCGCTCCTCTGTCTCTGCCTTCCCGCAGCGCTCACCTCCTCTCCCTCCCCGCAGCGCTCACCTGGGGGGGGGGAACAGAGAAGCAGGGGGAGGAGCAGGGACAACGACAGAGGAGCATGGGGGAGGGGACAGACAGCTGACTCAACAGCTATGGCCTGGGAGTTTCTCACCTCTGCCTAATCTTGTCCCGTAAGGGGGAGCACCGAACTGATTCTTTGCCCCGGGTGAAATAATGTCTAGCTTCCCCACTGGTACTGCCTATAAGAGGACCAGTACCAGCCGTTCTACTCTAATAAAGTAGAACCTCTAGTGGTTAGTGAAGGGGGAGAGGGGGCTTGGGTGGATGGGGGGGGGGGGGGGGTGGGGGGGGAGTTGTCCGGCCGCCATGGGAGAGACCTGTCAATGTGGGCCAGTCTGGATGAAGTCCAGGGCCAAATTTTTGTCCCAGTCCAGCCCTGGTGTCATGTGACTCGTTAGTATTCAGGTGTGAATGGGGAGCAGGTGTGTTAAATTTGGCGTTATCGCTCTCACTCTCTCATACTGGTCACTGGAAGTTCAGAGATGGCAAAGAACTCTGAGGATCTGAAAAAAAAAAATTAATTGTTTCTCTACATAAAGATGGCCTAGGCTATAAGAAGATTGCTAAGAGCCTGAAACTGAGCTGCAGCACAGTGGCCAAGACCATACCAACAGTTTATCAGGACAGGTTCCACTCAGAACAGGCCTTGCCATGGTCCACCAAAGAAGTTAGGGGCACATGCTCAGCGTCATATCCAGAGGTTGTCTTTGGGAAATAGACGTATGAGTGCTGCCAGCATTGCTGCAGAGGTTGAAGGGGGGGGGGGGGGTTAGCATGTCAGTGCTCAGACCATATGCCGCACACTGCATCAAATTGGTCTGTCATCCCAAAAGGAAGCCTCTTCTAAAGATGATGCACAAGAAAGCCTGCAAACAGTTTGCTGAAGACAAGCAGACTAAGGACATGGATTACTGATGTCCTGTGGTCTGGTGATAAACGTATTTGGTGTCAGATGGTGACAAGCGTGTGTGGCGGCAACCAGGTGAGGAGTACAAAGACAAGTGTGTGTTGCCTACAGTCGAGCATGGTGGTGGGAGTGTCATGGTTTGGGTTGGGGGGCTGCATGAGTGCTGCCGGCACTGGGGAGCTACAAATCATTGAGGGAACCATGAATGCCAACATGTACTGCAACATACTGAAGCAGAGCATGATCCCCTCCCTTCAGAGACTGAGCCGCAGGGCAGTATTCCTACATAACAACCCCAAACACACCTTCAAGATGGCCACTGCTTTGCTAAAGAAGCTGAGTGTAAAGGTGATGGACTGACCAAGCATGTCTCCAGACCCAAACCCTATTGAGCATCTGTGGGACATCCTCAAAGGGAAAGGTGGAGGAGCGCAAGGTCGCCAACATCCACCAGCTCTGTGATGTCATCATGGAGGAGTGGAAGAGGACTCCAGTGGTAAACTGTCAAGGCAGTGCTGGAAAATAATGGTGGCCACACAAAATAGACACTTTGCGGCCATTTTCACTCAGAGCCGGTTCACACTGGGGCGACTCGTCAGGTGACTCAGCCGCCTGACAAGTCGCGTCCCATTCTATGCAATAGAACCGTTCTAAGTCGCTCCGACTTAGAAAAAGGTTCTTGTATGACTTCGGGGGCGACTTGCATTGACTTCTATACAGAAGTCATTTTGCAAGTCGCCTCTGAAGTCATCTTTAGGACGCCTTGCCGAGTCGCCCCCAAAGTCATGCCGCCTCAGTGTGAACCGACTCTTAGGGGTGTACTCACTTTTGTTGCCAGCAGTTTAGACATTGACATTTTTTTTTTCCACAATGCCTATAGCTACAGTGCTTTTTACTGCTTGTTTAGAACATGTGCGTACAAAGTCCTAAAGGTAAAGAGGAAGGCCTAAAACCGTTGCCCCTCTGGTGACACACACTAGGCAGTTGCACGCATAATATCTGCTAAACCTGGACAATCACCAAACCTCATTAGATCATGTGACTAGAAGTCTAGGTTTCTGGTCCTGTAACAGTGATGGCGACCCTTGGCACCTCAGGTGTTTTGGAACTACATTTCCCATGATGCCCGTGCATTCTGCAGTGTAGTTGAGCATCATGGGAAATGTAGTTCCAAAACACCTGGGGTGACGAGGTTCCCCATCACTGTCCTATAACCAGCACTACGAGGAGCTAGGGGCAGCATTTTACCCAGTAAATATATTTCAGCCCTTTTTTTTTTATTATTCCTTTTATAAAAAGGTGTTGTGCTTACAGTTTTGATGGAAGGGATACAAGTTAATATATCTACTTTATCATTATAACAGATTTAGGTAAATTAAAGTGGAATATTATACATTATTAGTGTTTTCATCAGTCCCAAATTATCTATAAAATCTTTTACATTTTCCTATATTCATTCTTTGCTTGCCTTCATAAATATCAGCTGATCTATTGAATTCAAGTAACAACTTTCACCTGGCGCCAATCTATGTGGAAATGAGGTGGTCCCGCATATTTCTCCATGAAACCGCTTTACTCTTCACAGGACTATGTGCTTTGTACTGCGGGTGCAGCAAGAGGAGGGATAAATGGGGACAATTTTGTTGCACATTGAATATTGCTGGGACAGGGAGGAAGGCTAGAATGTTAACAGACAGGCTTCACTCGGGGTGAAAAAAATTAAAGGACCGCTCTACCTTTAAAGCAATAGCCTGCTTTACAGGTTACTTGTGCCAAGTATAAAAAAAAAGACACTGCGAATATACTTAAAAAAAAAATACTAATTGCCCGTCTCTGGCTTCTGCCACATAACAGGAATGCCAAGAGAAGATAAAACACAAATTCTGCAGATTTGTTGATCTGCACCCCTCCTGAACACAATATGGCAAAAGTGCATCAAAAACACCAGGAGCCAATAAAAATCTACCACTGTTCGTTTTCTAGAACTGTGCCCGACACCGACATCTTGGAGATTTGATTAGGATGTTGCGTCTGCAGTACAAGTCGTCTCATTCAAGTCTATGGGATGTTAATATATTAGACATGAACTGCACATCCCCTTGTATAAAGCTGCAGGTAAAATGACAAGGTGCCATACCACCACCATCCAGAAATAGCTTGGTGTTCCAGGATTTGGTTTTCTAGCACAATGGTTCTCAACCTGTCCTCAATTACCCCCCACATGCCATGTTTGCAGGTTTTTCTTCTCTTTCACATGTGCTTTACATCAGAGTCAATGGCTTGGTATTTTTGACAGCTATTTTATCCAAGACAGGGCTCGACAAATCCCGGTTGCCATGGCGACTAGAAATAGGGGCCTGGCGACTTGGCTTGGAAGGGGGGGGGGGGCTGGCGCCATCTGGTGGTGAGCCGTTGGTATTACAAGTTATTACCACCAGATGTGTAAGCTGGCGCCATCTGGTGGTGGCCGTTGGTATTACAAGTTAAGCATTACAAGTTAAACAGCAATTCTAATGTAATTTTTCACTATTTGCACTGCCATCTTCTTCCCTCTAATTAGAACCCCCAAACATTATATATTTTTTATCCTAACACCCTAGAGCAGGGATATGCAATTAGCGGACCTCCAGATGTTGCAGAACTTCAAGTCCCATGAGGCATAGCAAGACTCTGACAGCCACAAGCATGACACCCAGAGGCAGAGGCATGATGGGACTTGTAGTTTTGCAACAGCTGGAGGTCCGCCAATTTCATATCCCTGCCCTAGAGAATAAAATGGCGATCGTTGCAATACTTATTCATGCCGTATTTGCGCAGCGGTCTTACAAGCGCACTTTTTTTGGGGAAAATTACACTTTTTTAAATTAAAAAAATAAGACAACAGTAAAGTTATCCCCATTTTTTTTAATATTATGAAAGATAATGTTACGCCGAGTAAATTGATACCCAACATGTCACGCTTCAAAATTACGTCCGCTCGTGGAATGGCGACAAACGTTTACCCTTTAAAATCTCCATAGGCGTTGTTTAAAAAATTCTACAGGTTGCATGTTTTGAGTTACAGAGGAGGTCTAGGGCTAGAATTATTGCTCTCGCTCCAACGATCGCGGCGATACCTCACATGTGTGGTTTGAACACAGTTTACATATGCGGGCGCTGCTCACGTATGAGTTCGCTTCTGCGCGCAAGCTCGTCGGGACGGGGTGCGTTTTCTGGCTCCTAACTTTTTTAGCTGGCTCCTAGATTCCAAGCAAATTTGTCAACCCCTGATCTAAGACATTCCTAAAGCATGGCCTGTTGGGGGCACTTGAGGACAGGGTTGAGAACCAATAGACTAGCACATTCTAATGGGCGCCAGGTGAATGGACAGAAAAGAAGATATCATTGTGCAATATTTTCCATAGAAAAAGGGGCCCGAATTCCCATAACAAAAAAACATGTTCACAAAAGACTTCAGAAAGGAGGAGAAAACATAAGACTAGCAGTAGACGACACCAATAAATATCCAGGAGAATCCTCAGAGTCAGGCACACTCCGTATTGTGAGATTGCGAGGAGGGATCTCACACAATTGTACACATTTCCACAAGATCAGCTGTGCACTTGCAAGTAGAGACGGGACAAAAGATTTTTTTAAAAATTCCTGAATATTTTACTGGTCAGGGATACTGCCAACCATACTTCATTAGATCATTGTAGAGCAATTGATTTCTTCCTTTTTATGATCCAACAGAATGCAAACCTGCATACAGTGTCTGATGTGCCACAAGCCCACAGTCCTCTGCTGGTGACCTGTGTGGTCTGGCTGAAAGAGAACTCCAGTCCTATTCTTCAACCAAGAAATGTTGTGGACCAGCCAGATTGTTTGGTAAACACCATCACCTTTCATTTTGGGACACCGCAAAGGAAGATTAAAATGAAAAACTGCACAAGTGCCTCACGGCTGCCAAGATGTCACCCTAATTTAAATTATAAAATTTAAATGATAAATTTCTGTGCGAAACAATGCTGGCTCCAACTTGTGACCAATAGAAAATATATTTCTTGGTAGATTTCTCATAAGGACAATGTGGCGTGTGTCCAAATGCACACATTCTGTGTCAGTAAAGTTACCCGTCTGTAAACAAATGAGCAATCTGGCAAGTCTCTGGTCTGTTGCTGGGGATGGAAGACAATTTTCCTTTATGTTGTTTTCCCGAGTTCAATCTTCTTTTGAATGGCACGTGTGGAGTAATAGATAAGAGAGTCAATGAGGCCCGCAACTGTATAAATAATAAAAAAAAAAAGTCCTATTTTAGAAGGGTTGGTTACAAAGAGAAGGAAAAGGCAATGATTGCAGGAGGAATATAAATTATAAAAAAAACAATAATTATATATATATATATATATATATATATATATATATATATATATATATATATTAATTACAAAACATGTCATACTTGCTTGCTCTGTAGAATAGTTTTGCACATAGCAACCCGCTTCTCTTCTTTTTGGGTGCTTTGCCAGCGCTCTGTGCCCCTCCCCCTTGCCGAGTGCCCCCATAGCAAGCCGCTTGCTGTGGTACCATTCATACATGCTTGCTACAGAGCCAGCTCTCTGCATCTATGAGAGACAGAGAGCACGGCTCAGCCATACTCCCGCCTCACTGGCTGTGAT
Organism: Rana temporaria; assembly: GCF_905171775.1. NCBI lineage: Eukaryota > Metazoa > Chordata > Amphibia > Anura > Ranidae > Rana > Rana temporaria. Next base: position 126,864,162 of record NC_053500.1, read on the forward strand.
CGATAGCCATGGGAGCCAAAAGCTCCTGCATCTCAGCCAATCAGGAGGGAGAGACCTGGTAAAGCCTTGGCTCTCATGCACATCGCTGGACGGAGATCGGGCTTAGGCAAGTATGAGAGGGGAGCTGCACACTGAAGGTTTTTTTACCTTCATGCATAAAGGCGAAAAACCTTCAGCCTTTACAAACACTTTAAAAGTTGAATGTTCCTACAACACTTGTACAGGATATACACAGGCTCTATGGTCAATAGGGTTTACATGCTCATTAGTACACAGCCCTGCTGCCCAACCTCAGGCCTGAGAACCACATGGGGTCAGGTGGTTCTTGCCTTGGAATACCTGTCTTACCTTGCCCACAACAGATTTACAGTATATTATAGGCCTGTGGAAGAAAATCAACCCAAAACACCCAGACAGCATCTATAATCAAAAGTCTAGCTCTGAAAAAGGGACAAAGTATAAAAGATAATAAAGCACCGATGCAATACACTTACCTGTAAATACTCCTCCAATTATGGCGCACACTCCAGTTAGAAAATGGGTCAGTGATCTGGAAAACACAGAACAAGGTGATCTGAATTTTAGCGAGTGTGCATATTATAATACCAGGGCAGCGATGTGCACATGGGGACTTTCATGTGGCTCACCTGTGCTTCTCTGTGAGTTTTACCATCATTGGAGACAACTCATACAACACAAACACACCGGGCAATCCCTGATCACCAATCAGACCACTGGCAATTTTTTCGTGCCTGGTCACTGAAAACTGATTGGTTCGCAATACCTAAAATATGAGATATACAAAGAAAGAGACAGACAATGTTAAAAGGATAAGTGTCCTTGCAGTAAAAGTGCAATATTCCTCCTTCCACAGCACTCCTGAGCTAAACTATCCTGCGCCCCACAGCTGCTAACCCCAGGAAGATTGCTGTGGCTGTTTATCCTTTGGCTCAATCCTGCTGGCTGCTCCAGAAACTGGAGATGTTCCCGACGGGCGTGTAGAAGTGTATGAGGGCTCACTGCAGGCGTGAGGAGGATTTTGGCCAGAGAATGAAACAAAGCAATGCAAGCTGGGTGGGGTGCTTTGTTTTAGCTCAGGAAGGTTTGTGAGGCAGGTTCATTTACTTTCACAGAAAGTACACTTAAATAAGGAAACTTTCCTTTACTGCATGCAAATGTTACTGGCTGGATACTGGAAATTCCAGCAGTATTAATCTTCTGAACGAGTTGTAAGACTTTATTTCATTACACAAATATGGTGAGGAGTACAGACTATGCTGGAGAAGTCAGCCTTCTTATCTTTATAAATGCACTACAGCCTTGTGCACAGAATGCATGAAATCATGAAAAAATCCTAGTGGGAAAACAGTTTGTCTGTATGCAATTTCAACGTGCAAAAAAAAAAAAAAAAATTGCATGCTCGGAAGTGATTTAGGTAAATTAAAGTGGAATATTATACATTATTAGTGTTTTCATCAGTTCCAAATTATCTATAAAATCTTTTACATTTTCCTATATTCGTTCTTTGCTTGCCTTCATAAATATCAGCTGATCTATTGAATTCAAGTAACAACTTTCACCTGGAGCCAATCTATGTGGAAATGAGGTGGTGCCACATATTTCTCCATGAAACCGCTTTAGCCCTGGTTCACACTGGGTACGATTTGGAACGATTTGAGATGCGATTTGACATGTCAAATCGAATCTCAAATCGGCGGCAATTGTCGGCAATGGCACTGTCCTAATCAGTGCGACGCCGCATCTGCGATTTCAAAAAGTAGTTCCTGTACTACTTTTTGCGATTTCGGGCCGCGATTTACATTAAATTGCGGCCAAAATCGCGGTAAAATCGCGCATTTTACCGCGATTTTGAATTCGCAGCAGTGTGAACCTAGGCTTACTCTTCACAGGACTATGCGCTTTGTACTGCGGGTGCAGCAAAAGGAGGGATGAATGGGGACAATTTTGTTGCACATTGAATATTGCTGGGACAGGGAGGAAGGCTAGAATTTTAACAGACAGGCTTCACTTGGGGTGAAAAAAATTAAAGGACCGCTCTACCTTTAAAGCAATAGCCTGCTTTACAGGTTACTTGTGCCAAGTATGAAGAATGACACTGCGAATATATATATATATATATATATATATATATATATATATATATATATATATATATATATATATATATATATATATATATATATATATATATATATATATATATATATATATATATATATATATATATATATATATATATATATATATAGCCCGTCTCTGGCTTCTGCCACATAACAGGAATGCCAAGAGAAGATAAAACACAAATTCGCACCCCTCCTGAACACAATATGGCAAAAGTGCATCAAAAACACCAGGAGCCAATAAAAATCTACCACTGTGCATTTTCTAAGACTGCCCCCCCCCCCGACACCGACAACCTGGAGACTTAGAATAGAATGTTGCGTCTGCAGTACAAGTCTTCTCATTCAAGTCTATGGGATGTTAATATATATTAGACATGAACTGCACACCCCTTTATATAAAGCTGCAGGTGCCATACCACCATCCAGAAATCATAGCTTGGTGCGCCAGAATTTGGTTGTCTAGCACAATGGTTCCCAACCCTGTCCTCAATTACCCCCCACAGGCCATGTTTGCAGGTTTTTTTCTTTCACATGTGCTTTACATCAGAGTCAATGGCTTGATATTTTGGACAGCCATTTTATCCAAGAGACATTCTTAAAGCATGGCCTGTTGGGGGCACTTGAGGACAGGGTTGAGAACCAATAGTCTAGCACATTCTAATAGGCGTTTGTCAGGTTTTGCCAGTATTAGTAAAAGAATGCACAGCTTTATTCATAATAATGCTGCTAATTTTTTACTAATACCGGTTGAGTCCTCACATAAGATTGTCTTGTGGATCTCAAATACAGCTGGATAAGGCTATACACATTGCAATGCTTTGCTTCACGACTGTGGTAATTTAGGCTGCAGAGCTTGAGAGGCGGGACTGCCTGTTATGCCCCGTACACACGAGCGGTTTTCCCGTTGAAAAAAAAAAAAAAAAGGATGGTTTTCCCGAGGGAATTCCTCTCAAGCCTGCCTTGCATACACACGGTCAAAGAGGTCGGTGAACTTTTGACTGCCAAGAATGCGGTGATGTACAATACTATGACGAGCCGAGAAAATTAAGTTCTATGCTTCCGAGCATGCAAACTCACTGAGTTCAATGGGGCCACAATGCAAGCCAAATACAGTGCGTTCCCACAATATAAAATTGTTGTTTGCCAATTATAATAAATATATTTTCTCTCAAAAAGGGAGCCCAGTCTTGACTCGGTCAGAACATAAGGTTTAATATACAACCTGGGGGGGGGGGCAAGACATTGGAACTTGCAGCCACCATAAAGTGATACACTTCAGCACTGTTACCTCGGGTATATTTTACGCAAAGTCATGTTGACTTCAACACCTAGAGGCAAATAGTCACCAAAAAGTGAGGAAGATGTATGAAGTGCAGTAACTGTCTGTAGTTACCCAGATTTCAGTGCAATATACAGCAGTGGTTATCCTCAGTCCTCAAGTACCCCCAACAGGCCATGTTTTGGCAATTTCTCTTAGATAATATAGCTGTCCAAAACCCCAAGCCATTGACTCCGATTTTAACCACCTGTGCAAGATAAAAGGAAAACCTGCAAACATGGCCTGCTGAGGGTACTTGAGGACTGAGGTTGAGAACCACTACTATAGTGTCATCAGTCAAAGGTAGATTGAATGCCATGAATTTCCACACGAATCATATTTGATCATTAAATTATTAAAAAAATAATCAATTTTCTTCCTCTTTCAGCTCAGACTGGTTGTCAGACAATTACTCAGGTCCATTCAGTTTATTACAGCAATAGAAAGGTTAATATAAAAATATTTTTAGCGTGTTTTTTTGTACTAAAATGAGAAGTGATTTTACTTGCCTCTCCATCGATTTGTACATATACGGTAGGAACAATTTTCACAAAGTACTGAAACATCATGGAGGCTAAGGAAAAAAAGAAAATATAGGAACATAAAAAAATAAATAAAATAGGTTTAAACAAATGCAGCTGTTTGCTTATGCGCCGATAAATACGGTAACTATATGAAAAGAGAAGGATATCATGCAAAAACAACTCTGTATACAAGCTGAAGAAGTTATGTCGCAAGTACTTACATTGCACAGCAGTCACACTTGTTCCATCAAGAGGGTTCACTAAACCTGGATAATCCCTCCCAAATGACAAATGTTTGATCTTATGTGTCATATTGATCTAAAAAAAAAAAAAAAAAAGTCAATATATTGTCTTAGGTGCACAGCTATTAATGGGCTAATAATAATAAAATGATAATATAACATTCAAACTTACGTTGTCAAGTCCAAAACTCTGCAAGTCGTGGACTGTAGAAGCAAACAGACAAGACTGTTAATGCACCAACATACAAAAAAGGAAATAAGTTGTTACAGCCACTTGAATAAAAGGAGAGGTAAGTTCTTGAAGCATGAGCTATGTAAGTGGTTATAAACCACAATACGGATATGTCCTCCTAAACCGAATATTTCAGCTCTGGTTTAACCAGTCATCAGTTTCTTACATGTCTCAGGAACGCTGAAGGTACCGTAATATCTGTGGACACGAGTTCCCAGCTCCTCCCACCTGCAGAGGTAATTACACAAAACTCCAGTTTTTCCCCCATGGACCATCTACCTACCTATCTAGTATTAGAGATTCAGAAAGGAAGGCAACCTAAACCTAGTTACAGGCAGTAAAGGGCCGCGAAGCGGGAGCTTCTTACCAGCACTGGATAACTTAAGAGTTGCAAAAGCAAACTGGTAAACTTTGGCCAAAATGATTCACCCGAGATCTCATCTATCTGGTAAGCGGCAGTAATATTACATTATTTGGCTGCACATAGATCAAGGCTTCTTCTGAATATTAAATCGAATATTTTAGTTAATATTGGATTGATTCCTAGAGGTTGCATACTGTGATCATCATCCATATTTTTATCTCTTGGGACTTTTTCTGTCTTTGCACAGCACAGTTTTTTTTTTTCATGGACTTTTTTGTATTTGTGATTAACCTTGATTGCATTATTTTTGTGGTTATATATACATATATTTATTTTATTTATGTATGTGGAGAGACACACATACATATATATATATATATATATATATATATATATATATATATATATATATATATATATATATATATATACATACATACATATATATATATATATATATATATATACATACATACATACACACACACACACACACACACACACATATATATATTTTTTACTTAATTTGATCGCTTCTTCTGCAAGCTAGTCTGCACAGCTATATATTGCAGTTGCAACACACAGCCTTGCATTAGGATAACAACTACTTCTATAATAATTGGAGACGTTTACCCCCTTACTGCCCAGACCAATTTTCAGCTTTCAGCATTGTTGCACTTTAAATGACAATTGCGCCGTCATGAAACAATGTACCCATATGAACTTTTTATCTTTTTTTGACACGGACAGAGCTCTCTTTTAGTGGCATTTAATCGCTACCGAGTTTTTATTTTTTTGGCAAATTAAACAGGAAAAGACTAAAAAATTGTGTGTGTGTGGGGGGGGGGGGGTTCATGCTTGATTACTGAACAGATCTGGTATACACAGGGGACACCAAAATTAAAGTACGAATACACATGGCTCTTGTATTTTTGAAATATTGGTGTAGTTTGGATTTCAGCATTAATCTGAGGATCTGGTTTTGGAGATCAGCCGATTTCCTACTTGCAAGCCTTTCTGACCCAAGACACTGAGCTTTGAGAATACATTGCTCCACAGTACCTGCAGCTACAGAGTCCACTGAGGGCTTTTTTTTAAAAGCAAATTTACTGCTAGTAAACATTCAAGTACCCAAATTTCCATCATCTTACAGTATGTCTGTACTGTATTCAGAATGATGCTCTTCATTATGTACAGGGATCCCCAAAAGCAGGGAAGTAGTTGCATGCAATATCAGTTTCAGCTAGGACCTTGTGCTGATCCCCACTGGCACTGCTCTGTTGGTCCATCACATTGTTGGATCGGGAGCTAGGCACAGAAGGCTGGAGGACAATCCCAGATTGACTGGCTGACCTATCCGAACAATTTTAAGAGCAAAGCATTCTTGATTGCGGGTCCCCAGGGAAACCTCAACAAAATAGATGGGTACTTCAAGGTGTCTACACCAAAACTTGGAAGCCAGTCTGAATCAAGTGAGGCAGATTCACACTACTAGGTATTAAGAAATCTAAACACCTTTTTCCCCCAGACTTAAAGAGAGTCCGTCTATTCCAAAATCTGAATGCTTTATTCATAAATTCAACATAACACTGTCAAATCCTGCTACAAATGGTCTTGGGATGGGCAGAGAAATGGTAGACTAGATGGGCTAAGTGAATGGAAACTGTAATGTGTAACACATAGGAAGTGAGGCTGCCCAGAACATTGTGGATTGTATATACACACACAAGAGGTTCAGACTTACTCTCAACAGCATGAACTGCACAGAGAAAGCAGAAAGAGAAGAGAAAACATTGGCTTAATTACACAGTGGTATCGCTTACTCAGCACATGGGTTAGCTAAAGAAAGGCAATTATTTTGCCATCATTAGCAAAAGAAAAATTAACCAGATTCAACCATTCAAAAAAATAAATAAATACAGAGTGGTATAGAAACAATTATTTATCAAGCACACAGTATTTTTTGCCTCTGGGTCCTTTCACACGGGGGAGACTCCGGCTGCAATCTGCTTGCTCAGGAAGGGATCAGTCTACTGACGTCTCCAGAGCAAGCTGATGACAGGTCCATGTCCACCCCACTCATGCATAACTGACACGGACACAGCCCGCCCTTCTCTATGGGCAGCTGGATGTAAACAGACCAGACTGCCATCTGATCCAATCCGCTGGATGGAACGGGAATGGATCTTCATCTGTCCATTTTTAGCTATTGGATTGGATGTAGACGAGTGTAAAAAACAGACAAGTCCGTTTGCACCTGATGCTTCATAGGAAATGGAGGTTCCAATCAGGTTCACCGGTCCATTTTTCAGGCAGACCCGATTGGAAATCCATTTGTGCGAAAGGGGCCCAAAGAGGATATTTCTCTTCTACAACACACACACACACAAATATCAACAGCATTTAACACTTTGCTGCCAGAGCCATTTTTTTAATACAAACATGTTAAAATCATCCAGCTCCAACTAAGCTGCTCTGCCGTGTATGCAAAAGGAAAAAGCCATAAAAAAAAATAAAAAAACACACATACAAAAAAAAGAAAAATACTAAGAACTTCATGATAATGCATGTAAATGCATGGTTACAGTTTGTGACATGTTCCCATTCTCTGAGCCCACATAGTCTCCTTGTTTGTCTTTCTGCTCATATCCAGTGGAAGGAATATTAAACACCAAGCATTCAACCATGCATTGTGTTGCAGAATAAACAGTTGTGCTCCGCAGCATCCAATCACATGGCTCTATGTGGATTACTGGTTGCTATTTGTATTATATAAAACCCATTTATTTATTTTGTAACTGCACAGTAAAGAGTTATTTACCGTGAACGTGAGACTGCTGGAAGCTTTTCCCAGGAGCAAAATGGAAGTTTCCAGCCACCTAGAGAAGGAAAGGTAAACATTATTTGTTTCTCCAAATCAGTGCAGTTATGTACTGTATTTGCTGACGTATAAGACTACCTTTTACACTTAAAAAAACTGACCAAAAAGCAGGGGTCGTCTTATACGCCGGGTCAGCTGCTCGGATGCCTGCTGGATGTGCAGTAATATTGTACGTAGCTTCGGCTACATACAGTATATACCGTTTAGCCAATCCCAGTGAGCAATGTATTCAAATGAATACAGAGCCTGCTGGGATTGGAGCAACCTCTGCCAATCCGAGCAGGCTACATACAGTAGCCTGCCCGGATTGGCTTTGAGAGTCAGAGAGGCTTGGGCTGATGATGTTACAGCCTCTGCCAATCCAAGCAGGCTTTGTATTCATTAATAGAATACATAGCTCGCCGTGATTGGCTCCAGCAAGAAGAATATGGCTCCAGCAAGAAGCAAGAAGAATATGGCTCCAGAAGGAAGAAATATGAAGCCTAGGAAGGGGGGTCGTCCCATACGGTGAGCACATGCAAAAAAAAATAAAAAAATAAAAAAATAAAAAAAAGTAAAATTAGGGGGTCGTCCTTTTACACCGGCAAATACGGTAGTTATTCACAGATTTAATTCTCGTTACTAGACAAACACGGAGGTCCTCAGGATCTTAAAGGCCTCCTCTCATGCGCATTATGAAGCAAGCTTGCACCCACCTAAAGGCAAGCAAGCAAGCACAATGTATGTCTTCCAGAGAAGAAGCAGGTCATTCAAAGTGTCAATTGACACTTTTTGGTGCACTGAATGAATGGCAATAACACCCAAGCCAATTTCAGTGCCAGGGAAGTAACAGCCAGCATTGGCACTACAGCCGCTATTAGAGTCAACCATAATCTGGAAAAGTTATTCTCAACAAGGATTGCTTGGAGTTCCATGAGCTGTGGTTGACTGACCTTCCATCTGATGGTGCCTACAAAATTTAAGAGGTCCAGCGCCACTTGGCAGAACAAGTGGCATGACACCAATAATCTTTTTTAGCTGTCTGTAAGGGTGGCCTTCTTCCCAATGACTCCTGAAGAAATCATTTTCACTGAGCCCTGAACATTTCTTCAAGGGTTCCTCTGTAGTAAAAATGTTGACAAAGACTGATCTAGTCAATAGATCATGACAAAGCCACTCATATACTGTATATTAGTGTGTCTATAGATTTTTTTTTTTTTAGCTATGGATACATGTAAAGAAGGTTAGAAGGCCTTTCAGTTTTGATTTCTCCAACTAAAACAGTGAGGGGAATGTTCTAATGAGGACACTTGCTTTGTGAACGAGGAGGGGGTCTCTTCTCACTTTGGAGGGTTCATGTCTTGCCTTCCAGCAAAACAAAGGGAAATCTTATCAACAGCACAGAAAGATAAAAAGAAATACATAAAATTCATACATAAACATGCTCAGTAAATAAAAAAATTACCTTATTGACTTCCAGGAATCCGTATAACTCACAGCCCTCATCTTTCTGCTCCTGCATCTTCTGACTGAAGCCCTCCCTTTTACACTGTTCTATGGAATCTGGCGTTTTGAACGCCCACCCCTTCCGGCGATAGGCCTCCCGCACATCATCACATGTGTTACAACACCTGCAGAAGACCAGAGGACATTAAAGTGGTACTATAGTAAAAAAAAAAATATATATATCTGATGCCATCTTTCACTAGCATTAACACAAGTAGGTGCCCCCTCCCATAAAAATTGTATTACAAGATAATCCCTCCAGTTGATACATTTTTCCGATCACCTTCCACTTTCTGCATACGTTAATATGAGAATATGAGAATTTGTACAGCAGTGTTGTCACCCTGTGTACGCAATAGACAAATATGCCGTTTTAAACAGACTATATAATGGATCTAAACCCATCAATTTAACGGTTTCCCAAAACATTCAAGGGTCAAGGAGTGCGGTGAATGATAAAACTGGTATCATTACTGATCACATATGCAGAGGTGAAGATGGCAGATTCCATGATTATAAAAAGGAAAGGAGGGTTGAGTTCCACTTTAAAAAAAAAGTGTCACCAAGTCAATCACATCATAAAAAATAAACCATCAATAAATGGTGCATTACATGCTGTTCACTATGGAGATTCGTATTCTGTGTTCCACAAAAAAAAAAACCTGATAGAGAAACAGGATCAATCTCCACCTAGTGTTCATGTCTACAATTCAGCTAGGGATTTTACAGCTGGCAACTCTGCACATGCTCAGTTTCAGCGAGCTTCTATGCTGAGCATTTCCTCTCTATCACAACTGAGCAGCCCATGTGACTATAGAATCACACATGTGGGCGTATACACAGTGGTAAATGACAGCTCACTACCTACCTCCTCCTCCATGCCCACTAACCAGCTAAACACAATGGGGTGGGATATTACATGTAGATAATGGAAGCTTCACCTCCCTCCACACAGACACAGGCTGAAGGGGCATGACAAAAAAAAAAAAAGTATATCATTTTTTTCTTATAGTGAATACCATTTGGAGGTCTTAAACCCATACAGTTACCAGAATACAGTTTTTCTTTATAGTGGTCATTTAAAGCGGTTGTAAAGGCTGTGTGCTGCTTCCCTTACAGCCCTCCCCCAATACTTAAAGGGGTTGTAAAGGTACAATTTTCCCCCCCTAAATAGCTTCCTTTACCTTAGTGCAGTCCTCCTTCACTTACCTCATCCTTCCATTTTGCTTTTAAATGTGCTTATTTCTTCTGAGAAATCCTCACTTCCTGTTCTTCCGTCTGTAACTCCACACAGTAATGCAAGGCTTTCTCCCTGGTGTGGAGTGTCGTGCTCGCCCCCTCCCTTGGACTACAGGAGAGTCAGGACGCTCTCTACGTTGCAGATAGAGAAAGGAGCTGTGTGTTAGTAGGCGTCCTGACACTCCTGAAGTCACATTACAGTGTGGAGTTACAGACAGAAGAACAGGAAGTGAGGATTTCTCAGAAGAAATAAGGACATTGAAAAGCAAAATGGAAGGATGAGGAAAGTGAAGGAGGACTGCACTAAGGTAAAGGAAGCCATTTAGGAAAAAAATAAATTGTACCTTTACAACCCCTTTAACTGAGCCCGATCTTGAACCAGTGCTGTACACAGGAGCATCAGCTCTCCCGGGTCTCTCCCATTGGCTCCCACTGCTGTCAATCACAACCAGTGAGAAGAGAGCAGGGGTCGGTGGGTGAGTCACGCGCTGTGCATCTTATAGACACACAGAGCAGGGCTCATAAGCAAGCATGATTGCCCCCATCGCAAGCGGCTTGCTATGGCAGCACTCAGCAGGGGGGAGGAGCCAGGAGCAAACGAAGCCTTGAATATCACTTTAAACACGGTTATAAACCACTGCAAAAAAAAAAAAAAAAAAATTTCCCTGTAAGAAAAATTGCATAATGTGCTAGTATGCACCACATGCACCTGTCACCGCCGACATCTTCCTGCTGGTAATGTCACAGACTGCATCCAGTGTAAACATCTCCTAACCGGTGCACGTTTAGGGGATATACATTTTACCTACAGGTAAGCCTCGTTATAGGCTTACCTGTAGGTAAAAAAAAAATATTAAAATGATCAAAACCTACCGCTTTAAGCTTCGAAAAAGTTAAATAAAAAAAAAATAAAGCAACCAAAGAACCTTGTTCATCTCTGAAGCAATTACCTGATATCGTCAGTCTCTGCACCATAGCAGCTTTCACATCGATCAGGATCTAAAGTTTTTGGATCAAACACTACATGCTCCTCCGTTTTTCCTAGATCTGCAAAATATAAACGCAAAATAAAACTGCTACATTTCACAGAAAACTCCATCTCCAAGTTTATACAATTGCAAGTAACCACCATAGACTACTGAAGGACAAATCAGATTTTGTTTAGCTGCACCTCCAACAGTACACATCATGTGACCATAAACTAACATGTGAATTATATACACTACATGGCAAAATGTTTGCAAACAACTCTCAAATCATTAGGCAGGCATTTTCAGTGAATGGTACTGTTAGGGCCCTTTCACACGGAGCAGATCCATATTGATCCGCTCCGTGTGTGTCCGTCGGCTCAGCGAGGATCATCCGTAAATCCCCGCTGAGCTGTCGGCGGACAGGGCGGTCCCCGTACACTGTGCAGAGACCGCCCTGTCTTTCCTCCGCTCTCTCCTATGGGGAATCGGATTAATACGGACCCTTAATAAGGGCCCTTAATATTTTGGATTACAAAGTGATTTTTGTATCAAGTAACGTATTCATTTTTGTGTAATTTCAACTGTGTTATCAATCAATGGGTACCGATATAGTCCATTTATCCTGCCTTGTGGTCCTTTCCCCTTGTTTTTCCACTTTGTGAACCTCTGATATATTGGAAAGCTGACTACGAGCCAGGTCGTCTTGTCCAACATTAGTACCTGACCTTACAAATGTTATTATACTGTGGAAATTCAGCGACCACTACAAAATCTTGAAGAAAGTCATTGCGGCTCCGGCCAATCACAGCGTTGCCGGCCACAGCAGTGTGCTGGGACTGCTGGGGGGGCTTCGATCCAAGGTAAGTATTTCATAATGAGCTAGTATGCAATGTTTTTTATACAAGCTTAATATGCCTTTGTCTTGCAGGTTTACAACCACCATTAAATCATGTGCAAAGCAAATTCCTGTTTATTTCAGCTGCACATGATTGGTGGTGGTGGTGGTGTCAGGTTTCACACTGAGCCGATAGTGTAATTGTGTGTGAAACAGAGAGAGACAGACCAGCTGTCAAAATTCAGCAGTGATGTCGGGGGTGGGCAGGACCCAGTAGCTATCAAACACCAGGCAATGATTGGGATGCTTAAAGGGGGTGGGACCACATACACGTAGTGGCCTGTCCAGATCCCATCCTATTTGCTGGTGTTTGATAGCTGCTGGGTCCCGCCAACCCCCGACATCAACGCTCAATTTTGACAGCTCCTATCTGCATTCAGTTACATGTCAGTTTCACACTTAGCGGCTCTGGCAAGCGCCACGCTGCTCTGCCAACGGAGTGTGGAGAAGGGAGGAGGAACACTTGTGGGCATGCTGCGGTCAGTGTTAAATATCGCCCTAATCTGGATAATAATCAACCGATGACGATTTCTTAAACTGCCAAATATCAGTCGACCTCTACATACTATTGTGTAAAGGATCCAAACACCTTTAAGAAATCAACCATAATTTCAGCCCTGAAATAATGTACTGCCAAAAGGAGACAAATACTTTTCAGACCTCACAGATTATTTGGGACTTCTCTGGAGAATGCTCCAGGGACTAGGTAAAAATGACTGAGAATTTGAGTACTTGTTCTAAAAAAAATAAAATAAAAATAAAAATGGATTGATTGGATACTTATTTCACAGAATTGGTTCTCTTGGAATGCCTTTGATTTAAAATTGGAAAAGTAATAATTTGCTTTCAATTAAATGTGCACCCAGGTGATTACTGTCATAATGTGCATACTAGCACATTATGACATTAACCACCTGAGGGCACATTTAATTGAAAGCAAATTTTTACTTTTTTACTGCAATTATGGTAGACTTACTGTACCTGTCAAAGCAAAGCCCTTCAGAGTGGGCGCCATAAGTGTGGCCTGAGCAGGGCATGCGCAGCTCAGACTAAATTGCAGCTGAAAGGTATTTATGACATAAGAGAATTCTAGGATCTCCTCTGCTATAAAAATTCTTCTTGTTTTCAAACTTGGAATTTAATAACTCTTTAAAGAATGAAGCCTAGAATTTCCTGTAAACACGTACCATGCCTTTCTACTTCTGACGATACTTCTTTTCCATCTTTTCCCAGTCGCCGTTTGAACAGATTGTGCTCGACATCGAGTTGCTGCTCACCAGCTACATCCATGGCATCTATGCTCAAATCTACAGGGCAAATAAATAAAAAGCACAGAACAAGGTTACACAGGGAAGACAGAAAAGACCGGGCAGACTATCACTAAATCCCCTCAACCTAAAGGAGAGCCTAGCATCACACCAAAGCTCCAACCATGGTGAACTAACACAAAAACTGGAGGTATTCTTTCTACTACAAAACGAGGCTAATGGATAATGCTGGGTTCTCTCCAGGTGCTGTCCTGAAATCCTTTGGATTTACCTTCAACGATGTAGTGCAAGGGCCTTCCTGATTGCATACAAATGGAAAGTGTTTAGGTTTGACCTCATAATATACAGTTTTGGTAAATATAAATTGGTTGAACTAGATGGACGTCTGTCTTTTTTTTCTGCCCAGACTAACTGTACAAAGGAAAATTGTAGAAGAAAATTGCATAATATATGGCCAGCCTTACTGGCCATATCACCAGGTGAAAACAATATAAGTAAAAATAAATGCAGCCACCACATGTAAGAATTGGTAAGGTGCAATTTATTATATTTTGTTTTTTGGGTTTAAACCCCTGTTATGATTCATCATGCACTGACTTTCAGTACAAATCTTAAAAGATTTTCATTTTGTCAGGAACTCTGGTGGGGAGATTTTGCTTCAGGACTCCCAGTAAAAAGGCCAGCAAGTAATTTAGTCAGCCAGCTCCCACCAAGAACAATATACCGTATATATTCGAGTATAAGCCAAGTTTTTAAGCAATTTTTTTGTGCTGAAAATGCCCCCCTCGGCTTATACTCGAGTCACCTTTTTGCACCTGATCTCCTGGACTTTGGGGACCCGGTACTGGGCACACATATAGCCACACTCTTCCTCTACAAGAATGCAAAGTTTTTTGTCTGGAGGACCTACAGCCGGGGAGCACCGATTTTTCAAAGCCGGGCACCCCTTCCATAGACTCCCATGTTAAACGGTCATTTCTCCAGTGACTTTGGGGACCTGGTACCAGCCGTAGGTCCCCTTGACACACATGTAGCCCCATTTTTCCTCCACACGTGTGCAAAGTTTGTTGTCTTTGGGACCTACGGCTGGGGAGCACCGATTTTTCAAAGCCGGGCACCCCTTCCATAGACTCCCATGTTAAACGTCAGTCTAGTCATGGGCACAGCGAGGCATGCACATGGACACAGTAAGACACATGCAGATGGACACCCTAGGCTTATACTCGAGTCAATAAGTTTTCCCAGTTTTTTTGTGGTAAAAATAGGTGAATTGGCTTATACTCAAGTATATATGGTATACGGATCAACACAAATCTATTCATGTCAGAATAAAAAATTCACAACTGAATAAAGCTTACTTACAAGCACAAGGCATATGTGGAAATACAATATCAATATTGATTTTTAACTTGTCTCCTCTAGTTTTATCGACAAATAGTTCAGGGTACACCTAAGAAATAAAAATAAAAACAGGAAGATTCAGTAAAGTCACAAATGCATTTCTGCTGTCAAACAATTCCATACAATAAGAAGACAAATTTCATGTCCTGTTAAAGGAAGCAGAAAAATACCAGATCTAGGCTCTAGAATAAAACAGGTAATAGAACTGGAACAGGAGGGACTGATGTCTGACTGGGCATTTTGCACTCCTGTGACCCGGTTTCAGCAGAAAGCGGTCTGAAGTTGCAGAAATTTGTCCAAAAATAATGGCACGACAAAGGATTTTTTTGGTTGTTTATTGTTTTTGATCATACACAGTCTTTCTGTTCTGATAAAATATGAAAACTGTACACATTAAGCAAAAATTGTTTGTTCTGTTCCCGTACGAGAAAAACTTTGGAGTTTGTCCCTTTGGGATTTTCGTATGAAAATTTGGAATCGCCTGTTGAAAGGTTGCCGGGATCGGTTCTACAGGCAACTAGGAGAGTACGATTTTTTTTTTACTCGCCCTCGGATTACCATACTTCTCATTTAACCTAGTTTTGTAAGTTGAGAAGGCAGGAGTCAATGTGTGGAGGACCAGTCTCACTGCTCTGAATAAGGCAAGTATTTCTCCTTATTCCAGAGCCTCAAGATATAAAATGAGAATTTACAATGTAGGGAGCCACCTGCAAGGGTAGATTGGGCTTTAAAAAAAAAACAAAAAAAGAAGAGGGTTAAATACACAACAGGGTAAGGGTGGGCGGAGGGACAGCCTGGTTTAGGGATCTAATCTTAACCCTAAAGAAGCGTGGGCCTTGTGTATAGCCCGAGTTACCAGAAGCTCCAAAGGGACAAAGATTGATCCGAAAGTTAAAAGGGGTTGTAAAGGTAAATTTTCCCCCCTAAATAGCTTCCTTTACCTTAGTGCCATTTTGCTTTTAAAATGTCCTTATTTCTTCTGAGAAATCCTCACTTCCTGTTCTTCTGTCTGTAACTCACCACAGTAATGCGAGGCTTTCTCCCTGGTGTGGAGAAAGCCTCTCGAGGGGGCGAGCAGGAGTGTCAGGATGCCCACCAACACACAGCTCCTTTCTCTATCTGCAAAGTAGAGAGTGTCCTGACTTGCCTGCTCGCCCCCCCCAAGAGGCTTTCTCCACACCAGGGAAAAATCCTTGCATTACTGTGTGGAGTTACAGACAGAAGAACAGGAAGTGAGGAAGTGAATTTACCTTTACAACCCCTTTAACAGCTACTTGCAGATACCACTTCAGCACTTTCACCTTCCACATCACTTTAAATGGTATCCAAACTTAAAGCGGAGTTCCGGCCACAATTTTAATTTTTTTAATATAAATACCCCTGTAATACACAAGCTTAATGTATTCTAGTAAAGTTAGTCTGTAAACTAAGGTCCGTTTTGTTAGGTTGTTACAGCCTTTAGACACTTTATAAAATAGAAATTGACTGGGGCCATCTTAAGTGTGGGCATCATGAAGCCAGACTGTATGACTTCCTGGATTTCAGCCTTGCAGATCTCGCACATGCTCAGTGCTGCACAAGCAGTGTAATAGGTTTCAGATCAGGTTTCAGCACCTGTACTGTCCAAGTCACATGATTCTTCGAGACTGGGGAGTGCACAGACTCCTGGAAAGTTACACCCACTACATTCCCAGGAGTCTGTGCGGTGTAGGTTAGGAAGCTTAAGCACCTAGGTGCAGGAAGAGGGAAGATTACTATTCTGCCTAGCAACAACGCTTTGAAGGCATCTAAAAAAAAAATGTTTTTCTTAAAGGACTAATGACATTTTTTTTAAAACTACTGATGTAATGTTATATTTATGGGTGGAACCCCACTTTAAATGCAAACATTTAATTGCAGATTACCAGTCCTTAGATGTAGTAGCTGCGTATAAAGTCAAGTACGGAGAAAAAATAAAAACACTTGTTCATCCTGCCAGAAATCTAGTATCCTTTTGCCCTTCCTGTGCACTGAACAATGTTCAACTTCATAGTTTTATTGTGAAACAACCCCCTTTCCCATGGTACAGCGGTAAGCAGGGATGTTTTGTAGTCCTAACACAGGGTGACAACGATGCCCTTCCATAGACACAGCATAGTAAGTGATCCTTGTCAACTCAGGACAGGAAGTGTTTTACTAGCAGGACCACTAAATAATTAAAAGAAAAAAAGCCCTAAGAAAAACGAATACAGCCACAATATCTAAGGACCAGTAAGGGGCAATAGATTACATTTTGGTCCGGAGTTTATATGCCCTTTAGATTGAGAGGTTATGCCTTACTGCCTTTGAACAACACCACTTATCCTGCTGCCTACAATGGAAAGTACACAGAATCGGCTCCTCTCAGGTTACTTTATGAAAGGTCACAATATTTAATCAGAAAATTAAGTCCTGTTAGATCACTTCAGGCCGGCCCCTTTTGCAGGTTTATCTATGAAAAACATTAACCCCTTGGGGACGGCCGCTCACAAATATGCGTCCTCTCTGCGCCTGGTCCTTGGCACTCTGAGGCCACATATCTGCATGAATTGCTGTCAATACAAATGTGCCGAGAGTGCGCGCTCCAGACAAAGTTACCGGCGCCTAACTGACAGCTCCTGATTGCTACTTGCAATCTGAGTTTTCAGATTATGTGACCACCAATCGCGGTGGTCATGTAATCTTAAGCTCCACCACCTAAACCTCTTAAAGGGCCAGGAGGTGTCAGCATAAAGAGATTAAAAATCAGTATCTATATGATTTAAAGTCCAGTAATACACTGTTTCACCCTGCTCATGCTCAGTTGCTCTCCCATTTTATGCATTTTTGGGCACTTCCGAGTTTGTAGAGGCCGATTTGCTGACAACCTTAAAGCAGAATTAAACCCTCCTATCTTTTACAGCCAATGAAGCTGCTTCTGTTTGATCTGCAACTGCAATGGTGCTGCACATCAGTTAAGACTCCAGCTATTTGATGGTTTGGTTTGTGGACACAAGCAAATGTGACACTTAGCAATCCCAGCATTTCAGGAATGTAACCATTTTTTTAAATCGGTAAAGTGGTTGTAAACCCTTTACAGCCACTTTTCACTACAGGTAGAGTCTATAATAAGGCTTACCTGTTCCAACAGTGGATATCTCCTTAATCTGCACGGTATAGAAGATATGCCCTGTATCAGCATGTGCCGACATCATCGGTATTGAAGCAACGCTCATTCGTGCCACCGTTTCAGCGGACGTGCCGTTATCGGCGGCATGTGTGGGCGTGAAGTCATTGCGGCTCCAGCCATAGCCTGCGATACCCAGAAATAACTCTGGGACACATGTTGCTGGGCAGAGCAGTGGGGGGCTTCAATCTAAGGTGAGTATTTTATAATGAGCTAGTATTCTATGCATACTAGCTCATTATGCCTTTGTCTTGCAGGTTTTTTTTTCACTTTTGTGGGTTTACAACCACTTTAAATTGATGGGTTAAGCTCAGCGTTATGATTTACTGCTGCTCAGAGGCTCCAGCAAAATGGCTGCCTCCGGCAAGAAAAACCAGGAGCAATGCTGGAGACAATTTACAGCACACACTCATTTGGGTAGCATAATTATTAATGTGGAATGTATGTTCCTTGCAAAAGAATATTTTTTATCACGTTGTTATGGGTAAAATTCCGCTTTAAGTCAACAGAAATATAAATCAAATTAAGCAGCAAAAAATGAAAATGGACTTACCTCTTTAGTGAGAAAATACTGGAGCTCAGAGAAAAACAAAATCAGCATTATAAGACCACTAATCACGGTAACTGGAAAGAAAAATGAAAATTTGGATAAGAATGACAAGTCAGTGCACATGGTGTGGTACAATAACAACATTCAGACTCAAGGCTAAGGCAAACTTATGAATTGGGAAACTTGCAAATAAAAAAAACTATAAAACTTAAACTTTTGTATTCTATCCAATTGGCATCATTACCAAACAGCACAAATGATATCTACTGCCCAACCTGATCCGGTTTTTGTCCCCAAGGGTGAGTTCTCTCTTCACTTCTGCCTTAGGAAATCTTTTGGCTTTCCCTCTTAGGCCCCTTTCACATTGAGGAGTTTTTCAGGCGGTAAAGCGCTAAAAATAGCGCTGCTATCCCGCCTGAAAAACTCCTGCACTGCAGACTCAATGTGAAAGCCCGAGGGCTTTCACACTGAGGCGATGCGCTGGCGGGAGACAAAAAAATCTCCTGTCAGCAGCATCTTTGGAGCGGTGAGAGGAGCGGCATGTATACCGCTCCTTCACATTGAAAACAATGGGAACCGCGGCAATACCGCCCGCAATGCGCCTCTATAGAGGCACATTGCGGGCGGTATTAACCCTTTATCGGCCGCTAGCGGGGGTTAATACCGCACCGCTAGCGGCCGAATCCCACGGCAATCCCGGCGGTATAGCGCCGCTCTTTTTAGCGGCGTTATACCGCCACCGCGGCTCCTGCCTCAATGTGAAAGGGGCCTTAGTGCCGACTATACACACAAAGGGGGCTATTTACGAAAGGCAAATCCACATTGCACTACAAGTGCAAACTACGGGTTCAACGTGCACTTGAAATTGCATCTGAAAGTACACATGAAAGTGTAGTCGCTGTAAATCTGAGGGGAAGATCTGAAATGAGGGGAAGTTCTGCTGATTTTATCATCCAATCATGTGCAAGCTATAATGCTGTTTTTTATTCTCCTTGCATGTCCCCCTCGGATCTACAGCAACTGCACTTCCAAGTGCATTTTGCACTTGTAGTTTGCACTTGTAGTGCAAAGTGGATTTGCCTTTCGTAAATAACCCCCCCAAGTCAAATATATCACATGCTGCTCCAAGAAAGATCAGTCTCCACACTCAAATCTCAAGTGCTGACTCAGCTTGTTTCTACCAAATCAATGAATTGTACCAGCAACATAAATGCCTCACACCGAGATGCAAAATGAGACCTTGTGCTTCACCAATGTTTTTTAGACATAAAATGCGCTGGGGTTTTAAAGGTAAAAGTTGTTTTACCTTAATGCATCCTATGCATTAAAATAAAAAAACATCTGACAGCACCGGCCCCCCCGAGCCCCCGTTTTACTTACCTCACCGTTCGAAAGTCCCGGGCGCGTGCTCGTCATCCTGTTCAGTTCCCAGCCTGGCCGTTGATTGGCTAGGCTGGGCGGATTGATAGCAGCGCAGCCATTGGCTGGCGCTGCTGTCGATCACAGCAGATGTGTGACGCGGGGCCGAGTGATACAGTCGGCGGCCATGGCCGCCGCTGTATCACGGGAGCGCGCTCGCAAAAGCTTTCGACCATGCAAGCTCGCTCGCATGAAGGTAGAAAGCTTTTGCGAGGAGGAGTCGAGACAGCCGCAGAGGGACCCCAGAAGACAGGGTTAGGGGACACTCTGTGCAAAACGAGCTGCACAGTGGAAGTATAACATGTTTGTTATTTTGTTTTAAAAAATATTTCTGCCTTTAGTGTTCCTTTAACAAATTATGTGTAATAAGGTTTATGCCACCTCTCCTGGATTGTTTTGCTTTATTTAATATTTGCACTACTATTGAAGGCCAATAGTACAGCTTTTGCTATACATCCAGCACTCCAACAGGAAACTTACAAGGTCTTCTACACACAAGCCGCCCTCGTCTTTCTACAACATCTCTCAAAAAAGTTGGGACAAGGCAAAAAAAAAAAGACAAAGCGCAACCCCAATTCCAAAAAAGTAGTGGGCAGGGCCATGTTTACCACTGTGTAGTATAGTATGCCCTTTTCTGTAAACGTCTGGAAACTGTGGAGACTGGTTGCTGAAGTTTCAGGAGAGGAATGTTGTTCCATTCTTGCCCGAGCATATGCTGCTATAAAAACCTGGATATATCTTTCAGTATTGATGGTGCCATTCTGCCCATTTCTTATGTACTGATGCGCCCCCATACCATCAAGGCTCAAAGCATTCGAACAGAGTGCTGATGAATGTGGCCCCCATTACACTCGCAATCCACTGAACGTCGGTGCAATTCTTTTTGGGCTCCAAGAAAAAAAAACTTGAGCGTTTTCTTTTAAATCTAGTTCTTTTTCTGCCCAACATGTCTGCCTCTTGTGGCTTATGGACAGTAAAAGCTTAAAATTTCCACCTACACAGTCACATCATTGTTTAAAGATTTACGGTTCACCAACTTTTGTTTGTGTAACAACAGTGCCTTGTCATCTCACCTCTCTATGTCCTGAAGCAGCTCTGGAAAAAGTAATCCTCACTTGAGGAGCTCCTTGTGAGCTGGGACAGTGTGCGAGAGCAGATATAGCTATTGATATGACTTATGGAGGAGCTGAAAACAAGAGACAATTAGGCAGATTCACAAAGACTTACGACGGGCGTATCAGTAGATACGCCGTCGTAAGTCCGAATCCGCGCCGTCGTATCTTTAGGCGTATGCTCAAATTGAGATACGCTTCTCTGTTGCCAAGATACGACCGGCGTAAGTCTCCTACGCAGTCGTATCTTAGCTGCATATTTACGCTGGCCCGCTAGGGGCGTGTACGGCAATTTACACTGAGAATATGCAAATGAGCAAGATACGCCTATTCACAAACGTACGCCCGTCGCAGTAAGATACGCCGTTTACATAAGGCGGTTTCAGGCGTAAAGATAAACCACCAAAAAGATGGCGCAGCCAATGTTAAGTATGGACGTCGGGACAGCCGTCTAATTTCACGTCGTTTGCATAAGCCGATTCAGAATGGGGCTGGGCGTAGGTTACGTTCACGTCGAAAGCATTGACTATTTGCGACGTGATTTTGAGCATGCGTACTTGGATACGTTCACGGACGGCGCATGCGCCGTTCGTTAGGCGCATCATTTACGTGAGGTCACAATTCATTACCAAACAACACACCCACTACAGCCTACTTTGAATTACGCGCGCTTACGCCGGCCCATTTACACTACGCCGCCGTAACTTAGGACGCAAGTTCTTTGTGAATACTGTACTTGCCTCTCTAACTTACGGTGGCGTAGCGTATATGAGATGTGCTACGCCCGCCTAAAAATAGGCACGTCTACGTGAATCTGGCTATCTGTTGTCAGAAGAAAAAAAAAATCTCTCTAAGGGCCTATGCACGTGTGGGCACTTCTGCCTGTATAGCGTATAACCCGGGCATATACTGGCAGTCAGGAGGCACACATACAGCAGAAACCCCCAAAAAAAATAAACCAATGACCTTCTGAAATATACAGCAACTGTACGCTGTTCTGAGCTGTACTCATGTGCAGAGCAATGTATGCCCGGAATGTGACATTTCTGCATTCAAGACATGTGTCCCTGAATACGGGTAGCCGCTGCGCATGTCATCATGTGAATGATTATGACAGGGCTGCTGGAAGGAAGCTATACACTGCAGTGCCCCAGGCATCAGAACCCACCAGCATTTTATGGGCAAAAGTGCCCGTCCTAAAAAAATAAAAATGTTTATCTATGAACAAAAATATTGCAGATTAGCAGTCCTTAGATGTGGTGGCTGAATTAATTGTTTTCAGGCTAAGAATATTTTCTGAAAATACAGAAAATACCTGTTTATCTTGCCGGTGATCTGCCATGCTGGTTCCAGCTATCTTGGAAGTTCCAGCGCATATGCAATCTGATGTGCTGAGACGGTTCCAGATAAAGGGAAAGTTCCTACAAGGACTGCGCAGGCGCAAACTTGCTGACGGAAATCTCCGAACCTCGGCCGGCATCCAGGGCGACGTGGATTTCGAGGTAAGTGGCCAGTCGGCCTCACTTCGCTCGGACGGCTCGCTCGTCCTCCTGGCTCTTCTTTTAACATCCTCCAATCCACGGGGATGTTAAAGAATGAGCCTGGATGCCGGGCGAGGTTCGGAGATTTCCGTCGGGAAGTTTGCGCCTGCGCAGTCATTGAAGGAACTTCCCCGTTAGGGGAACATTGAGGACAAGTCACCGGAATTACAGTGTCTTTGTCCCTTCCTGTGCACTGAACTGATGTATTACACAATTAGGCCCCTTTCAGACTGGGGCGGGAGCCGCGGTGGCGGTATAACGCCGCTAAAAATAGTGGCGCTATACCGCCGGGATTGCCGCGGGAATCAGCCGCTAGCGGTGCGGTATTAACCCCCGCTAGCGGCCGATAAAGGGTTAATACCGCCCGCAATGCGCCTCTATAGAAGCGCATTGCGGGCGGTATTGGCGCGGTTTCCCATTGTTTTCAATGGGAAGGAGCGGTGAAGGAGCGGTATACATGCCGCTCCTCTCACCGCTCCAAAGATGCTGCTGACAGGAGATTTTTTTTGTCTCCCGCCAGTGCATCGCCTCAGTGTGAAAGCCCTCGGACGAGGATGAGAGGATGTCCGTGACAGGTGGAAACTAAGTTCCCCATCACAGACAAGGAGGAGGCGCAGCTTTTGTACACTGGATGGCTGCCGTCTGAGCATTATATAGAGACACAGGCATTACACGCTGCATCTCTCTCTCCCAGGTATCGGATCAGGCATTCGCATTCTTCATGTAGTTTAGATTAACAATCTGTACTTTAACCACAAATGAATCAGTCCATGTTCTCTCACACAAGTTTTTTTGATTATTATATCACAGTAGAGCACAACTGCTTGTATGAAGTATGCCAACAAGTGCCCACAATATTACTTCCCTTTTCTCTGTCTTGCTACCGTGTTTCCCCCGAAAGTAAGACCTACCCCGAAAATAAGACCTAGCATTATTTTCCAGGAGGGCTGCAATATAAGCCCTACCCCAAAAATAAGCCCTAGTTCAGAATGCTTGTAAAATCCTATAACCCGCTCTATTACAGTATTATATAATGTACAATGTGTGTGTTTCTGTAATATAATTGTGGGGAAGAGAGCTCTGGCGGGTCACAGAAGCGCAGAGCGGCCATATAACGAAGGTATTTGGCACAATTTTTTTACAGAAACGCACACATTGTACATTATGTAATACTGTAATAGAGTGGATTATAGGATTTTACAAGCATGTTAACTCAGTTCACACTGGGGATTCCCGACAGGCAGGGAGGGGGAGAGAAGACAGCACATTACATGGTAAGACCTACCCCGAAAATAAGCCCTACTGTGTCTTTTGTTGTCAAAATTAATATAAGACCCGGGCTTATTTTCGGGGAAACACGGCATTAGGGCTGCAGACTGGCTGGTATCTTTTATCAAAGAACTTCTAAAATGAGACAACAGGTTTAAGGGCTTAATTGATCAACCAGCAATCCACCTAATCCTTTTAATTTCAGTGCCGTTTGTCAGTGCCAGCCATCAATGCGTCACTGTCACATGACATTAAAAAAAAGTATCGGCGAGTACTTGAAAAAAAAGTAGCGGTACTTGTACTCGGTCTCAAAAAAGTGGTATCGGGACAACCCTAGTGGTCAGCCAAGGAAACTTAATGCAGCAGATTAGACACATCATGCTTCCTTCCCTTCAACATCAGGAGATACCCAGCAGTGCCATCTGCACAGAACTGGCAGAGACCATTGCACGAGTGTGTGCAATTTTGAAGCGTGACATGTTCGGTATCTACTTGCCCGGCATAACATCATCTTTTATATTTGTCCCCAAAAATTGGGGTAACTTTTGTTCTTTTTCGTTAAAGTGTATTTTATTATTTCTTTGCGCTTGCAAAACCGCTGTGCAAATACCATGCGACGTAAAAAAAAATTGCAACGATCGCCATTTTATTTCCCCGAGCAGTGATGGAGAACCTTGGCACCTCAGATGTTTTGGAACTACATTTCCCATGATGCTCATCTACACTGCAGAGTGCAGGAGCATCATGGGAAATGTAGTTCCAAGACATCTGGGGTGCCAAGGTTCCCCATCACTAATCTGTTTCTATGCTGGAAAAAAAAAAAGTATAATTGGGGTGGGGGGGGGGGGGGGGGTAGAAGTAATTTCCTAGCAAAAAAAATAAATACCGATTTAAAAAAGGTTTTGTTATTTGATAAAAAGAAATCATCACCACTTCTATTTCTGAAATCATTCTTCATTTACAACATTTATTCACACCCGCCTAAAACTTTTGCACATCAGTGTGTATACAGTGAGGCGTACGGTATATACAATGCTGGGTGTATGGTATATAGAGTGTGTTAGGCGTGAGATTATATATATATATATATATATATATATATATATATATATATATACACACACACACACACATACATACACACACCTATAGGGTATGTATAACTCCACACACACACACAAATATATATATATATATATATATATATATATATATATATATATATATATATATACACACACACACACATACATACACCTATAGGGTATGTATAACTCTACACACAAATATATATATATATATATACACACATACACACACACAGGGTGTCAGGTAAGGCAAGTAGTGAATGTAGGTTGTCATGTGAAGTCCTCTATACCCCTCCCCCATGTACAGTACACACTCAGGAGCCATGCCTGTCCCTGGGAAAGGGAAAACCTGTCAGCCCTGAGGATTGTGGGTAACGTGTCGGTCACACCGGTCAGCGCCCGGTCCCCTCCTCACCTACGGCCCCGCCGCATGTCTTCACTCGGAAGTCCTCCAGAGTCTTGGGATAAGCATCAAACTGCCGAAGCCGGTGCAAAGTCTCCATCTTCCCTAACCGGAAGTCCAGTCAGTCAACTCAGCACTTCCGGGTCCATTTGCGATACGTCCTAACCTCATTGGCTGAGTGAAGAGCGAATAGGGGCACGCTACGGCCCCTCAGCGTTTGCGCATGCGCGATCTAGCCCTGAGACTTGCTGCGTGAAGAGCGAATTGTGTCAGCGCCCCACCTTGTGGCGAAGCGTTACATTACACCTGCCAAACTTGCTGTAAAAAAAAAAGTTTTGTGACAGTTGAGAGACTATTATTTTGACTATTTATATTTATTTATATTATTATTTTGAATATTTATTTATTTATTTATATATAGTTGAGAGACTATTATTTTGGCTGTTATTTTGACTATTTATTATTTATTTATATATGTGTTTATATTATTTTGAATATTTATTTATTTATATATAGTTGAGAGACTATTATTTTGGCTGTTATTTTGACTATTTATTATTTATTAATTTATATATGTATTTATATTATTATTTTTAGTATTTATTATTTATATATAGTTGAGAGACTATTATTTTGGCTGTTATTTTGACTATTTATTATTTATTTATATTATTATTTTTAATATTTATTTATTTATATATAGTTAAGAGACTATTATTTTGGCTGTTATTTTGACTATTTATATTATTTATATGTTTTTATTATTTTATTTATTTATATATTTATATTATTATTTTTAATATTTATTATTTATATATAGTTGAGAGACTATTATTTTGACTGTTATTTTGACTATTTATATTTATTATTTATATATATATATATATATATATATATATATATATATATATATATATATATATATATATATATATATATATATATATATATTTATATTTATTTATTTATTTATTTATTTATATTATTATTTTTAATGTTTATTTATATATAGTTGAGACTATTATTTTGACTATTTACATTATTTATATTTCTTTATTTTTATATATATATATATTATTATTTTCAATATTTATTTATATATAGTTGAGAGACTATTATTTTGGCTGTTATTTTGACTATTTATTATTTATTTATACTATTATTTTTAATATTTATTTATTTATATATAGTTGAGAGACTATTATTTTGGCTGTTATTTTGACTATTTATATTATTTATATTTATTTATTATTCATTTATATATATTATTCTTTTTAATATTTATTTATTTATATATAGTTGAAAGACTATTATTTTGACTATTTACATTATTTATATTTCTTTATATATATATTATTATTTTTAATATTTATTTATATATAGTTGAGAGACTATTATTTTGGCCCCTTTCACGCGGTCTGACCGTTCAGATCCGCCTGTCAGTTTTGTCGCTGGACCTGAACGCCCGTTCCATTCTTCTCTATGGAGCGTCGGATGTCAGCGGAGACATGTCTGCTGACATCCGACCCAATCCGCTACAATCAGACGGATGGCTATACGTCGCCATCTGTCAATGGCGGATCGGATCGGGGGAGATCTGATGTAAACGGACATGCTGTTCCGGTTTCCTCCGATCTCTCCATAGGAGACAGCGGTGCTGGACAAGCCCCTCCCTGCCCTGCTTGTCATCCGCTCAGCGGAGATCCACGGAGAGATCTCCCGCTGAGCTGGCGGATCCGTCGCAGCGGAGTGTGAAAGGGGCCTGAAGATAGTACTTGGTGGCCGCTAACGGCTATTTTATTTTCTATGGAAACTATAGCGACATAAAAAAAAGGTAAAAAATTAAATATTCTATTTTTACCAGTGCTGATTTAGAGGCCAGCTCACACCACATGCAGTCCAGTGCGTTTTTTTTTTTCTGCATCAAAAAAGCATGGAAAGTACATTGTATGGTCTTTAACCACTTCACCCCCGGAAGGTTTTACCCCCTTCCTGACCACAGCACTTTTTACAATTTGGCACTGCGTTGCTTTAACTGGTAATTGCGCGGTTGTGCGACGCTGTACCCAAAACAACATTTATGTCCCTTTTCCCCACAAATAGAACATCATTTTGGTGCTATTTGGTCACCTCTGTGGTTTTTATTTTTTGCTCTATAAACAAAAAAAATGCAACAAATATATATTTTTTTACTTCTTGCTATAATAAATATCCCCAAAAATGTTTTTAACCACTTCAATACCAGGCACTTTCGCCCCTTCCTGCCCTTCCTGGGCACTGACAGGCACCAATAGGCGGCACTGATATGCAGCACTGATGGGCACTGACAGGCGCTATGATGGGCACTGACAGGTGGCACTGATTGGCACTGACAGGTGGCACTGATAGGCAGCACTGATGATGAGTTACTGACAGGTTTTACTGCTGGGCACTGATTGGCACTGTGATGGGCACTGTCTGGCACTGTGGTGGGCAATTAGCACTTATATGGGCACTGTTTGGCACTGTCAAAAAAATTTTTATGAGGCACTGACTGGCAGCTTATGGGCACTTTTTAACAGCTGATGGGCACATCTGATGGGGCTGTACTGATAATCAATGTGCTGATTATCAGCACAGACCCCCCCCCTCTTACAGGGGGAGACGCTGATCGGCTCTCCTTGTCAGCTCAAACCAAGGAGTGCCATTTACCGGCACTCGCTGGTTCATGTGATGGTCAGCTGTGATCACGCCGCACTCGTGATCACCATGCTGCATGCGCCCGCATATTATCCTGCTGAACATCATACGACGCCCAGTCAGGATAACAGAACCGCTTCCCAGCAGTCAATCTTCTATAGGCCGGGAGAGAAGTGGTTAAAAAACAAATTTCTTCCTCAGTTTAGGCCGATATATATTCTGGATCAGGGGAAGGTTCAGGCGCACAAGGCAGATCACTGGGGAATTGCTAAACTTCAAAGTCACACTTACCACTTCCTCTCGAGTGGGTATTGCTCACCCATATAGGCCCCTCTCACCTGGCCTAGCAGCCGGGAATGACGCAACGACAAGAATAATCTCAGTCTCTGCCACAGACTGGTTGCAAGTTCAGATGAGGGATTCCGGAATCCTCTGCCACAGGATTTGGTACCCGGATATCCAGCCTTACAGTCTTAGAGCCTTTAAAGGGTCACTAAAGGATTTTTTTTTTTAGCTAAATGGCTTCCTTTACCTTACTGCAGTCCTGGTTTCAGCCCACCAGGCACACTGTAAGGTATTGTAGGCTACGGTGCATCCTTCAATAAGTTACCAGGCCTCTCCCAAAGTACCAGCCTTCCACTCGGTCCTTTCCGGGACAGGTCCTCCCCTGGATTCCTCCATTGAGTGGCTTCCTCCCACAGGACAGACAGCACAGGATCACCTCCAAAGCGTAGGCCCCAGGCTACCAGGCTCCCGTGACCAAGTCCTGTCGTGACGAAACGTAGGGAGGCGGCGTTCTGACGTCACCGCGTTTTCTTTCTACCCGGATACAGGGTTGTATTCGCTGAAGCTGGCCAGTGTATTTCACTTATTTTTATACGAATAAATTAAGATTTTACACTATGTGAGCCTCTTTTATTCCTACATAACATCGGATGGCATATCGGGAGTCCTTTTAAGGATACGAATCACGAGTTTCCAGCATCTGGGCTTCAAATTGGACACCTTTATCCACATCTCTTACCATGCTGTTTTTGATCTCTTTTAATCTGGAGATCAACTCCATTCGGTAAGAGGCTTGATTTGACTGCGGTGGAGGTTCTTTCCTGTCAATCACTTTCCTGTGTGGATTTCCATATACACCTGGGAGATATATACATATATTTTGCCTATGGGCGGACTTATTTATGTACACTAATATGAACATTCACGTGTTTTTATTCATTCAATACTTTTCAATTTAGCGCAATCTCTTTTCCTTTGCAGGCAGAAATGCAGCATGGTCCCGAGGCTAAAAATCACACGACACATACCTCGCGCCAGGAGGGCCACGAGGCGAAGAGCACCCTAAAATGGCATCTGCCCCTTGAGTATCCTTCCCCAGCAGGCGGGGAGACCACTCCCACTGTGCTGTTCCTGAGGAAAGACACCCAATACACTATGGCTTGCCATAGTTCCAACATTGGCCTGTAGTGGTATCGCCACCTACAGGAAGACAAAGGGAAACCCCTCCAGGCACAGCCATAGCCGGAACAGAGGCTGATTTAGCCCCAATTGACAAAGTCTGAGCTAAACTTTCAGCTCAGACACCCTCTAAATTTGACATAGCCCCTGGTCATCAGGAGCAGGAGGTCTTAGAAGTCACTCTGCGCCTCCAGCTGACTTCTCCCATGAAGAGAGAGATCAAGTTTGACTAAATAATAGCAATAAGAGAACCTGATGTACATATATATCCGGTGATACTACCTATATAATATAGAACCAGATTGGGCTTGAGGTGACCACACTTTCATAAAGGTGAAACTGAAAGAGTGTTACTAAACCCACAACAGTAAAATCAGTCTGTATATGCAGCATAGCATGCTTTATACTCACTGTGGAACTTAAAGGGTTAATCCTCTGCATTGTGAAAAAAAGGATGTTTTATCCTGTATGCAGAGATCCTCCCCCTCCTACACTGTCTATTTGGGGAAGGCCAGCTAACACAGGCAGAGTAGCCAGCCTGCACATGCTCAGTTGTGTCTTGTTGATCAGAGCTAGCCAGGTCACATGATATTGACATCACACATGTGAGAGTGTATACGGGCTGCAGTGGAAATCTCCTCCTTCCTGAACGCGAGAAACTGTGCAGTTTATCACTGACCGTGATATACAGGACATCCAAAAAGGTATATAGTGGCAATGGGGCAGATCCACAAAAGGATTACGTAATTTTAAATTTCCCGCGTCGTATCTTTGTTTTGAATCCTCAAAACAAGATACGACGGCATCTGGGCTCGATCCGACAGGCGTACGTCTTAGTACGCCGTCGGATCTAAGCTGCAATTTTTCGGCGGCCGCTAGGTGGCGTTCCCGTCGAAATCCGCGTTGAGTATGCAAATTAGCTAGTTACGGCGATCCACGAACGTACGTCGGGCCGGCGCATTTTTTAACATCGTTTGCGTTCGGCTTTTTCCGGCGTATAGTTAAAGCTGCTATACTGAGACGTACTCAATGTTAAGTATGGCCGTCCTTCCCGCGTACAATTTAGAATTTTTTACGTCATTTGCATAAGTCGTTCGCGAATAGGAATTTGCGTAGAATGACGTCACCGTCGTAAGCAATGGCGGGTTCCGGTTTAATTTCGATCATGCGCACTGGGATACCCCCAGGGACAGCGCATGCGCAGTTCCAAAAAAATGTTGTTTACGTCGGGTCACTACGTATTTACATAAAACACGCCCCCATTACTTCCATTTGAATTCTGCGCCCTTACGCCGCAACAGATACACTACGCCGCCGTAACTTACGGCGCAAATTCGTTGAGGATTCAAACCAAAAAAGGTAAGTTACAGCGGCGTAGTGTATCTTAGATACGCTACGCCCGGCGCAATAATGCACCGTTGTATGTGGATCTACCCCAATATTTTTATGTAAAAAGAAGATTTGTAAGCTGTGGGCACTGGGAGGGGGCGGGCAAAGGAACTATTTTCATATTACTGGGTTTAGTAACACTTTAAATGAACATTTGATTGATGGGAAAACTATTGCTTTTTTCTTTCCAATGGGCTCCCCGTAATTCTCAGTTCTTGAGTTTGTATTTGTTTATGATATAAGAGGTAGTCAGACACTGGGTGGCAGCCGTATTATAATTTAATGAAGGCTGCAGAGTTTTTAGGCCTGAGTATTGTATTTATAAATTATTAATGAGAGTAAGCCGAGCTGGAAACCTATGACACATATTTTCAAATGCATTTCTATTTTTTAATTATTAATTGTTTCATATATGCAATACAGCATGCTGCAAAAATAGAAACAGTATTCAGACCCTGTTCACATTAGAGTGTTTCAGTACTGCAATGCATAAAACAAACACCTAGACAGCGCAACACAGCGCACACAGATTGCAAACCATTTGTGCATTGTGGTGTACCGAGTTAAAAGCGCATGTCTGATTTTAGTGTGTTGTGGTGCGTTGGCAGCCCATAGACTTTTTTTAGATTCAAAAGGCCCATACAGATGATCAGATTTTCTGATGGGAATTGTGTGATGACAGGCTGCTGTCGTCTGAAAATCTGACCATTTGTACGCTCCATCAGACAATTGTCAGATTTTCCGCCAACATATGTTGGATAGCATGCTTTAAAATTTTCCGGCAACAAATGTGTGTTATCGGGTTATCCGATCGTGTGTATAGAAGTCCTTCGGACAAAAATCCAATGTACAAACACGCATGCCCAGAAGCAATGCTTACTATAAAACAACATTAGCAAAAGTTGCCCAAAGGGTGGCGCTAAAGAGCTGAAAAAACAAGTTTAGTGTTTTTTGGCCGACAATTCTTTGCCGTTTGTATGCAAGGCAAATTCCTGCCCAACGCCCTTCAGACAAAAGTCCTACACTTTGTAGGAAAATCCAATCGTGTGTACCAGGCTATAATGTTCCATGTGTTTTCCAGCACGCATAATAATACACACACATTGTAGGTGTGACTGGACCCATTTAGTTTCACTTTTTCTTTCACTAAACTGCAACCTGTGTCCAGGGTTGGACTGGGACAGAAATTTGGCCCTGGACTTCATCCAGACTGGCCCACTTTGACAGGTCTCTCCCATGGCGGTCGGACAACTCCCGCCCCCCCCCCCCTTGGCCATCCAAGCCCCCGCTCCCCCTTCACTAGCCACTAGCCGTTCTACTTTATTAGAGTAGAACGGCTGGTACTGGTACTCTTATAGGCAGTACCAGTGGGGAAGCTAGACATTATTTCACCCGGGGAAAAGAATCAGTTCGGTGCCCCCCTTATGGGACAAGATTAGGCAGAAGTGAGAAACTCCCAGGCCATAGCTGTTGAGTCAGCTGTCTGTCCCCTCCCCTCATGCTCCTCTGTCGTCCCCCCTGCTTCTTTGTTCCCCCCCCCAGGTGAGCGCTGCGGGGAGGGAGAGACAGAGGATCGGAGGGGGGCAGCAGTCCGCTGTCACTGAAGCCGGCCCACTGAGCCATCGGCCCACCGGGAAACTCCCGGTAGTCCCAATGGCCAGTCCATCCCTGCCTGTGACCCACAGAATGGAATTTCTTCTTAAAATGCATTTCCATGCAGCAAAACAGACAAGTGTGAGTAAGCCTGCATGTTACATGTTAACAGCAACTACCCCCATTTTATTCCACATGGTATCTGCTTTCCGGAAATATATAATGTTTTGGGGTTTTAAGTGCATTTCCATGTAAAAACGTTGTTCTTTTTAGTATGCAAGGGAAAAATTAAAAAAAATTCTCTGGGGGCAGCAAAAAGATTACCCAAAACTAGTTTTATGTATGTTTGGTATTATGTGTATCTTTATGCTGTTTTCCTAAAGAGGAAGTAAATGTTGCCTCTTTTTTTTTTCATTTTGCTGACCTGCAATCGCATACTAATACATTATGTGAAACTTACCTGCAAACAAAGCTCTTGTTCTCATGCTGGTGGGCTGCATGAATTTTCACGTGACTAACCTCTTGGCATTCGCGCTATAGCCGAGTGACGGCTACAGCGCGGACCCCAATTGCCGGGAGGACGTCAATAGATGTCCTCCCGTTCTCGAGCGCTCACTGACACAACTCCTTTCTCTATCTGCAACGTAGAGAGCATCCTGACTCTCCTGTAGTCCAAGGGAGGGGGCGAGCACGACACTCCACACCAGGGAGAAAGCCCCACATTACTGTGTGGAGTTACAGACAGAAGAACAGGAAGTGAGGATTTCTCAGAAGAAATAAGGACATTTAAAAGCAAAATAGAAGGATGAGGTAAGTGAAGGAGGACTAAACTAAGGTAAAGGAAGCTATTTAGGAATAAAAATTCTACCTTTACAACCCCTGGTTAAGAGCACCAAAATCTGTGATGGTTATCATTCACAGAAGGCCTTGATTGTAACTGTTTTGGGAAACAGTTAAATTAATGGGTTTAGCGCCACTTTAATGATGGAACCTAACTTGCCCTTGCAGTATGGATAAGGCCTACTAACTGCCATTTCCTTGTCCAGTGAGAGCACCCGAACTAACCACTAGGGCTGTTCCATTGGACAGGAAAGAGGTAGTTGGCAAGGCTTAGCCATGCTTTCATAAAAGTGTTTTTAGCTTTTTTGGCTAATAAATGTAATGGCAGGTATCTTTCGTTGCCTGATCTTAAACTCTCTAAGGCTCACATTCACATGTTACT
The DNA here is from genome assembly GCF_905171775.1 of Rana temporaria. Lineage (NCBI taxonomy): Eukaryota > Metazoa > Chordata > Amphibia > Anura > Ranidae > Rana > Rana temporaria. Next base: position 126,898,039 of record NC_053500.1, read on the forward strand.
GTAAAAAACATCCCCACTTTCCTTTTTTTCTCTGTTGTAAAATAAGACACCAACATTAGCACAAAATTTATCATGAGCAGCAATTTTTTTATTACCAAAGTACAAAAAAAACTCCCACAGTGTTCTCTTATGGCTTTAGAGATACATCCATCACTTGTAAAATTTCAACCTTCCTTCTTTGGCCAACATAGATAGGAGTTCAGACTCAAACTCAGCATTGTGCACCCCGGTCCAGCGGAAGGCCCCCGGAAATTTGTTCTTTTCCCAGTAGTGGTGCCAGTTTCCATTCCTGTCTGCACCAAAACCAAACACTGATATCTAAGAAGGAAGAAGATCACAATTAACTCAAGACTCTGTCAAATAACAACTTCAAAAAATTGTGACCTCTGCTTCCAATTGCCTTAAATTGTGATCTTTATATTAATTTGATATTGATACCAATACTGTGCCAGTGACTCAGATTCTCGGTTAAACAAAGAATGCAATAAACTTTAAATAAGCAAAGATTGAGTCAGTAAACAGTTTTTTGGTTTTGTTTGACGACAAGATCCTCCTTCCATTGCAATCTTCTTAAAAACATTGGAATCCAAGGGGTGTGCTTTTCCTTGTCCTTTAAGCCCAATCTCGAAACATTGACAGCTCTAAATACGGAAGACTGCTTTATGTCAAACCATTGTGTCATACTACCAATGCTACATGTGACGGGAGGGACTGTGGAACCCAGAATCCCTTGGAAAGGTTGGGAAACCATTGTTTCAGCTCCCCATGCACCTCCTATGTCTAAGTTACCCTGTGTCCATTGGGGGCACAGGGTGACTGAGAAAATGTGGCTTGGATTACTTAAAATGGGACAGTGATATTTATCCACAATATCTCCCAGGTTATATATAAAGACTATTCTTGGTTTGTTTTATTCTGAACTCAACATGTTAATTTAAAGAGCTGATCACATTGGCCTCTGTACAATGTAGGCGACGGGCCGACTTCTACTGGAGCTCCTGCTATTGTGAGAAGGTGTCCTGTGTTTATACCTATGATAATGTATAATCTACTGTGTGAAGCCCAGTGACAACAAGTCTGACCTGTAGTGAAATCCTGATTAATCACAACAATGGCCAGGAGGGCATGTAGTCACATCGGCTGCTTTAAGGGATTAGTTAATTAGCTCATGTTAATTTATTTTTCTGGTTACAGGTGTATTGTTAGAGTAATATGAGCAGGAAAGGGGAACCTCCTCTTCAACTGTATGTAAGACTCTATTCTTGTTCTAATAAAGAGTCCATAGTGAGCAACCAAACAAGTATTGTCTTGTTCTGGTTGTTAGAGGATGGAATATCTGATTTCTATATACAGACTGGAAGGAAGCGGTATATGACGAAAGCACTCAAGCGGAGTGTGGGACGTTTCGTAACACTACATTCTCCATTTATTTTTATTCTATATGCAGAAGGTGGTGTGTAGCATCATGCAGGACTAAGAACCAAGAATGCAAAATTTATACCACGTATCATGTAATGCTAACCCTAATAATGAATCTCTCCTTTTTACTCCCCTTGATCTGTCAAAGCAGAATTCTACAAAATAAAGTAAAATAAGTACTGCTCACAGCTTCACTGTCTTTGATAACTTTCTTTACTTTCCAGAATAGTTTTCACAGCCCCCGCCCCCCTCACAGATAATGTAGTATGTGTAATTAGGAGATCCCTTAGATTTTGTGAGATTTTGCAGTATACAGAGATCTCCCAGGAAGACAACGGTGACGTAGCCCTCCCAGGGGGCAGTTGTGTAGCTGTGAGGCCCTGGCTACATCACCAGAGCCTCAGTCAATAAATAGCATTCTTAATTGCATGCAACAGGGATTTGAAGTGCTGGGCGACAAAGGTCCACTTTAGATATAGCAGTAAAATTGTTTTGTTATATCTATTTGATAAGGGCTTTAAATGCCTGCCAGAAATCTAGTAAGCGGATAACTGCCTGTGCTCTCTCTCTCTCTCTGCACAAAGAGAAGTTCTAAGGAACTGCAAAAAAACATAATCCAGGGCTGTCAGCATACAGCAGGCACCTCTTGGTGCCTGCATGTCGGGGAACTTTTTATTTTAAAGTGGTTGTGAACTCTTACATCTACTCGCTGAAGTGAACAGCCTCAGGTGATACACAGAGATAAAACAAATCCTTACATAGGTTGCATCTGTTTATCTACAGTCCTGTCTCCAGTCTACAGCCTCCTAAGTCACACAGCTCAAAGGCTTTTTTTCAGCTTGAAAAAGCAGGGGGAAGGGAAGGGATATAATATCTCACATTGCACAGCTCAGAAATTAGAGCTGAGTGTAATCTGAGCAGGAACAGAGCTCCTGGTCCCTCCCTTCCAATGAGTGCCCCCACAGCAAGCTGGTTGCTATGGGGGTACCCAAGCTGCAGCTGCCTGTGTCCATTCAGATACCAAGTCACGATCTGGCCCTGCCCGCTCTCTCTCCTGATTGGCTCACTGAATTTGATTGACAGCAGCAGGAGCCAAGGGCGCCACATTGCCGTCTCAGGAAATCAGGAGGCATAGTCTTGGGCAGCCGAGACACTCCTACAACATCACTGGATAGAGATAGGGCTCAGGTAAATATTAGGGGCTGATGCACACAGAAGGCTTTTTATCTTAATGCATAGAAAACCTTATGACTTTGCAATCACTTTAAGATCTAAAATATCTATTGAGATTTTTTTTACACCTTTAATAATTATGTAGCTATGCTGTCATTGGACATACTCACGTCATCACATATATGTAGAGCAAAGAAGACAGCCAGCATTCCAGTAGATGGATACCTCCCGTGATGATTTGTCCAATTATCGTGGATGTATTTGAAAAAAGCTGGATTAAAGATTAATACCTAAAAAATAAATAAACACTTTTAACACAGTAGTTACTATATAAGCATGCACTGAAGTGTACAATTTATATTATATGTTTCTATATTTCCCTGGATAAAACAATAATGTCCAAACATTATTTCACTCTAGACATTTGTTTGCATTGATATCTAAATCAGCATAGCTCCCAACTGTCCCTGATTTCGAGGGACTGTCCCTGATGTGGAGCAATGTCTTTTTTCTCCTCATTTGTCTCTCATTTTGGTCTGATCTATATATATTAGGGCTGTGGAAATTAACTATTAATTCCTCGATTAATCGTTAATTTTTTTGATCGATCAAAATTCTTTTGAGCGGTACTCACCTCTCCACCGGATTCCGGGTCTTCAGGGAGTTCCGTCGGAGATCCGGTGACGTCACGGACACCGGCGGGGCTTGTCGTGTCCATCTGAAGGGCTCCTTTGCTGTGCCTTCATATCTGCATGCCGGCGGGACCTTACTATCTGCCACACGCAAGGGCTGTTACACTTCCCTCTATCACGTCCCTCTATCATCCTGGGATTCTACAGCCATCCACTGGGAGTTGTGATAGTTCCCTTCATGGGACATCTACATGCCGACGGACTGATGTTATAACCCCTCCTCATCTGGATTCAGCAGTGGTATTTTTATACCAGTATCATACTTAGCTACATGTTTTTATGACTGCTTTTGCTACCGTTTGGTATTACTCGCACCATTTTTACAGTTTATGTAGCTACATCAATTTTATCTCCAGTGCAATGTTTATTTTGTTATCTACTTGAAGACTATACAAGTTTTAATGCTATTCCCATTGAGTGCTGCCTTTGTGTGTTTTTTGTATCCTGCTATGCATTTTTCCAGTGGTTGGTAGCTGCACTGGGAATCAGCCTGCAAGGAGATCAGCTAAAAGTAGTTGGATCTGTATGTGCGTTATAATTAATCGAAATTGGTCGATTAACCTTTAGAAAAAAAATCGATTAATCGAACACGAAAGTTTTAATCAGCAACAGCCCAAATATAGTTGTATATAAAATGCACTTTTTATCTTTCAAAAAGTGTTTCCCAATGCTAAACCTTTCATCCAAATTCTAGATTGCTGCATCTGTAATTTTTAAAAGTCAATATAAAGGAATAATAGTGGTAAAAAAAAAAAAGCCCTTGTAGATTTAATAAACCTTTTTTGGGGGTTAATTCTCCTTTAAGGGGGTGTGGCAGGGGGCGTGTCCTATGCCTACATATATTTGCTAGTAGGTGTCCCTCAATCTTATTTGAAAATGTTGGGAGGTATGGATCAGGGGTCTCCAAACTTTCTAAAGAAAGGGCCAGTAGGGGGGGACTGTGCCCAGTGGGAGTAAACAATGCCTGATCAGGTGCTGTTGGGAGGAATAGTGCCCCATATTTGTTGTCAGTGGAAGGAATTATGCCACCATCGTTGGTGTCAGTGGAAGGAACTATGCCACCATCGTTGGTGTCAGTGGAAGGAACTATGCCACCATCGTTGGTGTCAGTGGAAGGAACTATGCCACCATCGTTGGTGTCAGTGGAAGGAACTATGCCACCATCGTTGGTGTCAGTGGAAGGAATTATGCCACCATTGTTGGTGTCAGTGGAAGGAACTATGCCACCATCGTTGGTGTCAGTGGAAGGAATATTGCCTCAAGGGTCAGATAAAGGTTCGCAAAAGGGCAGCAGTTTGGAGACCACTGATCTAGATTAACAAGTCAGCTACATTTTATAATCCTGAATTCAGAGTTGATATGAGAGACTCCTGACATTCAGCTGATCTGTGTGTCCTCCTGCATCTCCCACAATAAATGTAGTCAAAATCATAGGATTACAGTGAAATGTAATTGTTTAGGTGCAAGCTCTTGGAGTCAACGAAAAGGCGAAACTTAGGTGGTTTCTGGTGGTTTTCAAAGTGGAAGTAAACCCTTTCTTTAAAGTAGTACATTACAACTTACCTGAAGGTACAGTGAATATCTCCTAAACTTCCACAATTTAGCAGGTATTCACATTACATGCAGCTGGAGATGTCACTGGCGCATGCGCTTTGAAGGGACAGTATACCCGTGCCGTCCCTTCAGAGCTCCGTGCCACATTTTGTGACTCCCATGCGTGAGAGTGACTTCATCGTGGTGTGGTCAATCAGATGGCCGGAGGACGCGAACCCGGAAGGAAGACCGGGAGAAGATGGAAGGGCCTGTCAGTGGTGGAGGGCTTCGTTCTAAGGTAAGTATTTAATAATGTGCTGGTATGCGATGCAAACACAAACACAAATACAAAAGAAGAGTAAATAAAATTCATAGAAAAAAAAAGCGGGGTAGATCTATAAATTTTTCTGAGATCCCTCCACTTACACCTATGGCCAAAGCCCTGTTATAGTGTTTTGTTATTTGGTTCTTCAGGACTCACCTTGTCCTTATCAGCTTGAATGTATTGCTTGACCCTTGTATATGTACTGGAAAGAAAAAAAAAAATTTATGCCAGTCAATAATATTTTAAAGGTGAATGGACTGTTCTATTGTACCATATACATACATTTACAAATACTGTACTCTTATAAGAAATTCCTTATGTTGGTTGTAAACCACAGACATGAAATATGAACAAAGCATATCCTTCAATAGTGTATAATTGTCTCAATCCAGAGCACTAAGACCCCTTTCAAACTGAGGTGGTGGGGGCATCGGCAGTAAAGTGCCACTATTTTTAGCGGCGCTTTACCGTCATTTTTTGTGGCAGTATTTGTCCGCTAGCGAGGGAAAAAAGGGTTAAAACCACCCACAAAGCGCTGCTGCAGCGGCATTTTGCCGGTGCTGCCCATTCATTTCAATTGGCAGGGGCGATTTATGAGTGGTGTATAAATAAATAAATAAATACACACACACACACACACACACACAGTGCAGCCTCGGATTGCAAGTAACACGGTTAATGAGCGTCTTGCAATACGAGCACTGTGACTCTGTGACTCGGTTTGCGAATGTTGACTCACAAAACAAGCACGATTCAGGCCAAAGTGGTGTGCAGTGCTGCTTTTGGCCTGAGGTGGGGGGCACCGGTGGCGAGCAGAGCTGAACATTGCCGATCGCAGCCGATCGGCGCCGTTCGTAAATGCACAGAAAGACCCGAGGACAGCACAGTTGACCTTGGCAAATCTAGGGTAGGAAGTCTTTCCGCGGTTTGCCGAGGACAGCCAAAGTGTCCTCAGGCCTTTTTGGCCGCTTCTGAGGCTCTCCGGCCCCCCCCCCCCCCCCGCCTCTGGCTGCATGCGGTATTGCATCCCAATGCGGAACAAATTATTTTCGTTTGGGGAAGCTCGCTTTGATATGCGAGTACTTTGGATTACGAGTATACTCCTGGAACGGATTATGCTCGTAATCCGAGGTTCCACTGTATATATAAATGCTCTATATAAACAAAAGAACATTTGTGAGGTCAGGAACTGAAGTTGGAGGAGGGGACCTGGCTAACAATTAGCATCTCAGTTCCTTCCAATGGCGTTCAAAAGGGTTAAGCTCAGGGCTCTGTGCAGGCCATTTGAGATCATCAGCATGTCTTTATGAAGCTTTGAGCACAGGGGTATAGTCATGCTGGTACAGTGAAAGGCCTTCGCAAACTACATCACGAGTTGGAAGTGCACAATTGTCTCTGTATTTTGTAGCATTAAGAGTACCTTCCAACAGAAACATTGAATGCAATAATTTGGAAGGGTAGCCACATACTTTGGGTTATGAAGCGTTATGCAGCGTACACGCGATCATTTTTCGGGTTGTAAAAAACTACGTTTTTCAGGCTCTAGAAAAAACAACGTTTTTTTCAACTTCATCATTAAAACGGCCTTGCCCACACACGATCGTTAAAAAAAAAAATGCTCTAGCAAAGCACGGTGACGTACAACACGTACAACGGCACTATAAAGGGGAAGTTCCATTCAGATGACGCCACCCTTTGGGCTGCTTTAGCTGATTCCGTGTTAGTAAAAGACGATTCGCGCTTTTCTGTCTGTTACAGCGTGATGAATGTGCTTACTCCATTATAAACGCTAGTTTTACCAGAACGAGCGCTCCCGTCTCATAACTTGTTTCTGGGCATGCGCAGGTTTTTCACGTCGTTAAAGCCCACACACGATCATTTTTTACAACCCGAAAAACGACATTGTTTAAAACGTCGTGAAAAAATAGAGCATGTTCGGAAAAAAAAAATTGCCCGTTTTTCAGAACCCAAAAAATGCTCTGAAGCCCACACACGATCGTTTTAAATTACATTTTTAAAAACCGTCGTTTTTTACAACCCGAAAAGCGATCGTGTGTACACGGCATAATATTGGATGGTCAGTTATCCAGAAACTTTTTGCCATGTAGTGTGAAAAAAATAGTATATAAATCTCTCCCTTATTCCATATCTGCTTAGCTATGCCCATATATGAATAAGGCCATGCTGTTTTTTTTTTTTCCAGGCTCTGTCCCTTGTAGACAGAAAAACAGGACTGGCCTATCAAAACCCAAGTATGCATAACGCTAAGGTGACTTTTAGGTCCATTTATTCCCAATGTAACTCCATAAGCAAACAATCATTTCATTACTGGATACGTACAACTTGATCTCTCCTGTGGAGAGGGCACTGCTAATCCACCTAAGGTCTTGCAGTTTAAATGGCACCAGAACTAGATGGACCCCTTTTGAAATGTGCATAGCACTTTCTGGATACATAAAATGATGAGTGGTCCTGAAGCCCACATCTTCTTCAAATCCGGAAGTGAGAGCTCTGTTCATTCTAAAAAATGGAAGGAGAGCGGATGGTTAGGAAAGGCATTATAACATTTCAGAGTAGGGTTAACACAGTGGAATCTATAGACACAAAAGCTTTGGTGTACCCAGTTCTACCCCAAATCAAAAATTGTTTCCACGCGGGTATAGATTTTGTTGGCAGGCGCAAAATATTTTGTTAGGGTAGGGAGTGGTTTAGACCCCTGCCAGAGTTTTTTTTTCTTCTGTATCCCAATAAAGTGGAGGTTCACCCGGAAATGTAAATTTTTAACCTTAGATTGATGCTCATTTTGTCTAGGGGAATCGGCTAGTTTATTTAAAAACTAAGCAGTACTTACCGTTTTAGAGAGCGGTCTTCTCCGCCGCTTCCGGGTATGGGCTGCGGGACTGGGCGTTTCTATTTGATTGACAGGCTTCCGACAGGCTTCCGATGGTTGCATCTATCGCGTCACGATTTTCCGAAAGTAGCCGAACGTCGGTGCGCAGGCGCCGTATAGAGCCGCACCGACGTTCGGCTTCTTTCGGCTACTCGTGACGCGATGTATGCGACCGTCGGAAGCCTGTCGGAAGCCTGTCAATCAAATAGGAACGCCCAGTCCCAAAGACCATACCCGGAAGCGGCGGAGAAGATCGCTCGCTAAAACGGTAAGTACGGCTTTGTTTTTAAAAAAACTAGCCGATTCCCCTAGACAAAATGAGCATGAATCTAATGTTAAAACATTTTTTTCGGGTGAACTCCCGCTTTAAGAAGTTTTTTCAGAACTTCCTGTCCCAGAGGCACAACAGAAAGTAAGAGGAAAATCTCTCCAAAGTAAAGGGAAATCCCCCTTTAGACAGTTGTCACTGGAACAGGTGTCTTAATTGTGTGCCCACCTCCTGTTCCTGTGACAACTCCAAGGCTGGCTTCAGACCTGTCCACTCTAATGTTTTTCCTTAAATGGGTTGTAAAGGTACAATTTTGTTTTCCTAAATAGCTTCTTTTACGTTAGTGCAGTCCTCCTTCACTTACCTCATCCTGCAATTTTGCTTTTAAATGTCCTTATTTCTTCTGAGAAATCCTCACTTCCTGTTCTTCTGTCTAACTCCACACAGTAATGCAAGGCTTTCTCCCTGGTGTGGAGTGTCGTGCTCGCCCCTCCCCTCTCTACAGGAGAGTCAGGACGCCCACTAACACACAGCTCCTTTCTCGATCTGTAACGTAGAGTGCGTCCTGACTCTCCTGTAGTCCAAGGGAGGGGGCGAGCACGACACTCCACACCAGGGAGAAAGCCTCGCATTACTGTGTGTAGTTACAGACAGAAGAACAGGAAGTGAGGATTTCTCAGAAGAAATAAGGACATTTAACAGCAAAATGGAAGGATGAGGTAAGTGAATGAGGACTGCACTAAGGTAAAGGAAGCTATTTAGGGAATTTTTTTTTACCTTTACAACCCCTTTAAGTCAAGGTGTGATAACAGCCTAAAAGTTTGGATTTCCCATCTCTTTCTGTACCGGACATGGGTCATCAGGACAAATAGTGAGTGTCGGGGGTGTATCGTGAAATCAGTGGGCCCGCGTGCAAAATCAAAAGTGGGCCCTAGGCAGTGAGTGACAAAGTCAATAATGCAGCACCCTGAGTTTATGCTATATATTGGGGATGGCTTAAAAGGGGGTGTGGTTAAATAGATTCCGAAATGACTTGCATAGTGCAGAATGTGGTAATGATAAATAGAGAATGTACAGTGTGAAGTGTACGGCAGTGGGTAGTATGTGCAGGAGAGGGGTGTGGAGTGTATATTTTTTTTTGGGGGGGGGGCTTTCAGAGGCTTTCATTCATAAACTGAAGCCGAGGAAATCATAAATTGCATTGACAGGCCTAGATTGAACTTTTTTTTTTCTACAGCTGCTGAAAGAAAAATAATGTTTAACATGACAACATTCATACTGTTTATTCCGCCCACAGACGTGTGTACTAAACACAAAGGAAACCTTGGGCCAGATTCAGGTACAGCGGCGTAACTTTGAGCGGGCGTAGCGCATCTCATATGCGCTACGCCGACGTAACATAGAGAGGCAAGACCAGTATTCACAAAGCACTTGCTCCCTAAGTTACGGCGGAGTAGCGTAAATGGGCCGGCGTAAGCCTGCCTAATTCAAATAAGGTAGTGGGCGTGTTGTAGGGTTGTCCTGATACCACTTTTTTAGGACCGAGTACAAGTACTGATACTTTTTTTCAAGTACTCGCCGATACCGAATATCGATACTTTTTTTTAAATGTGTCCCCAAATGCAGCCATGTCCCCCACGAATGCAGCCATGTCCCCCACATATGCAGCCATGTCCCCCACATATGCAGCCTTGTCCCCCCACATATGCAGCCATGTCGCCTCACATATGCAGCCATGTCCCCCCACATATGCAGCCATGTCCCCCCACATATGCAGCCATGTCGCCTCACATATGCAGCCATGTCCCCCCACATATGCAGCCATGTCCCCCCACATATGCAGCCATGTCCCCCACATATGCAGCCTTGTCCCCCACATATGCAGCCATGTCCCCCACATATGCAGCCATGTCCCCCCACATATGCAGCCATGTCGCCTCACATATGCAGCCATGTCCCCCCCACATATGCAGCCATGTCCCCCATAGATGCAGCCATGTCCCCCATAGATGCAGCCATGTCTCCCCACATATGCAGCCATGTCTCCCCACATATGCAGCCATGTCCCCCCACATATGCAGCCATGTCCCCCACATATGCAGCCATGTCTCCCCATACATAGATGCCGCCGCCTAGTTAATCAGCGTGCGGGGAACATTACAGCTTTCATTTGAATAGCTGTCTGTTCTCCGCCGCGCCACGTATAGACACTCCCCCTTGCTCGGGATTGGACGGGTGATCTGCACTTCGATAGACAGATCACCCGTCCAATCCCAAGCAAGGGGGATTATACGGGTATCTATACGTGGCGTGGCGGGGAATAGACAGCTATTCAAATGAAAGCTGTAATGTTCCCTGCACGCTGATTAAATAGGCGGCGGGGGCGTTGCGGTATGCGGCGGCGACGGCGGCGGGGGGGTAGTATCGGATCTGGCATCGGGGGCATTTGCGGGAGTACAAGTACTCCCGCAGATGCTCAGTATCGGTCCCGATACAGATACTGGTATCGGGACAACCCTAGCGTGTTGTATTAAAATTAACCGTGACGCCATGTAAATGCATGGCCAAACGAACGCTCAGAATCACGTTGCATATACTCCCTAAGATACGATGGCTCAATGCGTACAACGTGAACTTAACCTACGCCCAGCCCCATTCACGTACGACTTACGTAAACGACGTAAAATCCGATGGCTGTTTCCCGACATCCATACCCTAACATGACTTACCCCTGCTTTATGAGGGATAACTTTACGCCGGACGTACGCCTTACGTAAACGGCGTAGCTTACTGCGACGGGCGCAAGTACGTTCGTGAATCGGCGTATCTAGGTCATTTACATATTCGACGCGTAAATCAATGGAAGCGCCCCTAGCGGCCAGCGTAAATATGCACCCAAGATACGACGGCGTAGGGGACTTACGTCGGTCGGATGGAGCCAGAATTCAGGCGTATCTGGTTTCAAGAATACGGCGCATCCGTGGACTTACGCGGCGTATAAGAAGATACGTTGGCGTAAGTCGTACCTGAAATTGGCCCCTTATCTTTAGATTCCTGTGTGCTACAAATGAAAACTGCAGGCATCTCCAGTATGCAATCCTCTAGCAAATTCATTTACAATTTTACAAATCAGAAACAATTTTCTTTCTGGAGTTTACAAAACCTTATTTTTTAAATTACATAATACTTTAACAGCAGGTTTCCTCACACACTCAAAAAAGCATATTTATGTTCAAAGTTAGTTTTAAGATGTAACAAAAAAACAAATAACATTTCTTAGACGGACACAAAAATATTGCACAAATATTAACAATGTTATTTTTAATTTTATGTAATTTTTCCTTCTCCGACATCTGGTGACCATTCAGGAAGGGTGTGCCCTGCTGTGAAATATAAAAACGCTTTCCATAATTAACATTTGGATTTCAGTAGACAACCATAATTATAGTGATGGCAAAGTTTGTAGGAGACAGTTACAGCTTTCACCAAAGCTAAGTGTAATGCTTAGTATAGCTTCACCTTTAGAAAATACCATTTCCTTAAGACAAGCAAGCCCCGGGACTTATTACACAATGCTTTACTCTATTGGCGCGCGCACACGATCAGAAATTCCGACAAGAAAACTGTGGATTTTTTCTGACGGAATTTTGGCTCAAACTTGTGTTGCATACACACGGTCACACAAAATTCAGACCTTCAAGAACGCGGTGACGTACAACACTACGACGAGCCGAGAAAAATAAAGTTCAATGATTCCGAGCATGCGTCGAATTGATTCCGAGCATGCATGTTTTTTTTGCGCATCGGAATTGCATTTCCGACAAGAACTTTTCCCGTCGAAAAATTTGAGAACCAGCACTCAAATTTTTGCTGTCAGTAATTCCGACACAAAAAGTCAGATGGGACCTACACATGGTCGGAATTTCCGACCAAAAGCTCACATCAAACTTTTCTTGTTGGAAATTCAGAGCGTGTGTATGCAGCATATGGCCAGGTAGAGGCAGAAAAAAAATAGAACAAGAGTACCTGTGGTTCAAGAAGATAGAGACAGATGGGACGCAAAAGATGTCTGGGACTTATGTCTTGGCTAGAGCAGGGCAATAGGTTGGTCCAGGCAGCAGGCAGGGACATGATCAGTAAACAGGCAAGGGTTGGTCCAGGTGGGAGATAAGAGATGTGGTTGGTAAACAGGCATGTCAAGATTCACATGCACTTAAGGCATGTGGGGCTTAACTCTGACGCACACAGATGTAGGATCAATAAGAGGCAAGCTTGGAGAATAGAGCCACAAGAGGATTAGCCTGAGAGGTAGCTTCATGGCCCCAAAACAGGATGCTGAAGAGCACAAATACCTGAGTTGTCAGAGGCCCTCTGGGGAGAAGACTGATCGGCATAAAATGCAGATTCCTCTAAAAACATCCATAAAAAGCCTAAAAAGAAAGGGATGGGCATCCAGAGAAATGGTAGCAGTAAGAGCGAAGTGGCTAAGGCAGGAACTGAGGCAAGAATTAAACAGGCAACAATTTTAGTTAAAGACAAACCAATCTGTGATCTCTGATGTCGCAACCAATGGGTTCCCCAGCATATATTACACAATTCTGTATTCTCTGGCTAGGCAGCACAAAAGGCAGAGCAAAGGTGGGAAAAGAGTGCCTTTGGTTCAGAAAAACACAGATGTCCATATAGGATGGCTGGGACTCATGCCTTGGCTGAAGCGTCATCAGATAGACAAGAAAAGAGGTCGGTGCAGGCAACTGGTAGATACATAATCAGTAAACAGGGAATGTTTGGTCCAGGTGGCTGACAAGAGACCTGGCTACATCACAGGCATGTCAAGATTCAGGTACACTAATGGCAGTGCTAGAGAGGCAAGTGGAAAAACCTATCACAAGCATCAGGCACAGGGTCTGCGATGCCTAAATCTAACACAGAGGCAGGATCAATAGGAGGGAAGCAGAGAGGATAGAGCTACAGACCCTACCTGGGAACAGAACACCTGGACGTTAGATTGCTTTGCTTGGATACAGGTGCTTGGATACAATGAAGAGCCCAGAGGAGGAGCCAGAGGGGCAGCTTCATTACCTGGCAAAAGAATGCCAAGTAATGCAGCTGCCATCATCAAAATAGCTCAGGGAAGTTGGCTGATCAGTGTGGGATGTAGGATTGCTGAGAACAGAGGTGCTGTGGGGAGCTCATAAGAAGGAATACATATTTTCTTTTATAGCAGGAAACAATAATGTAAAAAAAACTGAGGAAAAATGTACATTTTGTTGTCCTGGGTAAGGAATTAGATTGCAGCAGTCACTTTTCCAAGGAACGCTGTTGACAAAGAATAAGATTGGCTGCTTTGGGCAACAAAAGCCCATGCGTATGTGTGTATATACTGTATACTGACTTGTCAGTAGAGCAGTGGGCGGTGTTGGCAGTTTTTATTTTTATTATTAAAAATGTTACAATTTTATTTTTTACATTATTTTTATTTTTTTAGGAGCCCCATTAGGGGGCTTAGGTGAAATATCAGGGGTTTAAACAGGGGGAATCTGCACCACACAGGGTGATTAGGGTATGCCCAGGCACACCTGGCACACACCTATGGTACAGTGCTTTCCGCTCGACCAAAAATATGGCTTCTTCAGGAGGCTCATAAATCACTGTACAGAGTGTTACTATAATTAAATAGAAGACCTTACATCATAAATACAATTCAATACATTCAAATATTTAACCAAATGCATAGACATTATTTAGGAAACACGCCTATAATATTTACAAAAAAAATAAACCAAAAACAACATATTTTGATAGATCATGCGATGGTACTTCTCACCATGCATGCATATACATACCCGGTAATCATATTTGATAGAGATGATATATATCATCTCCATCACATATGATCACATGTTAAAATATGTTGTTTTTGGTTTGTATTATAGGTGTGTTTCCTAAATAAAATCAATGAATTTGGTTAAATATTTAAATGTATTGAATTACATTTATCATGTAATGTCTTCTATTTAAAAATAGTAACACCCTATACAGTGACTCATGAGCCTCCTGAAGAAGCCATATTTCTGGTGAAACATGCCGAGCAGAAACCACTGTACATACACCATGACCGCAAGAACATTATGTTGTTGTTTTTAAAAATTGTATTTTTTTTTACAAAAATAAAACTTGTATGTTTTTTTACATAAGAAAATTTCTGTCTATACATGTGTTTTTTTTGCACCTGAAAAATCCCCTCTTACATCTCCTTAAAATGACTAAAGAAGTTATCACATATTCGTAGTTGTACCTTACAAGAATCAGTAATTTGGATAGTAGGTTACTGAGGAACAAAACTTTGGATAAATTTATATATATATATATATATATATATATATATATATATATATATATATATATATATATATATATATATAAAAGTTTAGCCACTCGGCAAGTCCAATAACAATGTGGCATTGTTACCTGATGATAAGTTTATGGGAATCTATTTTTTTCCCATGACGTGATCCTTTAAGGTTACCGGAATTCCCCACAACAGCACAGGTTCGGCATGGTCTGTTGTACACCTCTTCATATGGGTTCCCATTGGGTATAACCTTGAACATCTGACCAAGTATTCCAGGAATGTCACTTGCATTGTTATTTCCTTGGAGACTCTGCATGACATAAAATATACACTAAAAAGGCGGCTGATCCCAAACAACATTACAAAGGCTAACGAGGAGGCTAAATTCATATTGCACACACACTCTATTAGTAAATCACTCCCTATATGCCTGTGGCCCAGTTTCTTGAGTAACACAACTTTCAGTTCTGCAAATGAATTCCTCAAAACTCAATTTATGCACAACAGCAACATGGATTGAGAAATACAGTTTCTCATCTGTAAGAAGAAAGTGCTTGCAAAACATTTATTCTTTTTGATTACCGGTAACCACAATTTCACTAATACTGTAATCTCCAATTCATACTGATATGTTATGGTAATTTATGGCTATTTAAAGTGGTGTTCCACTGGTGGTGGTGGTGGTGGTGGTGGTGGCGGTGGTGGTGTTAAAAAAAAATCCTTTAAAAAAAAAAAAAAAAAGATAATTTTTTTACTCACCAGAAAGGGCGGTTGCTATGCGGAACTTGCTAATCTGCCTCTTCCTCCACCTCGGCAGGTCTTCTTCCTCGTCCTACTCGCGGTGTTTTCTGGGGAATGTGGCGCGTTGCCTTCTGGGAACTGTGTGAAACCCAGAAAGCAGCCACCCATTCACAAAGTGGCGCGAGCCTCTCGCATGCGCAGTAGGACACGGGCCTGTTTCCCTTACTGAGGATGGCGGCGTCGGAACTTTTTTTACCGTCCTGCTAGCGCACTGCTCCAGTGTGAAAGCCCTCTCAGCTTCCACACTGGAGAGACAGCAGCGGCTGTTTCAGGGTGCTTTGTAGGCGCTACTTTTAGCGTTATAGCGCCTGGAAAGCACCCCAGTGTGAAAGGGGTCTTAACAGCTCCCCCCCCAAAAATATCAAATTATATTCTATAACTAGATGCCTGTCAAACGCTCTCTGAAGGGAGAGGGCACATGGGGGTGCCCAGACAGCAGGGGGTTGGTTGGGCACAGACATGGATACCCCTGCAGTGAGGTCGGAGGGAGTAAAAGGAGGAGAAGCCAGCAGTGCTGCAGGGTGAGCCACAAGAGTCTGCAATAAGGCAGTGCAGCTGGCCCTCTTGTTCAACAGATGCTAGGCCCCCCTTTTGAATTGAGGAGGTTCGGGGTCGGTACAGGAGGGCTGGCTGTACTGCCTTACCAGCGGCCCTGTATCTATATTAGGTTTGCCACCCCATCCCTGTAAACCCAAACACATATGAATTACACATGTTCTGTAGCTGATTAAGGTGCTAATTAAACTCACTTGGTGCCTTATCTGCATTAAATAAGAACCTGTGTAATTCATAGGTGTTCGGATTTAAAGGATGGGGTGGCAACTATATATATTATAGGATGGGGTCGAGGATAAAGCTTTGAGATCATTTGCAGATATAGACTGGAGTTGGTCTAACAAAGACCAAGTGAGCAGGCCGAAAAGTTTCCATTGTTTCAAATGAAGGAGAAAGCCAGCTGTGCAGGAAATTGGCATTCAATGTTGAGTGTGAAGATGATATCGTCCTAGAGCAGAACTGTGGGAAACCTTTTGTATACAGTATATCCAAATAAATATTGATTTTACAGTTACTATGATTTATGACTATTTAAAAGAGTATAATTTCTTATGTAATTATTGATCTAACAGTGCAATTAGTTCAGTATTGTTTGGTACATAATGGAAAATGTGCAAGTTATTGTCCATTAAGGGAACATTTCTGGCACTTTTATAAGCTACTTTGCAGACAAGTTAGGTGTTTGCAATGTTCGGCTCTTAAAAAATAATGGACGAGATGGCCTGTGCGTTGACATAAAGAAGAGCTGAACTTTGGAGACTGTGTTAAAAAAGGGAAGTACAGGGTAAAGGACTAGTCTGCAGTAATGCCTGTAGACCCCCTGCCGTGGATACTGTCCCCAAGCCTTTGTTACACATTGTGTTCCTATGTGTGTAGGTGGCCATCTTGGTAGAGTACAAGCAGTTGCGGCCCATCCAATGGGTGCCCCCCCACCCATGCATCTGGCCCCCTGATCTCTATACAGGGACACCGGACCATAGATTCTAATGGGGGGGGAGTTTTTCCTTGAAGCACGTTATTAGAGTCAGAGGCTCTAAAAGGCTTCAAAATAGGATGGGCTCGGAACATAGAGAACTGTGATCCGAGCCCACCCAGTTGTGTGACAATAACGAATAAATATTTGCTATTTTTACACAGATTCTCCTCCCGGCCAATCAGTACGCAGGTCTTGAAACTGGAAATTGGCTGAAAGGAGAAACTACTCTGGCCGCTGGGAGAAGGAGGGAGCGGATGCGGGAGAGGAGAGGAGACGCAGTGGAAGCTAGCAGGCCACCCGTCTGTCACCCAGAGGGAAGCTATGCTGGCCTCCGGGAGGAGGAGGGAGGAGACACGCCACAGGAGGAAATGCGAGCAGAGGAGATATAGAAGCCGGTCACCCGGAGGGATGCCCACGGTAAGTGTTGCAGCCGCCGGGTGACACTGGCCAAATGACAGAGGGGATGGCTGGCTGTGCGCTGTTTGCTGCCCCCCCCCCAAAAAAAAAATACCACTGGCCGCGACTGAGCAGAAGGGTTTGCTCCCTCATGTTAGACCTACCCTCTGATGACCTGATGATGTGTGATCACACACAGGTCGATAAATTCAATATTTTTCTATTTTACTTACCAACCACCATTTTAGAACGTGAGTCGGGATCACTTGATCCTTACTTGCTAGTAGAGGTTGTACAGATGCATTGAATCGTTTTGCGAACCATGGCGTCTTTAGCTTATTTGGCTTACAGAATCCACACATACACACATGATTATCAAACTCTTCTACAACCTCCACTGGATTAGAGTAGTCTGGACAGAAGTAATTGAAGTAGATCACGAAGGCCACAACGCATAATAGTGGTGGGATCCATACTGTCCTTTTGTGATGGCTTAATCGGAAGTGACAGCGAACACAGTGCATCATATCACAGGCTCTCAGTTTTCCAGATCCAGAAAATAAAACCAGTTCTTCTTTTTACCCTCAGGTTTATTAAGCATGTTGCTTTGCAAAATAATGTTCCATTTTTTCAGTAGACACGAAGATAGACCAAGATGAGACCTAGGATTCCCACAAAATCATTTAGGTCAGATTCCAACATTTTTTTAAATGCTGCTAAATATTTACCGCATGAGGTTGAGGAGAATATGCAGAAGAATGTGCAACCGATAATTCACCATCTCGTTATTCTCTCAACAGACAATTCCAGATATCCCAAAATCAATACTTCCGTGCAATATTGTATGAAACTGGCTGTAGGCAAGATTTACAACAGAAGGAAATAATACATGTGTTTTATGTTTCTTTCCAAAACTCCAGGTGATTACACTTGGTCTTCCACCATGATTCCCATTAGTAATAGTGCAGGGTTTTAGATCATTCACGTGTCAATGTTTTTCTTTCTTGAATAACCTAAAAGATACAAAGAAATTTATAATTATGACTTGGAAAAAACCCAGAGAACATGCCTAGTGGCACCATGAAGAATCAATATGGATATGATAAAGTATGCAACTGAGACCCATACTTTTATTATGACTCCAGGTTTCGAAAGGTAAGCATTGCTCATATTTATTTATTTATATATATATATATATATATATATATATATATATATATATATATATATATATATATAAATATATACACACACACATACACAGTTGTGTTTAAAATAGTAGCAGTCCAAAATCCCTAACCAGATCAATCACTGTTCTTGGTATAAATTATATTTCTACATGGCAAATCATTTACTAGTAGTTGTAGTAGAGTAATAGAAAACCAACAGACCCAACAGTCATGACATGCATGCTGCTGATTCATTAATTGAAAGGGGCGTGTTCAAAATAATAGCAGCGTGGAGTTCAATTAGTGAGGTCATTCAGCCTGTGAAAAAAACAGGTGTCACATAGGTGGTCCTTGTTTAAAGGGTTGTAAACCCTCCTGATTTTTCACCTTAATACTTCCTATGCATTAAGGTGAAAAAACGACCGCCCTCCCACCCCTGTTTTACTTACCTGAGCCTTCGAAAGTCCCGCGTCCAGAACGCGCTGGATCTTTGCCCGAGGTTCTCGTCATTGGATAGGTTGATAGCAGCACAGCCATTTGCTCCCTCTACTGTCAATTAAATCCAATGACGCGGGCACCAGGGGGGCGGGGCAGAGTTCTGCATTCGACAGCTATGGATGCCGAATGCAGGACTCGGGAGTGCGCCCGCAGGGTAATCCCCTTGGGAGTGCGCTTTCCAGAGGGGGTTATCTGATGTGGGGAGGAGCCGAGAGGAACCCCAGAAAACAGCGTTCGGGGCCACTCTGTGCAAAACGAGCTGCACAGTGGAACTAAGTATGACATGTTTGTTATGTAAAAAAAAAAAAAAAAATAGTGCATCTCTCTCTGAAAATCTGAGTAAAATGGGTCGTTCCAGACATCGTTCAGAAGAACAGCGTACTTTGATTAAAAAGTTGATTCTAAAGGGTAAAACATAGAAAAATTAGCAAAACCTGATAGGCTGCTCAGTTAAAATGATCTCAAATGCTTTAAAATTGCAACAAAAAACAGATAGAGGTGGAAGAAAACTACCATTCGAATGAATACGCAGCCAATGATCAACTCCAGGATGATAAAAGAAGGTGTGAAGTTACCTGTGATTACTGTAACAATTAGAAGATGCCTATGTGAAGCCAAGCTGTTGGCAAGAAGCCCCCGCAAAGTCCCATTGGTGAAAAAACGACATGTGCTGAAGAGCTTACAATTTGCCAAAGAACACATTGATTGGCCTAAAGAGAAATGGTGCAACGTTTAATAAAAAAAAAAATATATATATATATAAAAAAAGAAAGAAAATAATATAAAAAAAAAATTATTTTATAAAAAAAAGGGGGGTTGCCATCCGGGGCCTTGGGGACCTCTGGGCCCTTTAATAATAATAATAAATATATATATATATATATATATATATATATATATATATATATATATATATATAAAAAAATATATATAAAAAAATAAATAACAAAAAAGGGAGGTTGCCATTTGGGGCTCTGTGGGCCTCCGGGCCCCTGGGAATCTCCGGGCCCCTAAAAGGGGGTTGCCATCCGGGCCCCTTACAGGTGTACTGCCTGTACCCCTCTGATGGCGGCCCTGTGCACTAGCCACAGGTAAATATTGCAGTGGAACACCAGTTGAGTATACAGCAAAGAAGGGTGGGGGTTGGTTAAATCAGCAAAGTGGGAGGGGGAAAAAATTGAGGAAATGTTTCCATAATGCTCTTTGGAAGTGTTCTTATTCTTTACATTAAATTAATTACTTGGCAAATATTTATATGTTTTAAATATCTGGCATGGTTATTCTTTTAACAATAAAAAGCGTCCAACTTTTTTTAACATCTGACTTGATTTGAATAGATTTCAAATATATAATATAGCAGCAGAGATTTAACGAGCTGGAAGATTCTTAAAACATATGGAAAGCACGTATTGCCTGCCATTTTTGGAAGCCCCCAACTAAGACCTGATAGTCTATACTGTCTAACGATCGGTTTTGACCTATCGGTTAGGAATCCATCGGTTAAATTTAAAGCAAGTTGGCTCTTTTTTAACGGATGGTTAAATTACCTATAGGGCCCATACACGATCGGTTTTGACCGATGAAAACGGTCCATCAGACCGTTGTCCTCTGGTTAACCTCTGGTTAACCTATCGTGTGTACGAGGCCTAAGACCAAGAACTGAGCAATCAAACACTGCTGATCACTCAGCCCTCAGTGAGCCGATGGCTGTCAATCACTGGCTCTCTGCTCTGCCCCTTCAATGCTCACTGGAGCACCAGGCTTTACAGGGGGGGGGGTAGGTAGCTGGCTTAGGCTCTCAGCAGTTTACTGAGGGGCTAAGCCAGCTGCTGGTCCCAGGGCTATCTTTAATATTAATTAAGCCCCGGGCAAACATTTCCGGATCCGGACCATATGGTCGGGGTCTTTGGACCGGGTCTGTGATGTCAGCCAACAGAGGCCTTTAGCCCGCTGTTGGCTGAAAACTGGTGCCAAGAGTGCAGAGCTAACTGCGTTTCTTTGATCCACAGCAGAAGTAAAGCCAAAAAAGCTTTGGCTATACTTCTCCTTTCAGGTAAATCTTACAATAATAATACAAAATGTTACTGAAAATATGTGTAAAAATAACTACAGCGCTAAATTAAATACTCAAACATATAACATTAATAAATCACCAAATAATAAAAAGCTGCAAAAATATTTGGTAGTGGGTCAAACAAAGTAAAGATGTGTATAATATAAAATAATGCGCTAATTATTAACTTAATTATGCCAACCGTGCTAAACAGTGATTCAAAAAACAATAAGGAACAAATCCACAAATTATGTCCAATTGTGTATAAGATGTGCACCAGTGTTTCAATTAAGACAGCAACACCCAGTTCAGTGTAGTGATAGGATTAAACGATGTAATCACAAAACCACTCCTGCTTCACAGATGGGGGGGTTCTCCTCCACACAGACACCGCTCATGAAAAGAAAAGGAGACAGCTCATTGCACAGATGGTATGGCACCAAAAAGAACCAAGCAAAAGATATTCCTCTAGAATGGCACACTCACGCTACCGCCGTTAAAACACAGCATGGATATCCAATGCACCAATCCTCCATAGGGCCGCTCAGCTGATGTTGCATCTACTCATTCGGATCCACTGTCCCGCTCGTAGCTCCTCCCCCACGCGTTACGTCAATGGTCACTTGACTTACTCATGGGTCACCATGACCCATGAGTAAGTCAAGTGACCATTGACGTAACGCGTGGGGGAGGAGCTACGAGCGGGACAGTGGATCCGAATGAGTAGATGCAACATCAGCTGAGCGGCCCTATGGAGGATTGGTGCATTGGATATCCATGCTGTGTTTTAACGGCGGTAGCGTGAGTGTGCCATTCTAGAGGAATATCTTTTGCTTGGTTCTTTTTGGTGCCATACCATCTGTGCAATGAGCTGTCTCCTTTTCTTTTCATGAGCGGTGTCTGTGTGGAGGAGAACCCCCCCATCTGTGAAGCAGGAGTGGTTTTGTGATTACATCGTTTAATCCTATCACTACACTGAACTGGGTGTTGCTGTCTTAATTGAAACACTGGTGCACATCTTATACACAATTGGACATAATTTGTGGATTTGTTCCTTACTGAAAATATGCCAACATTTCCTTTTAAATGAGATCCCCTTTGCTAGCTCGCAGATTTGACTTATAAAATGTGTTTGCTTTGTGCTCATACAATGTAATTTAGAGACCTGTAATCATGCAAAACCAAATGCTGCCAGCCGAGTTAGGTTGATAGTAGATATCAAGGCTTGGTTTGTTCAGACACCGAAAACAGAAGACGTTTTGGTGTTTTTTTCTGTTATAGATTACAGATCTAGGCACAGAGCCACAAAGAAGACAATACGTCCAACAGTCTAAAAGGGCAACAGGGCAAATAATTGAGCTCACTCAGGACAAGCTTTCAACTTGAGTTTCTTTATTTGAGAGGGTTTAAATTCGTTATTTGAGAGGGTTTACATTAGGGATGGGTGAATTGTATTTTAATTCCTGTGAATGTCCATGAAATAACAGTAAAAATCATAACATTTTGGTGAAATTTCATTATTTTGGTGTAAATCACAGGGGGCAATACCGAGAACAAATCTAAGGTTGTTTTTAAGGGTTTTATGTGCTTTAAAAATGAGAACTCCTTTCAACCCTCTTGCACCCGTTCTTACTGCTCATTATTTTACCTTTGCCACAGAAAAAAAAATATATAGCACCAACACTATGCATGGCACTTCACAACGTGAGGGCAGACAGTACAGTTACAATACAATACCGGAAGAATCAGAGAGCCCTGCACGTTAGTATTTTCAATGACTACATATTTAGATTTCTTACTGTAATGTTTACTTTAAAGTGGTTGTAAACCCTTTACAACTACTTCAAACTACAGACAAGCCTATAATTAGGCTTACCTGTAGCTGCACTGGATATCTCTTAAACCTGCACGGTTTGGGAGATATCCCTGTATTTGCATGTGCCGATGTCATGCGGTACATGCGCACGTAAGCCAACTGAAGCAACGGCACATTTGTGGCGTTGCTTTAGTTGTACTGTACCATTCCTGGCGGATGCGCGGGAGTGACGTCATCGCGGCTCCGGCCAATCACAGCCCCGGAGCCACAATACCCGGAAGTAACCTCCGGGATAGATGTCGTCGGCCGGAGGGGGAGACGAGGACGGCTGCAGGGGCTTCATTCTGGGGTAAGTAATTCATAATTAACTAGTATGCTAATTAACCGCTTGGGATCCGCGCTATAGACGAAAGACGTCCACAGCGCGTCTCTCAAGTGCAGAGTGGACATCTTTAGATGTCCTATTGTTGTCATTCCCTGTGCGCGCCACTGGGGGCGCGCAGCAGGGAAACAACGTGCCCGGCGCATTGCTCGGGAGCCGATGCGAGTGCCTGGCGGCCGTGATGTCCGCCAGACACCCGCGATCGTTGGTGACAGCAGGGACGTGGAGCTGTGAAATGCTGTGTCCCTTTACATAGGGACACAGCATCGGTCACCTCCCCCAGTCAGTCCCCTCCCCCCACACAGTAAGAACACAATGAGGGAATACATTTAACCCCTTCCTCACCCCATAGTGTTAACCCCTTCACTGCCAGTCACATTTATACAGTAATTAGTGCATTTTTATAGCACTGATCGCTGTATAAATGTGAATGGTCCCAAAATTGTGTCAAAAGTGTCCGATACGTCCGCCGCAATATCGCAGGCCTGACAAAAAAAATCGCAAATCGCCGCCATTACTGGTAAAAAAAAAAAAAAAAAAATCATAAATCTATCCCCTATTTTGTAGGCGCTATAACTTTTGCGCAAACCAATCAATATACGCTTATTGCGATTTTTTTTAACAAAAATATGTAGAAGAATACGTATCGGCCTAAAACGAGGGAAATTTTTATTTTTTTTAAAAAAAAATGGGATATTGTTATAACAAAAAGTAAAAAATATTGTGTTTTTTTTCAAAATGTTCTGTTTTTTTATGTTTATAGCGCAAAAAATAAAAATCGCAGAGGTGATCAAATACCACCAAAAGAAAGCTCTATTTGTGGGAAAAAAATGATAAAAATATAATTTGGGTACAGTGTTGTATGACCGCGCAATTGTCATTCAAAATGCTTCAGCGCTGAAAGCTGAAAATTGGTCTGGGCACGAAGGGGGTTAATTTAGAGATAGCTGTCTACAATGTAACAGATAAGAGTGCAGTACAGGAAATAAGTTGCGCTGTGTAATCCCCTGTAAAGTGTTTGCTCGGTTTCACTGCTAAGTGATTTCATAGAAGCTGAGCATAAAACACCCACGTCTACCATAAATATAAAAACATGCTGGGAAATAAAGTATAGCCTGGGTCCACACTTGTGTCAATTAGCAATTCCAGAACAAAAACACAGCGTTAGTCATGCGCTATTTTTACCCCGAATTACTGTGTTTATTTTCTTATAAAGATTCAGGCGGAACATATGAACGTGAAAGCAAGCGATCCGAATTGTATAAACATTGTGTGGGTAGGTGTCACGTTCCTTGCTTGGCCAAAGTAAATCAGATCTAACGCATAGACATCCACGGAATGGCACCTCTGGCAGTCCTAATATTTTAAAAGGCCAGTTTATCCACGGCTGATATTTCAGTTATCGGTGGGCAAGATCTAAATCTGGCTTCTTGTATTTCTGAAGACTCCATCAACATGCTCACTCTTTGGAGTTTACACTTCTGTTTTACCAGCAATATACCCATGCCCTCTATTCTCAACAATTAAACAATAAACTTAAAGCGGGGGTTCACCCTTAGAGGGCACTTTTCCCCCTTAGATTCCTGCTCGTTTTTACTAGGGGAATCGGCTATTTATTTTAAAATATGTGCAGTACTTACCCGTTTACGAGATGCATCCTCTCCGTCGCTTCCGGGTATGGGCTTCGGGAATGGGCGTTCCTTCTTGATTGACAGGCTTCCGAGAGGCTTCCGACGGTCGCATCCATCGCGTCACGATTTTCCGAAAGAAGCCGAACGTCGGTGCGCAGGCGCAGTATAGAGCCGCACCGACGTTCGGCTTCTTTCGGCTACGAGTGACGCGATGGATGCGACCGTCGGAAGCCTCTCGGAAGGCTGTCAATCAAGAAGGAATGCCCGCTCCCGAAGACCCATACCCGGAAGCGACGGAAGAAGATGCAGCTCGAAAACGGGTAAGTACTGCTCATATTTGAATACAAATAGCCGATTCCCCTAGACCGAACGAGCAGGAAGCTAAGGGGAGAAATTTTTTTTTTTTTACAAATGGGTGAACTCCCGCTTTAAAGTGTTACTAAATGCAGTAAATTATGCTCGTTATACTCACTGTGGAACCTAAGGCCTCGTACAGACGAGGGGATCTCCGCTGGAAACGGTCCGCCGGACCGTTTCCAGCGGAGATTCCTCCTCCGGATTTTGATCCGATGGCTTGTACACACCATAGGATCAAAATCTGCGCGGAATACATCCGCGGTGACGTGCCGTGCAGTCACTGCGACGATGACGCGGCGACGTGCGCGACGCTGGAAGGTAAGTACTTCCACGCATGCGTCGAATCATTACGACGCATGCAAGGGAGGGGAGCGGACGGATTGATCCGGTGAGTCTGTACAGACGACCGGATCAATCCGCTGGACACGATTCAAGCGGATAGATTTCTTAGCATGCTAAGAAATTTCTATCCGCTTGAAATCGATCGGCCGGAGGAATCTCCGCGGATAAATATCCGCTAGGCCGTACAGACGACCGGATTTGTCCGCTGGAACTGATCCGCGGATCAATCCCAGCGGATAGATCCGGTCGTGTGTACGAGGCCTTAGGGGTTAATCCTGCACGTTGTATACATACATACATATACATTTGCCCCAATTTTTAATGTCAATCATCCTATTGCAGGCTTATCCTTCCCTCCATGTGATCTCCCCCGCCTACCATCTTTGGGCTTCGCCCCCCCCTTCGGGTGACCCCCTGTTGAGTTACATGGGACCACATAGCACACCTTGGACGCTCACGTGGGAGCCCCAGGGTTGGAGCGATCTTTGGGAAGACGGCCGGACCTCCTTGACTGTGACAGCAAAGCTTCATCAAGACTCTTTTTTCTACTCTTTTACCGGTAATGATCGATGTTAGTTAATCTTTCTTATATCACCTTCACACTGCAAGGTTTTGTTTCCTCCACCCCCCACCCCCATTTTCCAAATAAAAGGTGTCTCTATACATATGGAGATTAGGGTGGATTTAAAAAATGCGTAATTTTCTTTCAGTCACAACCAAAAAAAAACCTCTGAAGAAGACCATTATGGTCGAAACGCGTTTATACATGCAATGTTTATTTATTTTATTCAGCTGTATAAATCATTTGTTGTGTACTGTAAATATTATGTGAATTTGTAATGTCCTTTGTAATGCTGCAACTCATATCCTATTTATACTCCCCAGTCCCTCTTTGATACATGTGAATAAATACTATTTTCACAAATTGCATCTAACTCGTCACTCTGAGCTGCCTAAAAACCCCACCGGGGAAATTTTCTCTGTCAATCCTGCACGTTGTATCCTATTAAAGTGTTACTAAACCCACAACAGTAAAATCAGTCTGCATATGCAGTAAAGCATGCTTGTTATACTCACTGTGGAACCTAAGGGGTTAATCCTCTGCATTGTGCAAAAAGGCTGTTCGATCCTGTCTTCTCTGATCCTCCTTCTTCCACAGTCCCCAAGTCATCCTTACTTTGGAAATTATCCAACCTTGGATTTTTACTTAGCGACATTATATGCCGTTTATGATTAGAACTATTTGTGTGCTGCTTATCTGTATGCAGTTTTTTGTAAGCCTTCCATATTTTGGAAATTCAGCCCATTCCAAAAACAGCGAGACTCGTTCCTTTTCTGCTTATTGTCTCTTTGAACCTTGATCGTGTCCTGAAGAAGCCTGACGGCGAAACGCGTAGACGCACAAGGGCTCACTGTACATACTGTATCATTATAGATGATTAACTATTGAACACTTATTATACTATGTACTTTTTTCAAGTAATGTTGTCTATTTTTGATACTTCTCCATTGTTTCCATGCCTCTACATTTCGACCCATGGTTACTATCTAGTACCATTTATGTGTTTCCTCCCCTATTTATGGATGTGGCAATGTGAGTGCCTTCTCTCTTTAATTTCCTGTCTCCAGCAGTGCCTCTTCTTGGCCACAAGATGTCCTCTGGGACAAATGATGCCCAGCACCAATAAACTTGGAAGACTGAAGACTTTACTGTGAATGTAGGGTGTCATGACTCCCCCCACTGAGGGGGCATCGCCATATTGCAGCCCTGAACTTCCTCTTCTCAGGTTCTGGCACTCTTGGCACCTCCCTTCTACCATGTTCCCCCAGAGCAAGCAGATTTCTATGGGGACACAGGAGCAGTCTCACTCTCAAGCTGGTGCTCTGCGTCTAGTCACACACAGAGAAGCGGCTTGGACTCGCCCCCTCTCTCTCTCCTCACTGGCTGTGCCAATGAGGAGAGAGAGTCCCCGGCGAGCCAAGGTTTTCATGCACATCGCTGGATCGCAATGGGGCTCAGGTAAGTATTGGTGGGGCTGAGGGAACGGCTGCACAGAGAACGTTTTTACCTTCATGCTCAAACTTGTGCCTTTAGAACCACTTTAAGTAAGGACTGCCCAGCCCAGAGAAGAGGGGCAGATGAAAAAGGTGCAATATAACCAACCTGAAGACACCAGAAATGTAAGCAAACACAAAAGGTATCAAATTCAGCCAACACGGGTCACATGGGGGTCACTTAAAGTGCGAAGTCTGTATCCCAGAGCTTTAAAGTCAAGTTTGTCATCACCTCAGCCTTCTCACCACACACCAGTGCCAGGAACTCAGCTGCTGATGAGAAGGGCCCTAAAGGGATTGCAGTAGGATGCCCACATGTCCCGGATTTCCCCGGACTGTCCCGCAATTGTCATGTCTGTCCTGGATCCCGGGCACCTTCATTACGGGACAATTCAGTGTCCCTGAATAAAACCGAAGACACAGCCACCCTACCAGGTACATTGCCAAACTGGTTGCTAGGGCTGCCCCCGCCTGGCGTCTACCAACCAGTGTCGTCACACAGACTCAGGGTGGGGCCGAGCGAGGCTTGCGCCTAGTGCTGCTTGGCTCCAGTCTCCACCCACTCCCTTCTTCTCCGGTCTGACTCCGGCGTGCAGCGGTATGCAGAGGGAGGGAGTGTCTTGCAGCAGGGACTGGCTGGTGTGATCGTCTTCACTGCTGCTCAGATCGGCTGCCCTCCTCTTGCCTAAGGGACCTCACCCACTGGTATAGTAATGAAGCAGATGACATGGGGAACTGAGGGAATAGTAATGAAGGTGACATAAGAAACTGGGGGACAGTAATGAAGGTGACACAGGGAACTGAGGGAATAGTAATCAAGGTGACATAAGAAACTGGGGGACAGTAATGAAGGTGACACAGGGAACTGAGGCAATAGTAATGAAGGTGACATAAGAAACTGGGGGACAGTAATGAAGGTGACACAGGGAACTGAGGGAATAGTAATGAAGGTGACATAAGAAACTGGGGGACAGTAATGAAGGTGACACAGGGAACTGAGGGAATAGTAATCAAGGTGACATAAGAAACTGGGGGACAGTAATGAAGGTGACACAGGGAACTGAGGGAATAGTAATGAAGGTGACACAGGGAACTGGGGGACAGTAATGAAGGTGACACAGGGAACTGAGGGAATAGTAATGAAGGTGACATAAGAAATTGGGGAACAGTAATGAAGGTGACACAGGGAACTGAGGGAATAGCAATGAAGGTGACACAAGAAACTGAGGGACAGTAATGAAGGTGACACAGGGAACTGAGGGAATAGTAATGAAGCAGGTGACACAGGAAACTGGGGTACAGTAATGAAGGTGACACAGGGAACTGAGGGAATAGTAATGAAGGTGACATAAGAAACTGGGGGACAGTAATGAAGGTGACACAGGGAACTGAGGGAATAGTAATGAAGCAGGTGACACAGGAAACTGGGGTACAGTAATGAAGGTGACACAGGGAACCAAGAGTCCATTAATAAAAGGGGACACAGGGACTGAGAGGACAGTAATGAAGGTGACACAGGGAACCGAAGGAACGTTAATAAAGGTGACACACAGAAAACTGAGAGGACATTAATGAAGGAGACAGAGAGAACTGAGGGGACACTAAAGGATACTGATAATTGATTGCCCGGCCCCCTCCTCCTCTATCTGGACTCTGGCAGCCTCGTATTGCAGGGAAGCCCCCGCGGGGGGCATGCCGTCAGCCACATGTGCATGTGAGAACTCTGCGTCTGCAATGTTTGTCTAAAAATAAATGAGTGTCAAAGAAAGAGGTGAGCGCAGAGCATCCGCAGAGAGTGTCATCTGCACACCGCTACGTCCCGCATCACATGACTCCCAGCCCCAGGTGCCGCACATCATGACCTAGGGGTGTTGTGGGGGAGGGGGGGTGTCCCTGAATGGCAGTATAGAAATCATGTGGTCACACTAAATTGCAGTGTTTTCTACCACAGCACTGGTACCAAACCTGATCATGGTAAAACAGGAACCTTTAACTTAACACTGTATTAATGCCAGAGATGTATTATGGCCTAGGCCGACAAGGCCCAGGCCTAGGGCGGCACTTTGTGGGGGGCGGCGAAAAAGCTGTCCCCCTGTGCTCATCCCACCCTGTCCCGCTGTGCTCATCCCACCCTGTCCCCCTGTGCTCATCCCACCCTGTCCCCCTGTGCTCATCCCACCCTGTCCCCCTGTGCTCATCCCACCTTGTCCCCTTGTGCTCATCCCACCCTGTCCCTCTGTGCTCATCCCACCCTGTCCCTCTGTGCTCATCCCACCCTGTCCCTCTGTGCCCATCCCACCCTGTCCCCCTGTCCTCATCCCACCCTGTCCCTCTGTGCTCATCCCACCCTGTCCCCCTGTCCTCATCCCACCCTGTCCTCATCCCACCCTGTCCCTCTGTCATCATCCCACTGCGTCCCTCTGTCCTCATCCCATGAAAATGACAGGACGGGTCTTAAAAAGGAAGGGGTGCGTCATATATAGTAAGTAGGGGGTGCGCAAGTTTCACCAGGCCTAGGGCAGCACAAAACCTAAATACACCCCTGATTAATGCGAGTAAACTGGAGTGACCTACCTCAATATCTACAGAACGAAAGCAAGTAACAATCTGCAGTAATGTTCTTTAAAATGCAAGCATTGTATATAGCTCGATAGCTCACCTGGAAGGTTATTTTCCATCAACAAATATGGAGTTTGACTTCATGCTTCCAACGGCACGCCTGTGAATTTCCTACTAAGTTACTCTCCTATCATATATTGAACTACAATTATGCAAACTTCCTGGCACAAGTCTGATTAGAAGAGTGGGAAGATATCAGTGCTGACTTAGTATATAAGTAAATGGAATAGCTGGCAGGGGAAATAAGTCTGACAAAGGTCTCCAGGGTTTAATTGAATTGCACAGTGGCTGCAAATCTTTAAAACACGAATGTATCCGAGGATGCGGATTCCTTATGATCAAAGGTAAAATCAAAGCCTTCGCTCAGCTTTTAGCAGATAGACTTTCCGCAAGTCATTATACACTGATTATCTTGTGCTGTATAGAAGAGATGTCATTTAAACCCTAACAGCAATTATAATAAAGGAATCTTCATTTTTTTATATACTGTATGTACAGGCCCATCGCTACAGGACAGGCAAAACAAACAATTGCTTGGGGCCCCGAGCTGGCCTGGGGCCCCCAACTTCCCCTTCCCAGGCTGTAGCGTGGCTAGGCTCCTCTTCCTTCTTCCTGAAGTCCTGTCAGTCCGGCCGCGTGTGGTACAGGAGATTCAGTTTTCTTTTCCCGGCCGGACTGACAGGAAGTGCACACTGAGTGCTCACTTCCTTTCAGTCCGGCCGGCAACACAGGAAACTGAATCTCGTGTACCGCACGGTACCCGGCCCAGCCCGGGCACTATCTGATAGGGGACTGGGGACCCATAATGATAGAACACTGGACTGACAAGAGGAAGAGGAGCTCGGGCCACACTACAGCGGCAGCCAACAGGGAAGAAGGGGAGGTGAAAATAGAAAAACATAGGGACTGGGGGGGGGGGGGGGAGTAAGAACATGGGTGTAAAAAAATAGTGTAGCGCTAACTTAGGCTTTGCATGCGGGGGGGGGGTGCTTGGGGGCCCCCATTTTGCTTGGGGCCCCCAAATTCCTTCAAATGGCCCTGTGTATGTACACACAGAGTTAATAAAGTGTGTGTGTATATTGTACAGGATATTGGGAGTGTGTCCTGGATGGATGGCAGGTATATTGCACCAGTATTTGAGTTGTGATCCCTTTAAGGGGGACAATTTAAAGACTGGGCTGAGTATTCAAGGGTTCTCATCCATACGGAGTAAAGGGTTTTGATTGAAAAAGAGTGCTTTCTTATTAGGGACCCAGATTTTCTGAAGTTCGAAGAAATTTGGATGGAAAGAACCTCCAAACCATTGGTCCGGAAGGGGTTAAGCCCCAGGCAGGAGAGGCTTGAAACACAGCAAAGGGGAAATCAGCACCAGTGTCAAAGAATAGAGTGAAGCTCACAAGCTGTGAGTAAGGCACCTTTCACACTGGGGCGGGAGGCGCGGTGGCAGTATAGCGCCGCTAAAAATAGCGGCGCTATACCGTCAGAATTGCCACGGGATTTGGCCGCTAGCGGTGCGGTATTAACCCCCGCTAGCGCGGTTTTCCATTGTTTTAAATGGGAAGGAGCGGTGAAGGAGCGGTATACATACCGCTCCTCTCACCGCTCCAAAGATGCTGCTGCAGGAGATTTTTTTCTCTCCCGCCAGCGCATCGTCTCAGTGTGAAAGCCCTCAGGCTTTCACATTGAGAAGGCTGGGGCAGGAGTTTTTCAGGCGGTATAGCAGCGCTATTTTTAGCGCTGTAACGCCTGAAGGAGCGTGAGCTCTCAGACAAGCTGAGATGCTGGTTGCTGCCTTTCGGGTTTACAGAAAATGGCCCGAAAAATAGAAAATATCCAGTGAGCGGCAGTTGTGTGGAGGAAAATGCCTTGTTGAGGTCAGAGGAGAATGAGCAGACTCAGTAACTTAAATAACCACTCGTTACAACCAAGGTATGCAAAACACCATCTCTGAACATACAACACATCGAACCTCGAAGCAGATTGGCTACAGCAGCAGAAGACCACACCGGGTGCCACTCTTGTCAGCTAAGAACAGAAAACTGAGGCTACAATTCACACAGGATCACCAAAATTGGACAATAGAAGATTGGAAAGACGTTGCCTGGTTTGATGAGTCATAATTTCAGCTGCGAAATTCAGATGGTAGGGTCATAATTTGGCGTAAACAAAATGAAAGCATGGATCCATCCTGTCTTGCATCAATGGTTCAGGCTGGTGCTGGTATAATAGTGTGGTGGGATATTTTCTTGCCACACTTTGGGCCCCTTGGTACCAATTGAGCATGGTTTACACACCATGTCCTACCTGAGTATTGTTGCTGACCATGTCCATCCCTTTATGACTACAGTGTCCCCATCTTCTGATGGCTCCTTCCAGCAGGATAATGTCACCATGTCACAAAGATCCAATCATCTCACCACTGGACAATGAGGTCACTGCACTCCAATGGCCTCCACACTCACCAGAGATAAGAGCACCTTTGGGATGAGTTGGAACAAGAGATTTGCATCATGGATGTGCAGCCGACAAATCTGCAGCAACTGCGTGATGCCATCATGTCACTATGGACCAAAATCTCTGAGGAATGTTTCCAATACCTTGTAGAATTTGTGCCATGAAGAATTGTAAGCTTCATGAGCAGAGCCCTCCTATTCCTTCTGTATTGAACTGTATTGCAATGGGTACTGTTCTCCTTTTTATTGTATTAAAGGGTCACTAAAGGAATTTTTTTTTTATGCTAAATAGCTTCCTTTACCTTACTGCAGTCCTGGTTTTGTGTCCTCATTGTTCGTTTTTGCTTTGATGTTGCTGTAATTCCTCTCTGTTCTGGACACTTCCTGGTTGTCTGTTTCCTGATCACCACAGTACTGGGAGATTTCTCACGGTGGTGACTAATCAAGGAGGTGTGATTACTGTGTGTAAAACAAAACTGGATTGGTGCTGAGGGGTTTTAGACAAAGTATCAGTGCTCTCTATTGGCTGACTGCCCTCTATTGGCTCTCTGTACATCAGAGAACCAGCAAACAACAGCAAAAACTAAACTAAACTGCAGGCACATTATACGATTGGTTTTTATCTATTTTTAATAATTTTTAAAAGGAATCAGTTAACTATTATGTCTCTATACCCTGTAAACAGTCATTTCAGCTTAAATGTTTTTTCCTTTAGTGACCCTTTAATTGTACTGTTCCCCTTTTTATTGAATTAATTGTACTGTTCCCCTTTTTATTGAATTAATTGTACTGTTCCCCTTTTTATTTTAATAATTGTACTGTTCCCCTTTTTATTGTAATGTGCTGTGTAAACTGTTGGCGCTATATTAACCCTGTATTATAATACCGTATTTATCGGCGTACACCGCGCACTTTTTTCCCCTTAAAATCAGGGGAAATCGTGGGTGCGCGATATACGCCGATACGCGCTTCTCACGCTGTGTTTGAACCGGCCGCCGAAATATACCGAGTGCAGTACACTCGGGTACACTCGGCCAGGTTTGACTCCGCTGCCCGAGTGTACTGCGCTCGGTATATGTCGGCGGCGGTGTTCAAACACAGCGCGGGAAGCGGGGATCGGCTCAACAATAGCACGGGAGAAGCGGGGAGGACACCACCAGGGCCGCAGATGGACGCCGGACAAGACACCAAAACTGTAAGTAATTAAAAAAAAAATTCCAAGAATTTGCCTTCTACATTAGGGGTGCGCGCTATACGCCGGTGCGCGCTATAGGCACATAAATACGGTAATACTAATAATAATAATAAAGGCAATTCTGAAGGCAAAAGGGGGTCCAACCCAGTACTAGCAAGGTGTACCTAATAAAGTGGCCAGTGAGTGTATATACACAAAGGTTGTGCTTTTTACCTCTGTCTATAGTTTCTAATCACATAACACATTGCGACCTCTATTCCCATACAGGACACAGTAGTGACGTAGCAGCCTGTAGTGGGAACCACAGATTGCAGCAAGGGAGCATGCATCTGGCATACACAAAAGTACTGTATGTTGTATACAAAATATTTTTGTTGGCAGCCGTAGCTCTTGAAGAGAATAAATATAGGC
This sequence comes from Rana temporaria, assembly GCF_905171775.1. Classification (NCBI taxonomy): domain Eukaryota; kingdom Metazoa; phylum Chordata; class Amphibia; order Anura; family Ranidae; genus Rana; species Rana temporaria. Next base: position 126,932,403 of record NC_053500.1, read on the forward strand.
ATCAGTGCCCACCAGACAGATAAGTATTAGGGCCCCTTTACACTTTTCAAGCCAACTGCTATGCATTGCCACACGCGTGTTAACATGCTGTATTTTGCATGGTAATGTGTATTGCATGAATGGCACCACAACATATGGTGCGTTTACTTGCATTACAGTAAAATATTTGTTACCATAAGGCAATGGTGAAGGCAATTCTTCTTTTGCTCGGCGCAGTTCCTTTAATTTTTTCCCCCAAGCTAGTGCCATATTTACAGTAAAAGACATAACACCAAATATAGAAGGGTTATATCTTTCTATTTCAGAAGGATTCATTTTGAAATGCCGCAGGGACTTAATATAGCTATGTAAATTGCAGCTGTGTATGCTCTGCAGAGTTCTGTGGACCATCTCTGCCTCCGCAACAAACTGAGTTTTGAAGAAGCATTAAAATAAACAGCAGTCTGTTTTGACAGCTAAGCTGCACAAATAGAGGGCAAGCCGATCTTCCTATAACATGCACCTGACTAACGGTGGAAGCCAGCCAAGGTTCTGCAGAAGTTGGAAAAAGAGCAGCATGAAATCTCCGGAGGTATAGGCTAGGTGTATGTATGCTGGTAAGGACAGGGCAGCCGGCATCTCCAGAGATACAAATAGCAGCACCAACAACTACATTTCTGTAAGAGTTTAGTAGACACCCTGTCGGTGCAGCCGCCGCTTTCCCCATAGATGTAAATGGGCTGCCAGCTTGCAGTACCTACCAGTTCAAGCTGCATAAACACACATCCCATTTACGGACTATGATCCTCAGCACCCCTGAGACCGAGGCCTTAGGCCTTGTACACACGAGCAGACATGTCCGATGAAAACGGTCCGCGGACCGTTTTCATCGGACATGTCTGCTGGGATCTTTTGGTCTGATGTGTGTACACACCATCAGACCAAAATCCCAGCGGACAGAGAACGCGGTGACGTAGAAGACACCGACGTTCTCTGACACGGGAGTTCAATGCTTCCACGCATGCGTAGAATCAATTCGACGCATGCGCGGGATTTCGGGCCAGCGGACATGTCCGATGAGTCGTACTAACCATCGGACATGTCCGACGGACAGGCTTCCAGCGGACAAGTTTCTTAGCATGCTAAGAAAGTTTTGTCCGCTGGAAACCTGTCCGCTAGGCCGGAAAACTGTCCGGTAGGCCCTACACACGGTCGGACATGTCCGCGGAAACTGGTCCGACGGACCAGTTTCAGCGGACATGTTCGGTCGTGTGTACAAGGCCTTAGTGGCCATTTTTTTAGGCAAACAAATTTATTTACGCAAACGAAAGACATTAAAGCATGCAGACGTGATCAAGCGGTTCAGCTGTTTCACAAACCGTGGGAACAGGGCCGGTGCTACCACTAGGCAGCCGCATAGGGCATACTTCTGCCTAGGGCGCCCGGCCACTGGTGTTCCTACTCTCTTCTCTCTGCAGCAAGAAACTAATAGGTAGATTCAGGTACATGGGTGCAAACTTGCGACGGCCTAGCTTAGCCTGTTTAGGCTACGCCGCCGTAAGTTAGCTAGGCAAGTACATGACTCTCAATGCACTTGCCTGCCAATATACGGCGGCGTAGCCTAAAGCGCGCGGGCGTAAGGGCGCCGAATTCAAATGTCTTGGAGGGGGCGTGTTTTATGGTAATGAGGCTTGACCTCACGGTTTTCAAGTTTTTTTTTAATGCGCATGCGCCGGGCGCCCACATTTCCCAGGGTGCATCGCGGGTAAGTACGCCGCACGGGCCTACTGATTTCGACGTGGACGTAAACGACGTAAATCCCAATTCGCGGACGACTTACGCAAACGACGTAAAAAATTCGAATCTCGCGGCGGGAACGGCGACCATACTTTAACATTGTTATTCCACCTAATAGATGGAATAACTTTAGGCCTGCTAATGCCTTACGGAAACGGCGTAAAACTACTGCGGTGGCCGGGCGTACGTTCGTTAATCGGCGTATCAACTCATTTACATATTTAATGCTGACCGCAATGGAAGCGCCACCTAGCGGCCATCCGAAATATTGCAATCTAAGATAGGACGGCACAATGCCGTCCTATCTTAGATATGTTTAAGCGTATCTCTGTTTGAGCATACGCTTAAACATAGGTCGGCGTAGATTCTGAGTTAGGTCGGCTTATCTACTGATAAGCCGGCCTAACTCTTTCTGAATCTACCTATAAGTCTCAGCATAAGCAGGCAGCCGCCGCTCCATTCGCAGGTTGTGTAAGAGGCGGTGGAGGACGGTGTCTGTGTCCCAACTCCCGAATGAATGAAAGCAAGCAAACATTCATTGATAGGCACTGGTAGGCTGCATTGATGGGCACTGGTGAAGCTGCATTTGATGGGCGCTTCATTAAAAAGGTGGGGTATACATAGGCAGGCCAAAGGGGGTGGAGCCAAGGGGGTGGAAAAATTAGGTTTCGCCTAGGGTGTCAAAAATCCTTGCGGCAGCCCTGCCTAGGAATGAGGAAGATGCATGATCTATGCGAAACTGTCTGTAAAAAAAGAGTTGGTTTTCTTGTGAAAAAAAAAAAAAAGAGTTGGTGCCATACAAGGTGGCTACAGCATCTCAGAAACGGACTTACCAGCATTTTCCCCAATACAGTAGAGATGCCAACTTTCTTGAGATTGCAAGGACAGTCCCGCATCTAGGTGCTGTGTCTCAATGAGCCTGTGTCCTGGGCTGCCTCCCAAGATCACAGCATCACCCTTATCCACTTGGAAGACCCGGCTTTTTCTGGCAAACTCGGTTTGCGAGTGTTGTCTGGCAAAACGAGCAGGATTTAGGCCAAAGCGGTGAGCAGTACTGCGTTTGGCTTGTGGTGGGGGGCGCCAGAGCCGAGCAGAGTCGAACGACGCCGTTCGTAAATGCTCAGAAAGACTCCGTTCCCGAGCCTTTCCGGCTGTTTCCGTGGCTCTCTGGTGCCCCCCCCACCTCTGGCCACATGCAGTATTGCATGCCATTGAAGTCAAATTATTTTCGTTTCCATTGACTTCAATGGGGAAACTCGCTTTGATAAATGCGAGTACTTTGGATTACAAGCATTCTCCTGGAATGGATCATGCTCGTAATAGGAGGTTCCACTGTATAATTGAGTTACTGTGCATGGGAAGTAGCTCAAAAAAGGGTATTAACTAATTGGATTGCATCACAAGTGGGAGATTCCAGCTTAATTAGAGACAGGACTGCAGAGAAAGTTGGCGTGATCTTGGTGGCACTGCCCAGAAAGTGGGATTGATGTGGAACCACCAGGAAGGTGGGTGTATTAAATGTGGTCTGTGGGCAGGGGTAACAACATCCTGAGAAATGGGATGAATATGTTAACATATATGCCACAGTCTCTAGTGTAAAGAAACTGGTTCATAAAAAAATATCTACAGTGAACAGCTGTGCTGGGACTAAACGCAGTTCCAAAAACCAAAGCAGAACTATAACTCACAATGAAACATTGCTGGCAGGTAGACCTTTATTGCAGAAGAGACTCTCTATGTCATCGTTGGAATAAAAGCTCTTCTGCCTGCCAGCAATGTTTCTTCTGAAAGTCCACTGATATAGTATACCTACAGTCTTATCTATTCTGTATCTCTATGGAAGAATTGATGAAAAAGAAACTTCCGGAAGTTGATGCATTTCCGGTAGTATCTTACCCACTAGACTCGTTTTCATTTCCAACCATTAACATTTTATTATTATTTACTTTTACTTAAATTTCCAACCTCACAAAAAAATATAAAGAGGAATTCAATAACGCAATAATGACAGTTTTCTGGTGGTATGGCCCACTTTGACACGTCCTGCTCCTAATTTATAAAAGCTTTGCACCAGTTTCGGTACCAATGCCAACATGTGCACCGGATTCAGGTAGTTCTTATTACTACCTCTGATTTTAAAAATCTGTTGCCATCTGAATCTGCTACCGACTGATCTACCGTTTATAACCCCTTGCCTGGCTCCGGGTTTTGTTTATGGTCTGCTCTGCTGCCAAGTATGCCTGGTGCCACCCAAGCACCACTGCCCCGCAGTGCATCTTGCTTGTTCCAGCTACCTACAGGTGATCAGCTCATCAGACCACAGTAACCCCAGTTCAGACGGCTGACACCCGAGAATAGATTCCTACATGATTGTAGCACGACCTATTCTCAAAGTAATCAGTTCTAGGACATCAGTTACGACTCAATTGGTTTCACCGCTGCCTTGGCTCAATCAGCCCAGTTTTTTCCTGAGCTGAATCAAATTGTGCTACAATTCACGCGTGCTAGATTATATTAACAAATCTACTGGTCCGTCCACCACCCTTAGGCCTTGTACACACGATCAGTCCAAACTGACGAAAACGGATTGAAGGCTGAAGTCTGATGGTCTGATGGACTGATGGTCTGATGTGCCTACACACCATCAGTTCAAAATCCAATCGAGTCCAACGCGGTCATGTAAAACACAACGCTAAAAAAACACGAAGTTTAATGCTTCCAAGCATGCGTCGACTTGATTCTGAGCATGTGCGGGTTTTGAACCGATGCTTTTGCGTACTAACCATCGGTTTTGACCGATCGGTCATCAGTCCAATTTTAAAGCAAGTTTTAAAACTTTGGTCTGAAGGACAAAAGTCTGATGGGCCATACACACGGTAGGTTTGGACTGATGAAACTGAACTTCAGTCCGTTTTCATCAGTTTGGACTGATCTTGTGTACAGGGCCTTAGCCTTCCGTGTTTACCCCCGGGGGGAACACCAGTTTGGGGTGTCTCTAATGTCGTCTGATGCCCATTAGGGCTTCCATTGATGTTTTTGGTTGACTCCTCCTGAAGAAGCGACACATGTCACGAAACATGTAGAGGACTACGTCTGTACCTACATCTTTGTGTCCCCATCTACCAGTTGGGTTCTATGCTTCATAAGTGTTAATGCAATCATATAAAACAATTCTACCATTGTTTTCTTGTTTTTGTATTTTATGTATTTTTCTTAATAAATGTATAACTTTTATTAAAAATTGTCTCAATTTCTGGGTACCGAGATAGTCCTTCAACACTACTGGCGATATAGGGCAATACTTTGGAGTAGCCCCCGTTAACCCTTCCCTTCACAGTAACTGGCAGACCATGCTTCTTTCTGTACTGCATTCCCTGTACCACCTTCAGGGATGCGCTGCACTTAACCGCAAGGGGAGCACTTCGGCCTCGCACCTGGTACGTGACACCATAATTCCAACGGTCCAATGCCCTTGAGGTCCCTCTTCTCCCTGGGTTCTTCCAGGTGCCAGTGCTCAGAAGTTTCTATTGGCTGGTGTGGGGATGACGTCACACCCAAGCATGCGTGGAAATGCAGTCAAGCTAGCACACTAGCAGTGTTTGTGCAAGAATGAAAACTAAGCTGTGCATATGCAGCTCCGTGCACATTCTATAGAGAATTGCATGTCTCTTCTGCAAAAGAAAAGCCAGCCTGTTTACAACTTTTTTACATTTAGTTCCACTTTAAAGCAGCTTATAAGTCCTTAGATGTGGTAGCTGCATTAGGTTTCCCTTTTCACAAAAAACAATTAGTTACACCACAGTGCTCTGTGTGCTCTTACTGATAGGAGAAGAGAGCAAAGACAGAAAGAGGAGCTCGTCTGTTTTCTACTGCTCCCTCATTGATTACTCGTAGCCTGGGGCAGGGACATGACCTAGTTGTGTTACCTAAATGTATGTTATCCTACATTTAAAAAATTTGGACTACCAGCCATTTAATTCATAGACTAAATGCCTAGTGATCCCGACAGCCTTCTTGGCTTTCTGTAGTTGTCTGACCATGCTATCCACAGAGCCATGACTGCTGAAATAAAGTTTAAGTTTCAGCCTCTGTTGACATTTTTATTGGGTATGCATAACTGCATATTATTTAATAGCCTGCCTTCAAATCAGCTTTCACATAAGCTTTAAGGCCTAATATTAGTAAAACAAAATAAAAATTATGTCCGCCCCTTCCGTCCGTAGGCAGATGCCTACGTTTTAGTTTAGGTTTAGTTTTTTGTGGCATGTCTCAAGTTTTTTGGTTGGTGCATACAAGGTTGAGATATTTTTAGTGACATAACTTCCCCTATGTGTACGAGTAATTTCCCTTCTTTCTTTGCAGCAGAAGTTTTACTCTGATGTGGAGTTCATCATGGGAAATTAGTGCTGCAACCGTTCTGCAGGCAGCGTCTCCCCTAAATCAGATCCTGGGTGTTTCCCAATGAATGGGCTTGTTGGATATCCCAACAAAAGATATAAGTAGCCCAACTAAAGCAACAGTACAAATTTTGTAATAGCACCACTAGGAAACAGTAAAAGTAAATTTTGCACAGCCAACAGCTGGTGCAGTTTAGTACATGCTTAGTGTTACTTGCTCAGAATCCTCTGAAGTCTGGGATTGTATGTGATAGACCAACACAAAGTGGCACATAATTGTAAAGTGGAAGGAAAATAAATATCTGAAAAGTGTGGCGTTCATTTGTATTCAGCCCCCTTTACTCTGATACCCCTAACTAAAACCTAGTGGAACCAATTGCCTTCAGAAGTCACCTAATTAGTAAATAGAGTCCACCTGTGTGAAATGTAATCTCAGCATAAATACTGCTGTTCTGTGAAGCCCTCAGCAGTTTGTTAGAGAACCTTAGTGAACAAACATCATCTTGAAGGTCAAGGAACACACCAGACAGGTCAGGGATAGAGTGAGTGAGTGAGTGACTTATATAGCGCAGCAAATGCGAACTTAATCGCCTCAAGGCGCTTGACATCCAGAGTCGAACCGGTCCTTCAGAAGAGGTGGGTCTTTAGTTTTTTCCTAAAAGCCCGATGGTTTTCCTCCAAGCGGATGGTAGTGGGTAGAGCATTCCAGAGCCGAGGTCCTTGGACCGAAAATCTGCGTTCTCCCTTCGATTTGTAGCGGGATTTGGGAATTTGGAGAAGGTTTTGGTTGGTTGATCGGAGCACGCGCTTGGTGACGTAGGGTATTATTTTCTCGCTTAAGTATTGGGGAGCGTTCCCCTGTATACATTTGTGGGTGAGGCAGGATAAAGTTGTGGAGAAGTTTAAAGCAGGGTTAGGTTATAAAAAAATATCCCAAGCTTTGAACATCTCACGGAGCTCTGTTCAATCCATCATCCGAAAGTGGAAAGAGTATGGCACAACTGCAAACCTACCAAGACCTGGCTGTCCACCTAAACCGCCATCCTGGGCAAGGAGAGCATTAATTAGAGAAGCAGCCAAGAGGCCCATGGTAACTCTGGAGAAGCTGCAAAGATCCACAGCTCAGGTGGGAGAATCTGTGCACAGGACACCTATTAGTCGTGCTCTCCACAAATCTGGTCTTTATAGAAGAGTGGCAAGAAGAAAGCCGTTGTTGAAAGAAAGCCATAAGTAGTCCTGTTTACAGTTTGCAAGAAGCTATGTGGGGGACACAGCAAACATTTGGAAGAAGCTGCTCTGGTCGGAAGAGACCAAAATGTAACTTTTTGCCTAAAAGCAAACCGATATGTGTGGCGGAAAACTAACTGCACATCACCCTGAACACACCATCCCTACCGTGAAACATGGTGGTGGCAGCATCATGTTGTGGGGATGCTTTTCTTCAGCAGGGACAGGGCAGCTGGTCAGAGTTGATGGGAAGATAGATGGAGCCAAATACAGGGCAATCTTAGGCCGCATACACACGGTCGGACAAAACCGATGAGAATGGACCGAGGTTCAGTTTCATCGGTCCAAACCGATGTTAGAGTCTGCAAAAGACTTGAGACTGAGGCAGAGGTTCACCTTCCAGCGGGACAATGACTCTAAACATACAGCCAGAGCTACAATGGAATGGTTTAGATCAAAGCATATTCATGTGTTAGAATGGCCCAGTCAAAGTCCAGACCTAAATCCAATGAGAATCTGTGGCAAGACTTGAAAATTGCTGCTTACAGACGCTCTCAATACAATCTGACAGAGCTTGAGCTATTTTGCAAAGAAGAATGGGCAACAATGTCCCTCTCTAGATGTGCAAAGCCGGTAGAGAAATACCGAAAAAGACTTGCAGCTGTAATTGCAGAGATAGGTGGTTTTGCAAAGTTTCGAATCTGGGGATTTACCCCCCACACTTTTCACTATTTTTTTTGGTAAAAAAAAAATTGAAAACCATTTTTCAATTTTCCTTTTACTTCAAAATGATGTGCCTCTTTGTTTTGGTCTATCAGTATTAATCCCCATAAAATCCATTTACGTTTTTGGTTGTAACATGACAAAATGTGGAAAATGTCAAGGGGTATGAATACTTTTTCAAAGCACTGTATCTTCTTATGGGTAATAGACCTAAAGTACAGTAAAGACATAAAGTAACCTCAGTGGCCTCTGAATGTATACCACACTGAGAGATTTGTGTTTTTTAAATAGTAAAAAATAAAGAAATAGTTGCACAATTTACTGATTACTGATAACTGCACATAGAAAAATACATTTTAAAAACTACAGAAACTGCACTGCTTATAAAACATTCATTTCTGCTGCATTTTGTAAATTCTTTTAGATTTTCTTGACATTGCTATATTTACAGTACTTTAAAGCATTTACGTTTTAATTTATCATTTAGCATGTTCTGGTGGGGGGGGGGTTAGTCCTCTGTCAGAACACAATAGTTTAAAGGGGAAGATCACCGCACTAACATTGCTTACTTAGTATAACAATCTCTTGTCGCTGGGGCAATGTGTTAAAACACAAACAATTCAAATTTCTTGTGTCTTTATTGAACACACCCATTAACTAACCCCTTTGCGCCTAAGGATAAAACAAATCTTAATGCCTAAGCCCAATTTTGCAACTATGACATGTGTTAGTAAAATCATACATATCATCACAACTACTTTGTGCATCCAGGTGGATTATACCGTTTTTTTCAGGACAAATTGGGCTTTCATTTGGTGGTAAATAGTAATGGATATCTCCTGATTTTTTTTGATGAAAACTAGGCCAAAATATATATATATTTTTTAAATATACCTATATTCCTTGCTGCTACCATGACCTACCACCAAATAACAGCCCAAAAGAAATTCTCCTGCTCCTGACGATCGCAGCAATACCACATATGTATATGTTAGTTTTTGTTTGTACTCGTAGTACAGCCCAGAAACAATTTTTCTTTTTTTTTTTCTTTCTTATCCTACCTAAAACACACTGTCCCGGATTCACATACATCGGCGCATAATTATGCCGCTGTAGCGTATCTCTTTTACGCTACGCCGGCGCAGCGCACAGAGGCAAGCAATAGATTCACAAAGCACTTGCTCCCACTCGCTCTTAAAGATACGCTGGGTTTCCTCGGCGTGAGCCAGCGTAGGTGAAAGTGGGCGTGAGCCATGCTAATGAGGCGTGACCCCATGCAAATGATGGGCCAAGCGCCATAGAAGTACTTAAAATGTGGCCGCATCCCAGTGCACATGCTCAGAATCACGTCGAAACAACTGCCTAAGATACGTCGAATCACTGCCTACGACGTGAACGTAAACGACAAAAGATACGACGGCTTGTGTTCCCTGGTCCATACCTTTGCATGAGTTGCGCCTCCTATATGGGGAATAACTTTACACCGGACGTAGGACTTGCGCAAACCGCGTATATTATGCACCGGGCGCAACTACGTTCATGAATCGGCGTATCTCCCTCATTTGCATAGAAAATCAATGGGAGCGGCAAATGCGCCCAGCGTAAATATGCGCCTACGATACACCGGCGTAGGAAAGTTACGTCGGTCGGATGAAGCCTGTTTTCAGGTGTATCTCAGTTTATGGGCACGGCTTAAAGCGGATCTCCACCCTAAAGTGAAGTCGTGCTGATCGGCACCCTCCCCCCTCCGGTGTCACATTTGACACCTTTCAGGGGGGAGGGGGGTGCAGATACCTGTCTAAAGACAGGTATTTGCACCCACTTCCGGCCACACGTCACGGGTAAAAGACGGGTTTTTTCTGACATCCCGTCCGTCCCCCGTTGTGTGCTGGGAACACTCGGCTCCCAGCACACAGCGGGAGCCAATCGGCGGGCGCAGCGCGACTTGCGCATGCGCCGTAGGGAACCGGGCAGTAAAGCCGGAGCGTTTCACTTCCTGGTTCCCTCACCGTGGATGGAGGGGGGAGCAGCAGGGTGACAGGGATCGCTCGTCCTCTGCTGCGGACGGCGCTGGACTCCAGGACAGGTAAGTGTCCTAATATTCAAAGTCAGCAGCTGCAGTATTTGTAGCTGCTGGCTTTTAATATTTTTTTTTTGAGCGGACATCCGCTTTAAGTGCTTTGTGAATCTGGGCCACTGACACTAACTGACATGGATACAAAAGAAAAAAAAAATCCTGTTCAAAAAAAATCCTGGCCCTGACACTTGACCCTGGCCCAAACACTAACCCTGGGGCTAACTTAGATTAAACCTTGATCTATGTATTTTTTTTTTATTTGTTTTATTATCATTTTTATTTTTTTATACAGTCCATCTTTTTATTGGAAATTTTCAAAGCAAAATAAAAAATAGAAGTTACAGCAGTCTAATACAGTATACACTGCTTTTTTAGCAAACAAAATGTCATTGAGTTACTAACTGGGTTGTACATCTACTTTTAAGTTGATTAAACCAGTGAGTGTTTCCTTACACACTGCCAAAGTAGCGTACGGCTAGGAAACAATTCCACTTTGGAGGGGAAAATCTTTTTTTAAAATAAAAAAAGTGGAAGATATGTATCCTACGGACACCGCTTTGTAAACATTGCCAAAAAAGGTAGGCGTTGGGGGGAGCTTGTGCAGGGGTTTTGCTGGCACGTGTCAGTAAAGGGTTAACCCTGTCTGTGTGTACATCTATGCAGGACATGTTCTAGCAGGGAGCCGCTGAATCCATTGTGATGATCTGAAAAGCATAACTAACCTGTTTTCCCGATGCGGCGTCTACATCTGTCTCCCCAGCTGCAGCGTGCTGTGCTGGATTGAAGTCTTTCGCTGCGGCTCGCCACACGACGTGGTGGCGATACTGATGCCAGCGTACACCCCTGTGTGACAGCTCCAGCTGCTGATCCGCCAGGCGGTATAGTTGGAAAGGATGCTGCTTCTTGCCTTGTTCTTCTTAGGAATGCATAGCCTGAAGAGGGAGAATAAGAAACACGGAAACCTGAACAGAGGTTTCTGATCTCAACTCGTGTCGTAATGAGAAGCCTTGTGCCAGATGAGGAGGATTTGGAGGCTGGCGGTGAAGAGAGGAAGCAAAATCAGAATTGTGTGTGTGTGTGTGTGTGAGAAACAGAAGTGCTGTCTGCGGCTCGCTCAGAATATCACACAGTGCTGGGACGCCACAATTTAAAGACCTCCGCTGTTCAAAGCTTATTCCATAGGCAAGGCCCAGGAGCTGTGCACAGCGCAGTAACCCATAGCAACCGCTCAGCAATCGTCTCTTAATGGTTCTGAGTGTAGTAAGGCTTAAAGAAGGTGGGTGTAGGTGAAGATTATTGTTTTGGTCTGCGCTGCGCTCTCTTTCTTGGTGGGGCCTGCAGAGAGAAACAGTTAAAGTGTTTGTTAACCCCCCCCAAAAATTGAGATCCTGGTCCCTTAAAGCAGATTAAACAGCACAGTGCTTATGCTGTGTATTCTGCCCCTCTCGAAACGGTTAAAAAAAAAAAACCTGGCTGATCCTGCCACTTCCTATATCCCCCTCTCTGCTAAGTAAATATATATACAGTACAGACCAAAAGTTTGGACGCACCTTCTCATTCAAAGAGTTTCTTTATTTTCATGACTATGAAAATTGTAGATTCACACTGAAGGCATCAAAACTAAATATAAAAATAAATAAAATATATTTCATATTCTAGGTTCTTCAAAGTAGCCACCTTTTGCTTTGATTACTGCTTGGCACACTCTTGGCATTCTCTTGATGAGCTTCAAGAGGTAGTCACCTGGCGCAGCACCCCATCACTCTCCTTCTTGGTCAAATAGCCCTTACACAGTCTGGAGGAGTGTTTGGGGTCATTGTCCTGTTGAAAAATAAATGATGGTCCAACTAAACGCAAACCGGATGGAATAGCATGCCGCTGCAAGATGCTGTGGTAGCCATGCTGGTTCAGTATGCCTATAAAAAACATACAATTACAGCACTCACAATAACATCACAAATCAATCAAAATAATGAGTGAAAAAGAGAAATATAATAAATGTCCATGTATATTGTGCATAGGTGCTCCAATCAATAAAGTGCCATTGTGCTCCAAACTTCTAGGTGCGCCTAGACATGGATGATCGAGTTTGGGGTGGAGGAACTTGACTGGCCTGCACCTCAACCTGATAGAACACCTTTGGAATAACGCAACACAAAGCCATTAATGTCAAAAAACCCTGGCAACAAAAGTGAGTACACCCCTAAGTGAAAATGACCAAAGTGTCAATATTTTGTGTGGCCACCATTATTTTCCAGCACTGCCTTAACCCTCTTGGGCATGGAGTTCACCAGAGCTTCACAGGTTGCCACCGGAGTCCTCTTCCACTCCCCCATGACAACATCACAGTGCTGGTGGATGTTAGAGACCTTGTGCCCCTCCACCTTCCATTTCAGGACGCCCCACAGATGCTCAATAGGGTTTAGGTCTGGAGACATGCTTGGCCAGTCCATCACCTTTACCCTCAGCTTCTTTAGCAAGGCAGTGGTGGTCTTGGAGGTGTGTTTGGGGTCGTAATGTTGGAATACTGCCCGGCGGCCCAGTCTCTGAAGGGAGGGGATCATGCTCTGCTTCAGTATTTCACAGTACATGTTGGCATTCTTGGTTCCCTCAATGAACTGTAGCTCCCCAGCACTCATGCAGCCCCAGACCATGACACTCCTACCAACATGCTTGACTGTAGACAAGGGACTTGTCTTTGTACTCCTCACCTGGGTGCCACCACACAAGCCTGACACCATCTGAACCAAATACGTTTATCTTGGTCTCATCAGACCACAGAACTTAGTTCCAGTAATCCAGTCTTCGGCAAACTGTTTGTGGGCTTTCCTGGGCATCATCTTTAGAAGAGGCTTCCTTCTGGGGCAACAGCCCAATTTAATGCAGCGTGTGGCGTATATTCTGAGCACTGACAGGCTGACCCTCCCACCCCTCGAACCTCTGCAGTAATGCTAGCATCAATTATACGTCTATTTCCCAAAGACAACCTCTGGATATGACGCTGAGCATGTGCACTCAAATTCTTTGGTTGACCATGGCAAGATCTGTGTGGAACCGGTCTTGTTAAATCTCTGTATGGTCTTGGCCACTGTGCTGCAGTTCAGTTTCAGGGTCTTGGCAATCTCCTTATAGCCTAGGCCATCTTTAGTTAGAGCAACAATTCTTTTTTTCAGATCCTCAGAGAGTATTTGCCATGAGGTGCCATGTTGAACTTCCAGTGACCAGTATGAGAGAGTGAGAGCAATAACACCATATTTAACATACCTGCTCCCCATTGAGACCTGAGACCTTATAACACCAACAAGTCACATAACACCGGGGAGGGAACATTACTAACATTTTTGTTGCCAGCGGTTTAGACATTAATGGCTGCGTTTACACTGTTATACAAGCTGTATACACTACTTTACATTGTAGCAAAGTGTCATTTCTTCAGTGTTGTCACATGAAAAGATATAATAAAATATTTACATAAATGTGAGGGGTGTATTCACTTTTGTGAGATACTGTGTATCAATATTTACTGAAAATTCACACGTTACAGGTTATGATGCAATTACAATTTTAAACTAGAGTAATGTCCCTATCCCACTCACCAGATGCACCGGTCATCTTCAGCACAATGACCTTGATCCAGCAGGAAGATAGATCCTTTTATCTAATTGGAATAACCACTTTCAACCAGAGAACAGGATCTCTATTACCCAGCTTTAGTAGGAGAGCCCAGGCCAAACTAAGATCACCTTACAGTCTACTCCTGATCAAATAGCGCACCCATCTTGCTATCAGTGTCATTTGAGGATAGTGGTGATTCCTGGCTCTCATGCCACGTACACACGATCATTTTTCGGGATGAAAAAAAACATTGTTTTTCAGCATGTCCAAAAAACATAGTTTTTCCAACTTCATCATTAAAAACGACGTTGCCCACACACCATAGTTTTTAAAAAATGATGAACAAAGCGTGGTGACGTACGACGGCACTCTAAAGGGGAAGTTCTATTCGCCTTTGGCCCGCTTTAGCTGATTCCGTGTTAGTCAAAGACGATTTGCGCTTTTCTGTCTGTTACAGCGTGATGAATGTGCTTACTCCATTATGAACGCTAGTTTTACCAGAACGAGCGCTCCCGTCTCACAAATTGCTTCTGAGCATGCGCAGGTTTTTTACGTCGTTTTAGCCCACACACGATAAGTGAGTGAGAAACTTATATAGTGCAACACATGCAAACTGAATCGCCTCTGGGCTATAATTTTTTACAACCCCAAAAACGAATTTTTTTAAAACGACGTTAAAAAATGCAGCATGTTCGGAAAAAAAATTGTCGTTTTTCAGAAACGGAAAAACGATGTGCAGCCCACACACGATCATTTTAAATTACGTTTTTTAAAAACGAAGTTTTTTTCATGTCGAAAAATGATCGTGTGTACGCAGCATCAGTCTACTTGTGAAGATCGACAGTTATCGCTCCGACTCTACACTCATGAAAAAAGCTACTCATGTATGACCTTAGGTCTTAGCTGAACAGCTCACCGAGACTGTGCTAAATGCTCAGTAAAAATATATTAGCCCTTGTTTTTTGAAATGTAAAAAGAATAAGAAACACATTTTAAGAATCTAAATTTACCTTCAAAACGAGGCGTCAGCTTTTGGCCCAGTGCTGCCAGCTGTAAAATCTAAACAAAATGTTCTGACGATTGGCGAGTGGTGACTCAGCATCCAAATTCAGTAGGAGGAATAGAAAAGAAGACCTTGAAGTGTTACAGCAAACCAGAATTGGCCAGGGACTACCGACAATGGGAACAAATGAGGGTCAAAGCCGCTACAAATGGCACAAGCAGGAGGCTAATATTTGTATAACGAGAACCCAGCAAACACCTACACATACCGTAATCTCTGCGTTGCTTAAGCGGAAGAGGTGGCTTTCTGCCACTGTGCTGTACTGCAGCTGATTAATAAGAGAATAATAAGCAGGTCTGAATCAATAGGCATACAGCAGAACTCAAAGGTCAGACATATGTTCAATGGAAAGGGGCTCTAAGGGGAAAAAAAAAGCCAAAGTAGATGTCAACCTCAAGTGAAAGTGAATCTGACCTCCGCAGTAAAAGCTCTTCAACACTGGGCAATTCAGTAATCAGACAAAATACTGTCATCACTGAGCATGTTAACTTTCAGATTCATCGGAGAATACTTCTGTGTGAACGGTAACATTTAAAAAATGTATCTCCATTACTCAATCACATAACAATGTTGAGAGCTTTTGATGCTATTTCGTTTTCTGTGTTTCAAACACATCTCAAGTCACAGAAAAAGATATTGACTCACAGTGAGTAAGTAACTTGTATAGCGATACAAATGTGAACTAAATCGCCTCAAGGCGCTGTATCCAAATTTGTCGTCTAGCCACGCTTCAGAATAGATGTGTCTTAAGGCCCGTACACACGGTCGGACTTTGGTCCAACAAACTTCCAAATCTGCAAGTTTTCACATTTGTCCGACCGTGTGTACGCTCCATCGGACCAACCTTTTTCGGGTTTCGTCGGACAAAAAGTTCGGTCTGCAAACGGACAAACTTTACGACAGCAAAAGTCCGATGGTGCCTAGTCCGACCGTGTGTACAACAAAGCCATCTGACTTTTGTCCGAAGTACAAACACGCATGCCCAGAACCAATGTTAAAATCAACCAACAATAGCAGAAGTTAACCAAAGGGTGGCGATAAAGAGCAGAAAAGACGTGTGATGTTGGGAAAGTTTTAGAAAAGTTTGCAGAAAAGTCAGAGCGTGTGTATGCTATGGGTGTGACTCACTTAGGACAAATATCCAAGGGAAAGTTTGTCGGATGTCCGACCGTGTGTACGAGGCTTTAAAGGGGTTGTAAAGACAAAAATATTTTCCTCTTAAATTAAAGTCTGACAGTAGCTGATAAAGTAAAAAGTAATGTTTTGCATTATAACTAGTTTGATACCTGTTGAAATCTAGCTGTTTTATTCACCTCCGTCACTCCTGAATCATTATTCTCACTGACTTCCTGGTTTGCGGTGCGCATTCATTCTTGCTACATCACGGCCTAATGGGAACTACAGTTCCCATTAGGCTTAGCCTCCATGCCTGTGAGGGATAAGAGAGCATCTTCATGCAGGGCTGTAGTCATAGGGAGGGGGTGAGCACATTCTGCTTTCCACCATGCAAAACTGCTCAGATGATGGTGGAAAGCAAGAAGAGGAGTGACAGGAAATGGCATTTTCAAACCTGGATTACTGTATTTTGGAGGTCAAAAGAAAAAACGAGGTAAGTGATATTTAAATGCTCTAGCTTACAGCAATCAATTGATCTAATAAAAACAAACCTTTAGTGTTCCTTTAAGTTTTTTTCTGAAGGCCTGATAGTTCACTTCCATCCAAATGTCTGTAGGTAGAGCGTTCCATAGCCGTGGTCCTTGGACTGTAAATCTTCGTTCTCCTTTAGATCTGTAGCGGGACTTGGGGATGTGGAGGCGGTTCTGATTAGTTGATCGTAGGGCCGATTTGGGGTGTAGCGTTTTATTTTCTCGCATAAGTATTGCGGCGTGTTTCCTACAGTCCTACGTTTGAGTAACCTATTTTGGGAGCATTTTAAGTTTGGGACTGTCGACCCTGCCAGAACCCTTCATCTCCCCCCCCCCCCCCTTCTTCCCATTGACACTCGGTTTCCCTTTTTAAAGAGAAAATTCCTTCGGTTTGCGCATACCTCCCAACTTTCCAACTTCAGAATGAGGGACAAATGAGCATACCTCCCAATGAAGTTGGGCAGGGGGGGGGGGGGGGTCCGCGGATCAGAGTTGTTGAGCGGGGGGGGGAATTCCGTGGATCAGAGTTGTTGAGTGAGGGGGGGTTATGGCCAATCGCGGGACCGCAGGGTTTATTGCAAATCGCGGAATTTGCCGCGAATCGCGGGACCGCAGGATTTAGCGCAAATCGCAGTAATCGCGGGGGGTGGGGGTGCCGCGGAATTGCGGGACTCTAGCACTGATCGCGGGACTGCGGGATTTAACGCGAATCGCGGGACAGTCCCGCAAAATCCGGGACGGTTGGGAGGTATGGGTTTGCGGGGATGCATTAGTACTGCTCCTGCAAAACCAGGACTGAGAGCCACACACTATGAGAGGTACAATGTTCAAGCTTAGTCCCCTAAAATACAATGGCTTGGTATCTGCCAAATAGGGACTAATTCACGTTATTTCGTAAGTTGTGCTTCTCTCTCCTTCAGTGCTCTTAATCAATGGCTTTCATACATCCAATAAAACTAGTTCTATTTTGAGTTTGGAGGTTCCCTTCGCTGTTCAGGTTGAATAACAGGAAATGACTGTTGGAGTCTTTAGACCACAGTCTCCTGATTTGTTATAACTATGTTAGGGAACCTTGCCTGGTATTTCTCTAATATATGTAGACTTCTTGGACGAGTTATTATTATTGCCTATTACTGAATTTCGCAGGTTGACGTGTGTTATGATGTCATGTTGTATACACCACATACCTTAAAGGGGTTGTAAAGGTAAAACATTTTTTTCCTAAATAGCTTCTATTACCGTAGTGCAGTCCTCCTTCACTTACCTCATCCTTCCATTTTGCTTTTAAATGTCCTTATTTCTTCTGAGAAATCCTCACTTCCTGTTCTTCTGTCTGTAACTCTTCACAGTAATGCAAGGCTTTCTCCCTGGTGTGGAGAAAGCCTTTTGAGGGGGCGAGCAGGCAAGTAAGGATACTCTCTACTTTGCAGATAGAGAAAGGAGCTGTGTGTTAGTGGGCGTCCTGACACTCCTGCTCGCCCCCTCAAGAGGCTTTCTCCACACCAGGAAGATACCAATTTCTCACTTCCAAGTAAACTTGCCCCCATCATCCGGGCCGTTCTGGCTGGGGGTTAGTCACCCAGAACAGCTTACCGAGGAGGAACAGGAAGTGAGAAATTCAGACAAAGAAAACAAAAGAAAATTTAGAATTTAGAAGGGAAATGGAAGGAAAAGGTAAGTGAACCAACAATGCACTAGCTTAAAATAACCTATTTAGAAAATAAAAAACTAACCTTTACAATCCCTTTAAGTGGTTAAAATGTACACTGAGCTGTAAATGTGCAGCTCTGTATACATTTTTAGAAAGACACGCACAGGAGTTATGTTTTCTCCTGGGGCGATCAAGTTTCCTGAAGATGCTAAACTCAGAAGAAGAAGCAGATGAAGAAGTTGACACCGGCGAGGGAGCTTGTGGAAGCCACATTGTTGGATGGGAAGTGCGTACGATGGACTTTAATTATGTTCAAAGAGGAGCAGCAGTCTTTTTCATGTTAATTAAAAGTCAAAAAGTGTAGCTGCCGACATTTAATAAACACACGATCTCCTGTCCCAGGATATAAAAAACAACAGATAATTTGCTGTTATATGTCCCGTATTTGTTCAGACAAGAAACGTACACCTGAGACTGATTATACTGGGACGCCCCGGGGCGAGCATGTAAACAGTGACAGGTTACCAGCTACAAGTGCTAACTGGTGGTCTGTTGAATGTAAAGAACACTTTGGACCGGTAAGAAATGTTGAATTGGTTTCCTGAAAATTACAACATGCCTCCCAAGTTTCTTGGAAAAGAAGGAAGCTTTTTACCATTTATTTTTTAAGCGGGTCTTCACCCTAAAACTCATCCTCCTCTTGCATTCCACCCCCCCCCCAAAAAATGTTTTTAAACACCAGCAGCACCCCCCCCCCCCCAGATGTCCCGCAGGGCTTCGTGTCCTGACAGCCCTGTGGCAGCTTTGCGCAGATGTACAGGGAAGCCCGCAAAGCTTCCACAGGGGTGTCAGGACACGAAGCCCTGCGGGTTAGTATGGAACTCACAAAACTTTCCCATCTTTGCGCACACTAGGAAAATACATTTTGCAGCAGAGCCCTCCAGCATTTCTGTGCACGCGCCATATGGTGGTGCAAGGAGAGCTGACAGTCACCAGCTCTCTGCTCAGGGAGCTCTGAGAGATCGGTGGTCTTTGATCGCTCGGTTTCAGTTCTCTGTGTTAGTACCGGCAGGGGACAGATGTACCATCGGAACGATGCTGCATCCACCTAGGTAAGTATTATTCCCCAAAAAATTCCCATACTTCTCTTTTAACTGCACCTTTGTTGTACTTTCACTTACCGTATTTATCGGCGTATACCGCGCACTTTTTTCCCCTGAAAATCAGGGCAAAATTGTGGGTGCGCGATATACGCCGATACCCGCTTTCCCGCGCCGAGTTTGAATACTGCGCGGCATATACCGAGCAAAGTAAACTCGTGTATAGTCGGTCAGTCTCGGCTCCTCCTGCGCTCACGTCCTGGACGTACAGGACGTGAGCGCGACAGTAGCCGAGCCTGCCCGAGTGTACTGCGTTCGGTATATGCCGGCGCAGTATTCAAACTCGGCGCGGGAAAGCGGGAAACGAGCGAGGAGGACGCCGCAGAAGGGCGCCGGACCCGACGAAGAGGACATCCGAAGCCGCAGATGGACGCCGGACCCGACGAGGCCGCCGCGCAAGACACCAAAACTAAGTACAAAAATCTTTTTTCCTCAGGAATTTCGGGGGAAACTTTAGGGGTGCGCGCTATACGCGGGAGCGCGCTATACCCCAATAAATACGGTATTTAGAAAATAAAAAACAAACCTTTACAACCTCTTTAAGTGTAACTAAAAAGGCAGCCTTCATCCACACACTGGCTTGTATACAATTTCTGGGCATATTTTAGGCATTTTGCCAAGGCACCACTAAATAAACATCAAGGAACCCCAGGTTGCCTGGGCTGGGCACCCTTGTTGAAAAAGGCTGTGCTTCAAAAGGTGAAATAAGCCTTTATGGCAGAGTTCCGCCTGGGGGAAAACAAAAAAAAAGGTCAGCAGCTATAAATACTGCAGCTGCTGACTTTTAATATAGGGACACTTACCTGTCCATAGAGACCACGATGTCGGCACCCGCAGCCGACCCGTCCCTCAGCTCCGGGTGAAGGTGCTGCCATCCTTACTAAGGGAAACAGAGCCGTGCGGCTTCACAGCCTGTTTCCTACTGCACATGCGCGAGTCGCGCTGCACTTTCTGAATGGTCTCTGCTGTCTTCTAGGACCTGTGCGTCTCCAAGAAGGAGGCGGGAGGGGAAAGGAGGAGGGGCTGGGCATTGCGTAGTTCGCCGCACAGTTTGCGGCGATCTTTCCCTGGAAGAGGGAGCAGATCTCTGTATTTGACAGGTATCCACTCCCCCTCGAAAGGTGCCAAATGTGGCACCCGAAGGGGGGAGGAATTCGATCCGCGGAAGTTCCAATCCTGAGTGCAACTCCGCTTTAATCTGAACTCTGGGTAGATATAAAAGACACAAATTATTGTAGCTCTGTTATTAATACATCATTAATGTATTTTTTTTAAATGCAAACAAAAGACCTGATTTGTAGTATCAGCCTCTTGCAGTCCCTGTACAAACAGAGCTAGGGTGTAAGAGGAAGAAGCAGCACTAGCAGCCAATCAGTTGACAGAAAGACTAATATGATAGGGGGAGAGAGCAGAGTGACCAATAAATGGGGGTCATCATTGTGTCGCTTCTCTTTTCACTGTGCAGTAACAAGGGGGTTCGTCCAGGACAACCTGGGCTCAGATGAATATGAATATGCTGGTGACTAAATTGAAGACATCTAGTGGCAGAAAATATACAATAAGAAAATCTCTGGACTGAAACTGAATATTTCACAAAAAACAGGTTTGTTATTTTATTTTTTAACCACTTAAGGACAGCCGCACGACGATATACGTCGACAGAATGGCACGGCTGGGCACAAGGGCGTACATGTACGTCCCCTTTAAGAACCCAGCCGTGGGATGCGAGCCCGGTCCGAAGCTCCGTGACCACGCGCCCGTGGGACCTGCGGACCCGATCAACGCTGGTGTCCCGTGATCGGGTCACAGGAGCTGAAGAACGGGGGGGGGGGGGGGTGAGTGTAAACAAACCTTCCCCGTGTTTCTCTGTGGCAGTGTCAGTGATCGTCTGTTCCCTGTCATAGGGAACGACGATCAGTGACGTCACACGTCCAGCCACGCCCCCCTACAGTAAGAAACACTCATTAGGTCACACTTAACCCCTACAGCGCCCCCTAGTGGTTAACCCATTCACTGCATAATTTTTACAGTAATCAGTGCATTTTTATAGCACTGATCGCTATGAAAATGACAATGGTCCCAAAAATGTGTCCGCCATAATGTCGCAGTCGCGAAAAAAATCGCTGATCGCCGCCATTACTAGTAAAAAAAAAATGATAAATAAAAATGCCATAAAACTATCCCCTATTTTGTAAACGCTATAACTTTTGCACAAACCAATCAATAAACGCTCATTGCGATTTTTTTTTTAACCAAAAAATATGTAGAAGAATACATATCGGCCTAAACTGAAGAAAAAAAAAGTTTTTTTTAATATATTTTTTGGAGATATTTATTATAGCAAAAAGTAAAAAATATTGGCCCGGATTCAGAGAGCAATTGCGCCTACGTAACCATAGTTACGCAGCGCAATTGCTTACTTGCGCCGGCGTAACGAATGCTCCTGATTCAGGAACCTCGTTACGCCGACTGCAGCCTAAGATATGCGTGGCATAAGGCTCTTATGCCCGCATATCTTAGGCTGCATTGTTGCGATGGCCGCTAGGTGGCGTTCCCGTTGTGCTCAGCGTATAGTATGCAAATTGCACACTAACGCCCGTTTCACAACGTTACACGAGCCCTGCGTACGCAGTTTACGTCGTTTGCGTACGGCGGTTTTCGCGTAAGGCTGCCCCCGCTATTAGCAGGGGCAGCCAATGTTACGTATTCCCGTCGTTCCCGCGTCGCGAAATTTGAACTTTACGTAGTTTGCGTAAGTGATTCGTGAATGGCGCTGGACGCCATTCACGTTCACTTTGAAGCAAATGACATCCTTGCGACGTCATTTGCCGCAATGCACGTCGGGAAAGTTTCCCGACGGAACATGCGCTCTACGATCGGCGCGGGAACGCGCCCAATTTAAATGATTCCCGCCCGCTACGGGATCATTTAAGCTGCGCACGCTTACGCCGGGCAATTTTAAAGAGCGCACACGCAATTTACGGAGCTACTGCTCCGTGAATCGAGGGTAGCGCAGTAAATTTGCGGGGGCGCAGGGCAAAAACGGTATAAAACCTACGTAAAAAATGCATAAATGTTACTGAATCTAGCCGCTCTATTTTTGTTTATAACGCAAAAAATAAAAACCGCAGGGGAGATCAAATACCACCAAAAGAAACCTCTATGTGTGGGAAAAAAAGGACGCCAATTTTGTTTGAGAGCCACGTCGCACGACCGCGCTATTGTCAGTTAAATTGACGCAGTGCCGAATCGCAAAAAGGGGCCAGGTCCTTTACCTGCATAATGGTCCGGGTCTTAAGCGGTTAATGAGATTTATTTTTTTATTTTTTTGACAGGAGTAATGCAATGAAGCCAAATGTGTGCGGGGTAACGCACCACAACAATCTGACCATAACGAACTTTTATTTTAGCACAAATGATTTCTGAAAGATACGATTCTTTAATGGAAGAATAATTACACTGAATGACCGTGGAGAATAATCATCCTTTGTATAGAGGTCTGCAACATGAAGAACATTTTCTAATGGGAGTTTCCAGGGAGGGGTGGGGCCCGGCTGCATTAAAGATAAACAGTACAGATGCCTGCCCGTCTAAAAGCAAATTGGTCCTGGAAAAGCTCCTACACATGAACATTTACTATCTCATCTTGTGCACTCCCAGCCAAGAAAAATAACCGAATTAGGATTACAAATTTCCCCAGCTACCATGAAACTGCACGGTGTAGACATTACTCATTATAGAACTACCTAGACATCAGAAACCCGCAACCCACTAAAATCAAATTCTGCATAACGGCCCGACTGTTACCGACTTCCAGGGACAGTCCCAACCTTTGATAGCCTGTCCTGGAAATATTCCAAATATTAAACTTCAAGGAATTGCTGCTTTTCGTGATATTTTATACGTCTTCACTGTTTTTTCAAAATGCTTCATGCATATTTTTCTATCTCTGGGGCTGATGCATGAAAAATGTGCTACAAATTTTGTTGTTGCCCACAGAAACCCACCATCTTCCAACTGTCATTAATGCAGTTCAAAACTAAAACATATTAGGTGAGGTTGAAAAAAAAAAAAAAACAAGTCCAACCAATGTGTGTGATTTTATGTCAGTATTACATTGTATATCCCTGTATGTTGTGGTCGTTCAGGTACTTATCTAATAGTTTATTGAAACCATCGAAGCCCCCCGCTGAGACCACCGCCTGTGGAAGGGAATTCCACATTCTTGCCGCTCTTAGGCGCGTACATACGGTCGTTCCAAACCGATGAGAATGGTCCGACGGGCCGTTTCCATCGGTTCACCGCTGAAGTGGCCTGATGGTCTGATGTGCGTACACACTAGGGTTGTCCCGATACCACTTTTTTAGGACTTTTTTAGGACTGAGTACAAGTACCGATACTTTTTTTCAAGTACTCGCCGATACCGAATACCGATAGTTTTTTTAAATGTGCCCCCAAATGCAGCCATGTCCCCCACGAATGCAGCGATGTCCCCCACATATGCAGCCATGTCCCCCACATATGCAGCCATGTCCCCCACATATGCAGCCATGTCCCCCACATATGCAGCCATGTCCCCCACATATGCAGCCATGTCCCCCACATATGCAGCCATGTCCCCCCACATATATATGCAGCCATGTCCCCCACATATGCAGCCATGTCCCCCACATATGCAGCCATGTCCCCCACATATGCAGCCATGTCCCCCACATATGCAGCCATGTCCCCCACATATATATGCAGCCATGTCCCCCACATATATATGCAGCCATGTCCCCCACATATATATGCAGCCATGTCCCCCACATATATATGCAGCCATGTCCCCCACATATGCAGCCATGTCCCCCACATATGCAGCCATGTCCCCCACATATGCAGCCATGTCCCCCACATATGCAGCCATGTCCCCCACATATATATGCAGCCATGTCCCCCACATATGCAGCCATGTCCCCCACATATGCAGCCATGTCCCCCACATATATATGCAGCCATGTCCCCCACATATATATGCAGCCATGTCCCCCACATATATATGCAGCCATGTCCCCCACATATATATGCAGCCATGTCCCCCACATATGCAGCCATGTCCCCCACATATGCAGCCATGTCCCCCACATATGCAGCCATGTCCCCCACATATGCAGCCATGTCCCCCACATATGCAGCCATGTCTCCCCATACCTAGATGCCGCCGCCTAGTTAATCAGCGTGCGTGGAACATTACAGCTTTCATTTGAATAGCTGTGTGTTCCCCGCCGCGCCGCGTATAGACACTCCCCCTTGCTCGGGATTGGACGGGTGATCTGCACTTTGATAGACAGATCACCCTTCCAATCCCGAGCAAGGGGGAGTGTCTATACGCGGCGCGGCGGGGAACACACAGCTATTCAAATGAAAGCTGTAATGTTCCCCGCACGCTGATTAAATAGGCGGCGGGGGCTTTGCGGTATGCGGGGCATTGCGGCGGCGTAGTATCGGATCTGGCATCGGGGGCATTTGCGGGAGTACAAGTACTCCCGCAAAAGCTCAGTATCGGTCCCGATACTGGTATCGGTATCGGGACAACCCTAGTACACACCATCGTTCCAAAAACCGATCGGGTCAGAACGCAGTGACGTCAAACACACAACGTGCTGAATAAAACGAAGTTCAATGCTTCCAAGCATGCGTCGACTTGATTCTGAGCATGCGTGGGTTTTGAACCGATGCTTTCTGTACTAACCATCGGTTTGGACCGATCGGGCAGCGGGTCATCGGTTCGACTTTAAAGCATGTTTTAAAATTTTGGACCGAAGGAAAACAGACCGATGGGCAATACACACGGTCGGTTTGGACCGATGAAACTGAACCTCGGTCCATTCTCATCGGTTTTGTCCTACCGTGTGTACGCGGCCTGACAGTAAAGTACCCTCTACGTAGTTTAAAGGGGTTGTAAAGGTAAAAAAAATCCTAAATAGCTTCCTTTACCTTAGTGCAGTCCTCCTTCACTTACCTCATCCTTCCATTTTGCTTTTAAATGTCCTTATTTCTTCTGAGAAATCCTCACTTCCTGTTCTTCTGTCTGTAACTACACACAGTAATGCAAGGCTTTCTCCCTGGTGTGAAGAAAGCCTCTTGAGGGGTAGGGGCGAGCAGAAGTGTCAGGACGCCCACTAACACACAGATCCTTTCTCTATCTGCAAAGTAGAGAATGTCCTGACTTGCCTGCTCACCCCCTCAAGAGGCTTTCTCCACACCAGGGAGAAAGCCTTGCATTACTGTGTGGAGTTACAGACAGAAGAACAGGAAGTGAGGATTTCTCAGAAGAAATAAGGAAACCTGTCACTCACAGCAAAGGGGCGGAACGGACTAAGGTTTTGCTCTGTAAGTCCGTTTTATTTCACTGAACAATAAAAGAGGATTGCTCAGAGCGGGATTAACTCTTTGTGGCAAGACTGGGCACAGATGATAGGAAATTTTATACTGTACATTGTGACATGAAAAAAAAAATAATAATTTGGTTTACATCCACTTTAAGACTTTACAACCACTTCAAACTGCAGGCAAAGCAGCTGCTGCATTTTCCCCTGCAGCAAAGCAATGTCGCGTTTTACTGAAAAGCTCAAATGCACCTCAACAGGACATGCAACACCCTAAAAACCGCAATACAAAGCAAAGCAGGTAAAACACAGCCTCTGAACTGCTCAATTAAAGTCAATGAATGGGATGTTGATGATCTGTGCCTGACACCCATTCCAAATGCAGAAAAACAATGATCATCAATATAGGCCCTTATTAAATCAAAGAGGGAGAATAACAATGAAATTCTATTTTTTTTAAATGATAATGTGATTTGAATCTCTAGATTCTTAAAAAAAAAAATAACTGATTGGTTACATAATCTAATTGAATGTTTCCAGGATATCTATTTTCAATTCAACAATATAAACTAAATCTGAAAGTCATCATAAAACACAACAAACATTATTTTGATATTTAGCCGATTAGTTTGAAATATAGAATTCTATTAGGCCCCTTTCACACGTACGGACCGTATGTCCGTATTTCATCAATCTGTTTTCGGATGAAATACGGACATACATGTATCCCTATGGGATAGTGGGTATCAGCAGATGAACATCCTCTGACACCCGATCTCATCGGTCCCCGCTGTGGTCCGATTCTGCAGACGCAGGAAAATCCTATTTTTCCATCCGTCTGCGGATCCTGTGAACACGGACAGACGGTGTTCATCCAATCCCCCCCATAGAGCAGAGCAGAGGTCTGACAGGGCGGTCCCTGTCACCTGCCGGCTCAGCGGGGATCAACGGAGCGATCCCCGCTGAGCAAGCGGATGAGAAAGGTACCGATCCTCACGGGATCCGTACGTGTGAAAGGCGCCTTAATGGAACAAAATTGAACATGGGTGCTCAACCTGTGGCCCTCCAGCTGTTGCAGAACTACAAGTTCCATCCTGCGCCTTTAAGGGCTCTTTCACACGGAGCGGACCGTTTCTGGGTCCGCTCCGTGTGTCTCTGTCGGCTCAGCGGGGTTCCCCGCTGAGCTGTCGGCGGATAGGGCGGTCCCCGCACACAGTGCAGAGACCGCCCTGTCTCAGCTCCGCTCTGCCCTATGGGGAACCGGATGCAGACGGACCGTCTGTCCGTCTGCATCAGTTCCGTTCCGCCGGACGGAAGAAAAATAGGGTTTTCTTCCGTCCGAAAACCGGATCCCGACGGACGCGGATGTTAGCGGATGCTCCATCCGCTAACGGACGCGATCCCATAGGGATGTATTACAAGTCCGTTAACGGACTTGTAATAACGGACAGGCGGAGCGGATGTCTGAAAGGGGCCTAAGAGTCATGCTTGTACCTGTCAGACTTGCAGTTCTGCAACAGCTGGAGGGCCACAGGTTGAGCACCCATGAAATAGAAGCTACCATTAGACAGTGCTGTGAATTGCTGGTTGATAAATGACATTTTATCAAAGTGTACCTGAAAATTATCTTAAATGGCAGATCCATGCAAAACAAATCTTTCAGTTTTTAGTAGATGCTGAAATGACACAACGCCTTTATATATATCTTGGATACCACCCCGTCCGTCCGTCCCCCCCCCCGGTTTTTCTGCCCACAACTCAGTCATTCTTCTCCTGCTGCACAGCAAGGGTCTCACTTCATCTGCTGCATTTTTTTAAAGTATAAATAATAAATCCAAAAAGGGAGAACGCAAGCCTTTGTCATGAGGCCTGCTGCAGGTAGGAAGACCAAGGTACCTAAGTGCAGAGAATTAGCTTTTGATATATAATAATCTGACAGGTGATTCAAAGTCCAACCTCAATCAAACATTAAAAAACATCACTTTTCGGCGGACCATTTATCCAAAATGTTGCCAATTCTGGTTCTGGACAATCCCTCCCCATATTGTGACATTACCTTTGGGTTCCGAAACCTCTCAATCGATCTGGAAATTTCTGTCGTGTCATCAGAATAAGTAGAAGGCAGCAGCTTACATATAGACTGTATGCTGAACGCTGCTTACATCCTTTCTAGAACCTCCCCCACACCCAGACAGGAAACATCAGTGCAGTTAGCAGGAGATGTTTTTCTAACTGGACTGTGGAGGTTACATGAACTCGCTCCATACAGCCACTATACACGGTGTTGGAGCTGGTCCTCTTGGCGCCCGCACGGTTATATTCCTGTCCATCTGCTGACCTCACCCTCCGCTCACTTATCTATGGAACACACACAACCGAAAATATCCTGAAACAAAAATACAAGAACACTACATGTTACTAATAACAGGAGAATAAAAATAAAAATAAATGGAGTACTGGATCTGTTTAGGGCAACAAAAAAAAAAAAAATTTTTTTTTTGTGAAAATCATCTTTTGGAATAAAAAAAAAAAAAAAGATAGAAAAGAAATAAAGTTTAACCACTTAAGCCCCGGACCAATATGCTGGCTAAAGACCCAAGGGGTTTTTACAGTTCGGGACTGCGTCGCTTTAACAGACAATTGCGCGGTCGTGCGACGTGGCTCCCAAACAAAATTGGCGTCCTTTTTTCCACACAAATAGAGCTTTCTTTTGGTGGTATTTGATCACATCTGCGGTTTTTAGTTTTTGAGCTATAAACAAAAATAGAGCGACAATTTTGAAAAAAATGCAATATTTTTTACTTTTTGCTTTAATAAATATCCCCCAAAAACATATATAAAAACATTTTTTTTCCTCAGTTTAGGCCGATACGTATTCTTCTACCTATTTTTAGTAAAAAAAATCGCAATAAGCGTTTATCGATTGGTTTGCGCAAAATTTATAGTGTTTACAAAATAGGGGATAGTTTTATTGCATTTTTATTAATTTTTTTTTTTTTACTACTAATGGCGGCGATCAGCAATTTTTTTCGTGACTGCGACATTATGGCGGACACTTCGGACAATTTTGACACATTTTTGGGACCATTGTCATTTTCACAGCAAAAAATGCATTTAAATTGCATTCTTTATTGTGAAAATGACAGTTGCAGTTTGGGAGTTAACCACAGGGGGCGCTGTAGGAGTTAGGGTGCACCTAGTATGTGTTTACAACTATAGGGGGGTGTGGCTGTAGGAATGACGTCATCGATCGTGTCTTCCCTATAAAGGGAATGACGCGATCGATGCGCCGCCATAGTGAAGGACGGGGAAGCCGTGTTTACATACGGCTCTCCCCGTTCTTCAGCTCCGGGGAGCGGCTATAAACAAATAGCCGCGCCGTGGTCCCGGATCGCTCCCCGAGCGGACCCGACCTCCGCATGTAGCGGGGGGGGTCCCGATCGGACCCCCCACCCGCTAATAGGCGAGGACGTACGTGTACGCCCATGTGCCTGTACGTGCCATATTGTGGACGTATATGTACATGCGGGGGTCGGGAACTGGTTAACCACTTCATTACTGGGCACTTAAACCCCCTTTCAGCGCTGACGCATTTTGAATGACAATTGCACGGTCATACAACACTGTACCCAAATTATATTTTTATCACTTTTTTCCCACAAATAGAGCTTTCTTTTGGTGGTATTTGATCATCTCTGCGATTTTTATTTTTTGCGCTATAAACAAAAAAAAGACAGAACATTTTGATAAAAAACACAATGGCCCGGATTCACATACATCGGCGCATATATATTCCGGCGTAGCGTATCGAATATACGCTACGCCGACGCAGCGCACAGAGGCGAGCACAGTATTCACAAAGCACTCGCCCCCAAATCTACGCTGGGCTTCCTCGGTGTAAGCCAGCATAGGTGGAAGTGGGCGTGAGCCATGCTAATGAGGCGTGACCCCATGTAAATGAAGGACTGAGCGTCATAAAGTTACGAATAACGTACGGCGCATGCGCCGTCCCGTGGACGCATCCCAGTGCGCATGCGCAGAATCACGTCTTAAATACTCCCTAAGATACGTCGAATCACTGCCTACGACGTGAACGTAACCTACGCCTAGCCCTATTCACGTACTAATACGTAAACGACGTAAAATACGTCCGGCTGTTCCCTGGTCCATACCTTTACTTGAGTTGCGCCTCATAGATGGGGAATAACTATACGCCGGACGTAAGCCTTACGCAAACCGCGTATATTATGCGCCGGGCGCAACTACGTTCGTGAATCGATGTATCTCCCTCATTTGCATATTTGCAATGAGGCGGCCAGCGTAAATATGCGCCGACGATACGCCGGCGTAGGAAAGTTACGTCGGTCGGATGAAGCCTAATTTCAGGCGTATCTAGTTCTGTGGGCACGGCGCACAGATACGACGGCGCATAGATAGACTTACGCGGCGTATCTCGAGATACGTCGACGTAAGTGTTTCGTGAATCCGGGCCAATATTTTTTACTTTTTGTTATAATAATATCCCAATTTTCTTTTTTTTTTATATTTTTCCTCGGCTTAGGCCGATGCGTATTCTTCTACATATTTTTGTTAAAAAAAATCGCAATAAGCGTATATTAATTGGTTTGCCCAAAAGTTACAGCGCCTACAAAATAGGGGATAGATTTATGATTTATTTTTTACTAGTAATGGCAGCGATCTGCGATTTTTTTGTCAGGCCTGCGATATTGCGGCGGACATATCGGACACTTTTGACACAATTTTGGGACCATTCACATTTATACAGCGATCAGTGCTATAAAAATGCACTAATTACTGTATAAATGTGACTGGCAGTGAAGGGGTTAACACTAGGGGGTGAGGAAGGGGTTAAATGTATTCCCTGGGTGTGTTCTAACTGTGTGTGGAGGGGACTGACTGGGGGAGGTGACATAGCTGTGTCTCTATGTACAAGGGACACAGATCGGTCTCCTCTCCCCCTGACAGGACGTGGAGCTCTGTGTTTACACACACAGAGCTCCACGTCCCTGCTGTCACCACCGATCGCGGGTAGCTGGCGGATATCGAGGCCGCCAGGCACGCGCATTGGCATCTCAGCGATGCGCCGGGCACAGTGTTTCCCCGCTGCACGCCCCCAGCGACGCGTGCGGGGAATGCACATAAAAAGGACGTCCACCCGGCAGTTGAGAGCCGCGCTTTAGACGAAAGACGTCCACAGCGCGGCTCTCAAGTGGTTAAAACCATACTAAACTTTCTGTTTTGGATTATGCACAGGGATATTTGGATTTGTTTCATGTGCTTAGCGTAAATTCCCCAGAGCGGTCCTGCACCTGGGGAGCTGCAAGTGTCGCGCACAGCTTTCCATACAAGTAAATGGCTGTATGCGCCCGTATTCTTGGAAAGGCTGATGGCGTGTACTTCTCAGTTGTCCTTCATTTTGGTCTGACCAATGTAGATGTATATAAAATGCACTTTTAATCCATCAAAAAGTGTTTTCCGGTGCTAAACCTTTCATCTGATTTCTAAACTGCTGCATTTGTAAATTCCAAAAGCCAATATAAAGGAATAGTAGTGGTAAAAAATAATAATCGTGGGTTTACCCAATCTTGTTTTTTTGTACAGGGGTGTGTCTTACGCCTGCATACTTTTGCTGATTGGGTAGGCGCTATTTGTAAATGTAGTTATCTGAGCTGTAGTTTAGCTCAGGATTTTATGCCAAATTATGGGTCTCTGTTCCAGCTCGGCTGTATTGCGCATCTTCCACCTGACTGTGGGCGTTGCTGTCACCAGGGTGCAAGGTTGGAACTGCAATGGGCTGGGTGTATTGGGTGCTTCTTGCCCAGAAGCAGCTCAGTGGCATGGCACCTGCCGCTGTGCATTCTGGGGAAGGGTACTTAAGGGACAGACATCGTTCTGGTGGGGTCTTCCGATCCTGACATGAGGGCCTTCCTGGCCTCACGGATGTTTTAGCAACTTTTTGGTCTCTGGGCCTGCTGGCCCGAGGCTTCGTTACTGTGAGTAGGCCCAGGAGTTTCTGGGGGCCTACTAGTCCAGGGATAGTCCTGCACGGTCTTCTCTGCAGGAGGAAGCCGAACGATTGAGGATTCAATTAGAGGACATATCCTGGCCAGTTTACCTCACAGTGCGGCCGGTTTGTCTGAAAGATCCTAGCACCGTGAGCTGTGTAATTTCTTTGAACTTTGCAAAGTGCATGTGTGGTTGCATGGCCCTGTGGCAGAGAACCGTGTAACGACTCAACGACATTCATCAAGTCAGTGGCAGAGACTTTTGAACGAGCTTCGCACCGGCTGCTAGGTCAGTGAGAGAGGCCTATCCGGTGGTCTCTGGATTCAATGTGGGAGCAGTGTGTCCTCTGGATCCAAGATCATACCCGCAATCCGCAAAGCAAGGTACATGAATCTTTCCCTACCCCTTCATCCCTCTTATGGAACTTGTTTAATAAAACCCTTGAAGAAAAAGAAACAACGTGTTGGTGCGGACATTTGTAACTCTTCAAGAAGGACCCCTAGGACAAGAATGGTGAACAGTAAGGTAACGGCAGGCCCAAATCTAAACCAGCAGCTCCTTCGGGGGTAGTGCTACAATGTCATACATGCAAAACTCAGATGCAAAGACGCATTGGCATTTACTAGAGCACGGCTGCCTACAAATATCCATGTGCATAAGCCTTACTAAATCTTCTAAACATATTTCAGATACATAAAAATAGGCGTGAAAAAAAGTCTAATGTAGCGTATACACGGTCGGAATTTCAGACAACAAATGTTCGATGGGAGCACGTGTCCTCTGCATTTTTCACCTAAAGCCAGTAGTGTGTGTACTGCCTTTGTCCTCTGCAGTTTGCACCTAAAGCTATTTGGTGTGTACTGCTCGTGTCCTCTGCAGATTGCACCTAAAGCTGCGTAGTGTGTACTGCCCGTGTCCTCTGCAGTGTGCACCTAAAGCTATGTGGTGTGTGTACTGTCTGTGTCTGTGCTATTTTTCTCAATGATTTTCATCCATATTGCAGGGACCAGACATTACATTAAAGCCGCAAGCAGTTTTAAATGACTTTTTTCTTACAGTAATCTCATTTTGTGCAGGGACAGTTCTAAACATGTGCCACTTCACAGGCATACTATAGACACCCAGCAGGTACAATATTTAAAGGAATTTTTCATTTTTGTTTTTAAATTTAAGCATCATTAAAATCACTGCTCTAGAAAAAACTCAGCTCATCCCTACTGAACAGGTTCCAGCCTATTTACAGCCCTCTCTCACCACCTACTGGGCACACCTCCCCAGGGATTGGCCAGAGGGTAGTGTATATTCAGGTGACAGATTTGAATTTCCCTCCCTGAACTCTAGAAGATTCTCAGAGTCAGGAGAAAATAATCTCACCACCCGAGAAACCACAAACTTACCCAAACAATCAAATCTAGCTCATCTGGCTACTTAACAAGCCAAACACTAAATTTTCCTAGCCTCCTAGTCTAGGAGGTTGCTACACAATGTTTTAAAAAGAAGAGATCCATTACATTGGTGGTCAGTGAGGAAAGGAACCTGTAGATTGGTGGCCAGTGGGAGAAGGACCACCTTACATTGATGGTCATTGGAAAAAAAAAAACTTACACTGGTGTTCATAAAAAAGGCTCCAATACATTGGTAGCCAGTGAAGAAAAGACCCTGTAGATTGGAGGCCAGTGGAGAAGGACCACCTTACATTGATGGTCATTGGAAGAAAGACCCCCTTAAATTGTTGCTCGTAAAAGAAGGGAGCCATTACATTGGTGGCCAGTGGAGAAAGGGCCCTGTAAGTTGGTGGTCATTGGGAGAAAGGCTCATTAGACTGTTGGTCTTAAAAAAAAAAGGCTCATTACATTAGTGGTCAATGGGAAGAATGCTTCTTACATTGGTGGTCAGAGGGAAAAATACTCCCTCACAAATAGCTAAAAAGGGCATTAATGTCAGTGGTAACTTTTCTAAAAGGCAAAAAGGAACCCCTAGTCAAACCACATACAATATATGTAACCACAATCACTAAAATCTTATTAGCTTGAACATGTTAATATTTCAAAAGTTGTTTTCATTAAAAAAAATACCTTGTGACCCTGCCATGAAGATCCTTGTTCATACACTTTCCGTTCCAGAGCTACAACAGACTCCCAAATGATCTCCTGTATTGTTGTTCTGTCATATTCCCCTGGTGGGGAATACAATACATATTTGCCAACATACATTGTGCCAGCATTGCTCCAGACCAGCATTGTCCCATCGTTGGCACTCAGGATGCTGGTCTGGAGCAATGATGTGAAGCTGGAGAGATCGCATGTAGACAGTAAGTAGCTAAAAGTTAAAAAAGTTAATATAAAAAATAAAAAAAAATAAACCTGGGAAGTGAGCAATGGGCAGGTTATTGTGCCACGCACAAACTACCTAATAATACCATTCTTTAGCCTAAAAAAAAAAAGCACAATGATTTTTGGACTATTTTATTTTTTGAACAATTACAGAATTTTAAACTGATGTTTTTCAGCTTTTTATCTTTAAATAAAAGTTTAGCATAAAAGTAAACATTTCATACAGGGTAAATCCATGACACTCAGTTTACAAAGCATGCCGTTTTTTTTTAAATGAGACAGCTCGGCACTATATATTTTGGAGAAACCCCTGCAAGCTAAGTACATCTAACATCTGCTTGTACATCTAATCTGATCACTCCTGTGTTTCAGGTTTGTTTTTGTAGTAGGAAAAGCAGAAGCTCCCGTTTTTTGTCTCCTGACCATATTAAATACAGAAATACTTGTTTGTTTCATTTAAAATCCATTGTGGTGGTGTATAGAGCCAAAACGATTAGAATTGTGTCGATATCCCAATATTTATGGACCTGACTGTATCTCTGTCCTGTTACCATCTCACATGCACAGTGCCAGATAAGTAGAACTGAATTTAAGGCTGGTTGAGTAATGGCTGGGGGGTTTCCTCACCACAGATCTGTTCCTCCGGCCTCCAACAGAAAAAAAGGCGCCAAATCATCCTCAGCGTTGCCTGCAACTGGACTTTGCTGCAAAATTCAAAATATTTCTATATCCCCGGGTATATGTGATCATTTCCACCAAGACTCCTACCGGGCCCTTTGCAGATAAATACCGGTTTGTAGATTGGATGTACAGTATGTACTGTATTATTCTCTTCTTATATAAAGCTTGTATTATTTATGTAATGGTATGCAGCTATATACCAATCTCCAGCAGGTGTCTCCAATCTCAATCGTCTTTTATACTTTATGCCTGGAGTTCTTATCTCTGGGGTAAGAGTTTAGACTGGAGGGGGCTTCTATCTGCACAACCCCCTCCATTTCCTCCGAGCACGTGTATGGTGGTGACATACAGGACCGCAGCAAGATTGTATTCTTTTTCTCTCCTTCTGGGATTAAGTGGACTATTTACATATATTTACCTTTCCCAAATCATTTTCGGGCTCATGATATGGACTTTATACTATTAGAAAACATGTTTACATGTATATGCTAAAGCGCTACCAGGTCTACATTTTACATTACATATTATATGCATTTGTATTTTATTGACCCTTACACTACTATTGTACAAACATGTTTATAGCAATCCTGGGTTTAACCACTTAACCCCCGGACCATATTGCTGTCCAAAGACCAGAGCACTTTTTGCGATTCGGGACTGCGCCGCTTTAACTGACAATTGCGCGGTCGTGCGACGTGGCTCCCAAACAAAATTGGCGTCTTTTTTTTCCCACAAATAGAGCTTTTGGTGGTATTTGATCACCTCTGCGGTTTTTATTTTTTGCGCTATAAACAAAAATAGAGCGACAATTTTGAAAAAAATGAATATTTTTTACTTTTTGCTGTAATAAATATCCCCCAAAAATATATAAAAAAAACATTTTTTTTTTTCAGTTTAGGTCGATACGTATTCTTCTACATATTTTTCGTAAAAAAAAAATCGCAATAAGCGTTTATTGATTGGTTTGCGCAAAAGTTATAGCGTTTACAAAATAGGGGGTATTTTTATGGCATTTTTATTAATATATTTTTTTACTAGTAATGGCGGCGATCAGTGATTTTTTTTTCGGTACTGCGACATTATGGCGGACACTTCGGACACTTTTGACACATTTTTGGGACCATTGGCATTTTTATAGCGATCAGTGCTATAAAAATGCATTGGATTACTATAAAAATGCCACTGGCAGTGAAGGGGTTAACACTAGGGGGCGGGGAAGGGGTTAAGTATGTTCCCTGGGCGTGTTCTTACTGTGGGGGGGGGTGGCCTCACTAGGGGAAATTACTGATCTTCTGTTCATACATTGTATAAACAGAAGATCAGCATTTCCCCCGCTGACAGGACTGAGAGCTGTGTGTTTACACACACAGCTCCCGTTCCTCGCTCTGTAACGAGCGATCGCGTGTGCCCGGCGGCGATCGAGCCCGCCGGGCACACGCAAGGGAGTCGGGGGCGAGCGGGGGGCGCGCGCGCACGCGCCCCCTAGTGGCGGCTCAAAGAGCCGCTGTATAGCTACGGGCTCTCGCCCAGGAGAGCCGACCTGCCGCCGTATAATGACGGTGCGCGGTCGGCTAGTAGTTAAGGTAGCAGCTATATCCAGTAATGGTTGCATGATATCTAATCTGGTGCAGTTTTCCATGAGCGCTTGTTTTTGTGTTTGAGATAAGGCGTTATTCTCAGATCCAAATTTTTCCCTTTAATATTTTTTTATTGAAATCAACGTACTCCCTGGGTGTTTATTCCCGTTATCTGTAGTTGTTCAGCAAACATGCTGATTACAATGTCCGATATATACCAATGTCCACTTGGAGGAATCACTTTTAATCTCTATATTAAAAATGATAATGATAATAACAGACAGAAAGCAGTTTACAATGGAGACTCACATGGAAAATAAACTTTACAGCAACCGCTCACGTTGCAAATATAGAATAATTTCTCTCCAAGACACAAGGTGGTAATCTAGTTGCAATAAGACATTCCTTAGAAAAAAAAACACATTTGTTGATACAATCATTAGTATATTTTTATTTTTCTTGGCAAGTTAAACATTTTTGCATAAATAGAGATATATATTACCTGAACTATTATTATTTATACAATTCTATGTACAGCAAGTACAGGGCACAGCAGAACATGGGGCATCACAGTTTTGTTGTACTTTCATCATCTTAGAACACAGAACTAAAAGGTATTCTATTCCACAAATCATGTAAAAATGTTGTGCCAAAGAACATTAAAGCCCACCTCCAGCCGAAGGTAAAGGGTTAGAGCCTTCATTATGTTTTTATATTGATCGGTGTTCTCCCTGTCTAATTTGCCTGTTGGTTACTGTCCCATGAGAGAGGATGCCACTGCGACAGAAAATGGACGGCAATTTTGCCAATGGAGATACAACCAGGACAGGAAGTGGACGGCAATATCGCCAATGGCGATGTAACCAGAGCAGGAGAAGGATGGCAATCTTGCCAAAGGAGATGCAACCAGGACAGTAGGTGGACAGCAATATCATCAATGGGGCTTGCAACCACTACAGGAATTTGACGTCAATCTTGCCAATGGGGTCCCAACCAAAACAGGAATGGATGACAAACTTGCCAATACGGATGCAATCAGGACAGGAAGTGGATGGCAATCTTGCCAATGGGGATGCAATCAGGACAGGAAACAGATGGCAATCTTGCTAATGAGGATGCAACCAGGACAGGAAGTGGATGGCAATCTTGCCAACGAGGATGCAAACAGGACAGGAAGTGGATGGCAATCTTGTTAACGAGGATGCAACCAGGACAGGAAGTGGATGGCAATCTTGCTAACCAGGATGCAACCAGGACAGGAAGTGGATGGCAATCTTGTTAATGAGGATGCAACCAGGACAGGAAGTGGATGGCAATCTTGTTAAAGAGGATGCAACCAGGACAGGAAGTGGATGGCAAGCTTGGCAATGGGAATGCAATCGGGACAGGAAAAGGATGACAATTTCGCTAATGAGGATGCAACCAGGACAGGAAGTGGACAGCAATATCGTCAATGGGCCTGCAACTATTACAGAGAGTTGACAACATTCTTGCCAATGGGGATGCAACCAAGACAGGAATGGACAGCAATTTTGCCAATGGGGAGGCAACCAGTACAGGAAGTGGATGGCAGTCTAGCCAATGGGGACGCAATCAGGACAGGATGTGGAAGACAAGCTTGCCAATGAGGATATGGACAGTAGCAAAAATCAGTCAAAGTTCTAAGCCTTTAGTTTATGGCTGGAGCTGGACTTCTTTACTCAAACTAAGCAGAATTTGGTGATTTGTCAGTGATATTAGCATCTGTGTGGAAACGGAATGGTCTGGAGTGTCATTTAGTTAATTTGTTCATGGGTGTGCACTGAGAATACTGGCAAGTGTGATATATATATTAACCTAATCTCCTGTTTCTGCTTCAATCACCTATCATTTTTCTTCTTGAGGACTCCATTGATATCAGGATCCACAACTCCCCCCCCCCCACTATATGGAGTCTGACTTTTCCTGATACATTTTCCATAATATATATCCATAAAATATGACAGGGAGACTGGAATCTTGCTTGAGATGGGTGCATTATAAAATGACCTGTACTCTGCAAGCTGTATTGCTTAGGCACAGAAAACATTTCCAGATGCTCATAAGAGAAAATCAGCGGGGCTGGAAACCCAGATGAAGAAAACTCACCTGAGATTTAAGCAGTTAGTAGTAGTTTGTGATACAACTTGCCTGAATTCACGCAAAACTTAAATATCTGGGTTTATGCAAATTTACCCTTCAATTGTTTGGCACTGAAAAAAAATATAACTAGAGACACTTAAAATTAAGTTTCCCGACATATAAAACTATATACTTCATTGTATTAATTTGTTTAAAAACATACTAACAAAATACAACCAAGTCCTGTACTGTTGTGTACGTTTTAAAAAAAATTGTATCAAAGTCCTCATGTTTAAGGGTTTGTTCGCATGTGTGGCTATTATTGCTTCCCCTGTGAAAAGCGTTCCGTAGTGGATGAATTATAGGAGGGATTACGTTGGATGGATATTAAAAGCATGGGTTGCATTTGGTATTTTAGGTATGGGTGAAGGCCTTTTTTTTCCCCAGACAGACCTCAGATGGACAGGAACAGAAAGAAAAATTATGACCGGGAGATAGCTCTCCAAGTTTCCATTACTTATACAAAGCTAAGAGCTGACCTAATCTACCAAGCTGCGTCTATAATTAAAATATCACTTTTGGATGGACCGGTCCTTTAAGCAGCAGATCTCCCTTTAAGATGCAGCGAATAGAGAGGGATTGGAAAAAACAGGATTTTTGTACTCACTGTAAAATATTTTATTTGGAGTCTATTGAGGGACACAGGAAGTATTAAACCTTCAGGATTATACTGCCACCTAGAGGAGGATTAGACACTGGCAAACAAAAAACTGTCAGGATGTTTTAATACTTGGAAAAGCGGGTGCAGAGGGAAAGTCTTTGGGGCTTAGGAGTTTACAGCGACCCAAGCCTGGAAACAGCATGGGTAGAAGCTACAGCGGCCCACCCTCTAGTTTCAGAGTGGTGTTTCATGCATCAATAAGAGCTAAAAAGGTCTTCTTGAATTTGGGAGCAATGGCAGTATATTGCACCTCCTCTGGTAAGCTCATCCGTCAAGGACTAGAGCGAATCAGAATCAAAGTCTCTGTGGCCGATGGCTTTGGAGACTGAAAGGGCCACAAGCTAAATCAGATGCATCATGTGCAGGAGAGGTGACCAAAGTCATTGTAGGTGGGCAGTAAGAACAGACTAAGGTTACACATGACTCTTTTCAAGCAGGAACAGCAGCTTCCATATAGAAATTATGCTTCCATGGTGCTCTATAGCAGAAAGGAGAATGCAGATCGTGCACATGACACTCCAGACATTGAATGACATCTGCGCTCAGTCTCACAGCATTAATCCCTTTCACTGCCAAGCCAGTGGGAATGGGGTATAATTGAGGTACCTTTAGGTGCCTGGCCCCACTGGCCTACTAAAGGCAAAGTTCACCTTTTGGAATATGGTACACCCATATTTAGGGTGGAACATGTAACATATTCCATCTCCTGCCACCAGTTTCTCCCCGTCAGTGTGACAGCGGGTGCGGACACTTCTTCCCACACCCGCTGTCACAATTTAAAAAGCATGGCGGTGTTGGGCTCCGCCCACACGGTAATATCATTCATTTAGTTTCCTGTGAATGAATGAACTATAACTACGGGTAGCCACCACAGCTGACAGATTGTAGTGCTGAATGAACTGCGAGGGAGCTGATGAGCACTCTCGAAGTTCATTTACAAGCCCTGGAGCTTTTAATAGACAGGCCATATGAAGGTATGGACAGAAAGCTGTAGGGCTTGTGTGCAGATGGCTGAACATTGCACTCCTAAACCACTGATCAAGGGTGCAATGCTTTCCAGGCTCCAGAAGTAAAAAAAAAAAAAAAAAAAAAAATGGTAATTTTTTTTCTGCAAAAATATGTGCATTTATTTTTTTGAAAGGTGAACTCATCCTTTAAGCACGTTTTTAGACAGGACAAGTGCTAAAGGCAAGGCCAGCAACTCTGGACCTGGAAAACAATCCAAGGCTTACTTTCAACACAATGGAGTCTAGAAAGAGCCCTACATGGAGAAAGTCACTTCCAGGCTATCCTGGCACAGTCAGTCCAGCCAGATCCCCAGGCCGAGGCAGCAGCATAATGCGAAGGTTAAAAACGTTCTGTGTTTCCTATGGACGAGAAACAAAAGCATTTTTGTGTCTGTCGGAGAGTTACCCTGGCTTCCTGTCTGGTTAAATGTTTTCAATATGTGACTCAAGTTGAATGTTATGATTTCCTCTTACATTTTTACTTGTCATAAAGAATTAAAAAGAAAATGTTTTCAGCAGGAGAGGAAGGTAGGGTAAATCTCTTGAATTGTGCCCCAGATAGCAATAAAAACCTGACAGGGGTTCTGACCCTTCCCCACTCAATTTGGGGGGGGTCTGTGTGGAATGATAGGAGTAGGCTCTAACAGTGCTGTATTGTGCTTTGAATTCAGTTGGGGTATCAAAGGGCTGGCAGGAGGAGGTGGTAACACCATGTTTACAACATATTATGGAAAGAATACACCGATATCAGCTATGTTGGTTCACCTCCTACAGAACAGGTTAAGTTATAAGAGATGCCAGGGGATGGGTCATATATTTACAATTCTAACCTTTTCCAATGACTGATTTGTGTATATGCATGCAAAGATCAGACAGAGCACCATTATCGGATGAAC
The DNA here is from genome assembly GCF_905171775.1 of Rana temporaria. Classification (NCBI taxonomy): domain Eukaryota; kingdom Metazoa; phylum Chordata; class Amphibia; order Anura; family Ranidae; genus Rana; species Rana temporaria. The sequence continues at coordinate 126,973,451 of NC_053500.1, forward strand.
AGTTGGGTAGACTTGTTCTAATTTATTGTTTTCAGCCTCAAACAACAAAGGAGAAAGTCTACCAGTAAAGTCTGATCATTCACCAAGACGGAGGGCAAATATTGTTCTTTAACAATTTGCTGTTCATGTGTACAACTGAACAAAGACAACAAGTTATATCATACAAGTATATTGCTCGAAAAGAAAAGTCCCATGAGTAGTTGGCAGTTAAATGACCATTTCCTGATGTGTTCCTTTAAAGGATAAGTTCACCTTTTTAAAAAAAATATAATAAATGCACATCTTTTTGTATGTATTGTTTTTTTTTACATGGAGCCTGTAAAGCATTGCACCTGTGATCAACAGTTTGCGGGTGCCATGCAGTACTCCTGCACACTTCAGTGTATATGTCTGCTTGTACCTCATACCGGCAGACAGATACACATTGACAGGAAGAATGAATGAGCGAACTACGAGAGCGCTCAACAGCGCCATGGTAGTTAATTGAAACTACAAGCAGACAGCCACAAAGGCTTCAGGAAATGTAACATAAGGAAATGATTCCGGATGGCTGCACTTCCAAAAATCCTTTAATTGAAGCTTCATATGACAAGTGGTTGACAGATGGAGCAGGAGACAAAGAGGTAGAAGCATTTCGCACAAAGGTTAGTTAAACGCGTCTACCACTTTGTCCCCTGCTCCATCTGCCAACCACTTGTCATATGAAGCTTCGATAAAAGGATTTTTGGAAGTGCCGCCGTCTGAAATAATTTCCTTATGTTACACAGCATAGTGTGAATAGTGTGTGTGGGGGATTAACCAGATACTCAGTCATCTTGTTTCATTGAAGCTTCAGGACTTGTAGTTTCTTATTCACAGAGCGCTGTAAATGAATTACTTGGGTGGGCGAAGCCCTGCACAGCCACAATCATATTTCAAAACAGTGACAGCAGGTACACAGAAACGTTGCCCGCCCGCCGTCACTGTCGAAGGAAGGGGGAGAAGCTGTAGCTGCTGGAACATGTTGCATGTTCTACCCTAAATACGAATGGATTATGTTCCAATAGGTCATGGGTCTTCAAACTACGGCCCTCCAGTTGTTCAGGAACTACAATTCCCATCATGCCCAGTCATGTCTGTGAATGTCAGAGTTTTACAATGCCTCATGGGATTTGTAGTTTTACCACAGCTGGAGGGCCGTAGTTTGAGGATCCCTGCAATAGGTGAACTTATCCTTTGACCTTAACAAAAGCGGGGATATGTGGGCTGCCAAGGCTGACCTTGCATTTAAAAAAATGTAGTTCTCTGGCTGTTGTGCCAAAACCAACTTTAATGTTCTTACCCAACTAATTAGACAGATCGGGAGTTTTGACTTCATTGCAACTTTACTTGCTGCAAGCTTGCTGTAGGTAAGTTTTAAAAGTATTGAAAGCAAAAACAGCCAAACATCAATTTAGGGAAGAAGTGAAGAATGACACCCTCCATATTCCTCTAGGTACAAGATTCTTTTGTAGTGGAATTATTGTCAAAATCCAAAATGATATACTGTGTGTGGGGCAGTCTGTCACTAGTGTTAGTACAATATGTTTTTTTTTTTAGTTCTTTTAGTAACCTAGTTTTATTACCTATCAATCCTGCTAGTAGATCTGTTATTTTACATTTCCTGTAACAGGGTGACAACACAGTTCATTCTGCAATGAAACTGCATAGCAGCGTTGTCACCCTGACTGTTGTAACTACCCCTGTCAGTGCGATTTGCCCTTTTCCAACTGTAACAGCCTTTTACTTTATGGCACAGTTTCCAATATCTGTGAAGTCCACCCTAAAACTAAAATCCCTGCATCTATAAACATCCATGATCTAACACTAATCTATTTAGCCTGTAAAGCACAAAATCAGTATACATACCTTTTTGAAGCCGCTCCGACCCGATCCCACACTGAGCTGTCAGACGTGGCTTCGCTGTGGAGGAGGGTGCAGAGGACACCGCAGACAACGGAAGCCCCATAGTAACTATGGGCAACGTCCCTCCCCATTCATTTCACAGCCGTTGTCGGCCATGTCCTCTGCAGAGCTTCCGCCGCTGGAGATAGGGTCGGATCGGCTTCAAAAAAAGGCATGTAGACCGATTTCTTTTTTACAGGGCTAGATGGGTTAGTGTTAGATCGTGGATGCCTATAGATGCAAGGATTTTAGTTTTAGGGTGGACTTCTACTTTAATGCAGCATTAAAGTTTGTTTGTTCCACTGAACACAATTTTCTGAAATATGGATGTGCCATATCCATAAAATACACCCAAGCAGTGCCTTTTGTTTGTTCCTGCTGTTTTTGTGGACACAACTGCCCCAAGTTGTGTGCTGTATAGATTGTACTTTTGCAGCTAAGCTGACACATTATTAGGATTATATCTGTAAAAATGACACAAAGCTATATGCATTACAAGGCACAGCACAAGCATAAAATGCATGTCTATTAACCCCTTTATCTCTCACATTACATGGTTTGGCGAGTCACAGATTTGGTGATGATGGTGTGGTCCCTTGTTTATTAAGAAGGCCATTGACCAGCACAGTCTAAGCAGTTGGAATTGGTCCTTTTGCCCTATTTCTGCCACCTGCTCTTGCATTTACCATGACAAGGAGTGGTCCATACAAAGGCCAACTTATATACAACCAAATCAGAACTTTTTATCTGACGACCCCAACCTCTGGTTCTGTCTTCTTTTGGCTCATGTCACGTCCTTGAGATTATGCTTACTAATCAGTTAAAATGTGCACAAAGGATGCTGGGAAAACTCCTCTTCTATGCAACTGACCATCGATGTAGCCATTCTAGAGAAGAGAAAAGAAAATACGAGTTAGAAACTTCACTGCAGGCACACTTCCCCACTAATCCTCCGACGCAGGGTGCATTCGCTGGCATCTCCACAGATTCTACTGGCAAACACACAAAGAAAAAGGGAAGCCGTTCGCAGTTAAGAGTCCTGTTCCAGTTAACTGAACTCTCCAATATACAAACTGTTCCACCTGGCCCATAAAAGCCCAACACATTTCACTCCACTTGGAGGTTACTTATAGAGTCTTTGAGTAAGCCTCGGATGAAGTGAAGCGTTTTAAAGCTTCTGTGAACCAGCTGGAAAAGTACAGATATTGGAGAGTTATAAAAAAAATTGAAAAGGCATTTAACGGTGAGGTTGAGGTTTTGATCAACTTTAACCTCTAAAGCCTAAACCGAACATGAAAGGCCGTACTTACCATATCAGCCCCATTTAATGTCAAATGCTACGATGCCGGAGCCAACTGTCCAGCCATTTTGCGATATGTGACTAAACTGTTTCAGGCGCTTATGCAAAGAATTATCAGAGAAAGTTATGCTTAGCTACTCACCCACCAGTTGTCGTCCTCCTCTTCTGTGATTACAATAATTTCTCCTGTGCTAAAAGTGAGCTCATCTTCTCTATCGGCTGTGCAGTCAAACAAAGCCTTCACCCGTCTGAGCCTTGGTTTGCTCTTTACAAAAAAAAAAAAAAAAAAAGGAGCAAAAATTGATTTTCTTGTCAAATTTGTTTATTGAATTTTAACAATTAGCATACATAAGTACATAGGGTGCCAGCAAAAGAAAAGATTACATATATGTTAACAATATTGAGTTGTAGTTTCAACATAAACTAAAAGCAATTCAACTAAAACAATGTAAGCATGGATCTAACTACGTCAAACGATTATGTCCATACATTCTATAAGAAAGGATAAAACCAACTTAGAACGGGTTAATTATAAGATGACCTCAGATTTAAAAAAAAAGGGGTCTTAATTATTAAGAGTATAGTCTCTGAAATTGTTCACAAAGTTTTAAATAATAAAATGTAGAAATGAAAATAAAAAATAAAAGTATAAATTAAATTAAAATAAAAAAAAAAGACAATTTATTATAGAATCTAAAATCTTATACTATATATTGGAACTATGTACAATTGGTATAATGATAACCAAGGAAATAAAAGTTCTGCTACCAGAACTATATAAAGAGTAAATTGAAAGAGGAGAGAGAGAATAGGGGGAAAAGTAGAAGAGAGAAAGAAGATAAAAGAAAAAGTAATCTTTCGGCAGGAGAAAAAATAGATGGGGAAGAAAGAAAATGAAAGTTAGTAGGGGTCCCCGGGGTAGTACATGGTAATAAACACATACTATGAATGCAGAGAATGTAAGTATAAATCGAGATAACCAAGGTCTTAGTAGGGAATTATCAAAATTGGAAGGCAAAAAGTGAGTCACCCAGGGATTCCATATATTCTTTGTTTCAGTTCCAAATATAAATAAAAGTTTAAATATCTTATCAGTCATTATAGAAACTAGGATCCCCTTAATTCTTACCAGACTCATCCTCCGTGGCATTGGCTGGGGAGGTTCTTGAGTGGGCGTTGGCACGCGGTACAGTTCCTGCACAGATGAAGCTGGAGACGTGCTGGTCTGGAAGGATCTTTGGTTTCCTGCTTTTGAATATCCTTCTGTCCTATAATCAACTGGGAAGAGGAGACCAATAATACATCACTTATGGTCATGGTTGATTCTAGACTTCATACTACCCTAGGTATAGTGGTAGGCAGTAGACACAAGGCCCGGAATGCAAACCATCTACTCCCATTCATGGGCAGCTGTATGTAGCATACCAGGGGCTTTTAGGCACCAAAATAAACCAGTGCTGTAAGGAGAAATGCACCTGTGAGCATAAGCCATTAATGTGATTTTATTATTTTCAACAAAGACTTCAGAGTTGGGTTTTAAGTTGGTTTCTAACTACTTAGAAACACCTGAGGATTGTTTATAATAGAGGGCTAGCAGGCTGACAAGATTCTGGTTCAGCAGAAAGTAACAGGGAAAGAGCCAAGACGTCAATGCCTGTGTTGCAAACTTTTACCATGAATTTCTTCACAATGCTTTTAGATACATAGATAAATGAGGGGTTATTTTAGATTTCACTACTTCTTCAAAATAGGTAAACACTTTAGTGTTACAAAGTTGGTAAGGTTGAAAGGACACCAGTCCATCCAGTTCAAACTGTGTCTGTGTGTATGTATGTGTTTATGTCACTACAAATTTCCCCTAAAATGCCAATCTAAGTTTTTTTTTGTTTTTGTTTTTTATCTACACTCCACGTTGACACTTCAAACTATGGAAGGGAGTTCCAAATCCTTTCTGCTCTGACAATAAAGAACCCCATATGCAGTTTAAGGTTCTGTCTCTCACCCAACTTCATTTAGCGACCGCATGTCTTCTTAAGAGACCCAAGATTGAATAGCTTTCCCCGTATGTTAGGATCACCATTTATATATTTTAATGTTGTGATTATATCTCATCTCCGCTTCGTTCTCCAGGGGGAATACGTTTAATGGTTGTTGCAGTTTCTCATAACTAAGGTCTTCCAGCCCCCTATTAGCAAAGGTACTCTTCTCTGGACTTTATCCAGTTCCAGCACATCCTTTCTAAGGATTAGTGACCAGAACTGGACAGGAAATATAAGATGTGGCAGAAAAAGAGTTTTGTATAGTGGAAAAATTATAGTTTTATATCTTCAGTAAATACCCTTTTTATTACATGTTAATAGCCTGCTGGCCTTGCCTGTTGAGTCTGTGATCTACTAGGATCCACATATCCTTTTCCATCCTAGACTCCCCCAGAGGTTTACACCTTAGGAGTAACTTTCATTCATATCTTAGCCCCCCCAAGTGCATTACTTTACATTTTCCAATACTAAACCCGTATTAGCCATGTAGTTGCCACCCCCTTTATTTTATCAAGGTCCTCTTACAAAGCTGCTACATCCTGTTATAGAGTTATTACCCTGCTTAGCTTTCCATCGTCAGTGTACACAGAGATTGAACTATTTATAATAACCTCTATATCATTTATGAACAAGTTTAACAGAATTGGCCCCATGACAGAGCCTCCGGATACCCCACTTACAACTACAGCCATTTTAGGGGATATGCCATTTATCACTACCCTCTGGACCAGTTTTTTTATCCAGGGAAAATACACTATCGTCAATGCCAACAGACCATAGTTTGTAAATGCTTAGGTTATGGAGTACTGTGTCAAATGCTTTAGCGAAATCAAGATACACAACATTCACAGGCCTTCTTCTATCCGAATTACAGCTCATCACCTCATAATACACTGGTCTGGCAAGAATGATCTTTCATACATCTATGCTGGTTAGAAATTATACCATTTTCATTAGCAAATTCTTGGATCTCTTATCCCCTCCAGTAATTTACATACTATTGATGTTAGGCTTAGTGGTCTGTAGTTTTCAGGTATATACCTTTCAGCTCCTTTTTCAATATTAGTATCGCAATAGCTTGTTGATCAGCCTTACTAATCCAGTCAGTAATCTGTCCTTAAAGATTAAGAATAACAGTCTGGCTATAATATGGCTAAGTTCTTTGAGGACTCTTGGGTGTAAGCCATCTGATTCTGATGATTTACTCACATTACGTTTTTCAAATATTTTTTTTTAACAGTGGCTTTTGTTAGCCATAAGGCTACATTCCTTGTGCTTCTAACAATTCTATACCTAATTTTTCTTTGTAAAAACCGAGGAGAAGACTGTATTTAGTACAGTTGCCTTCTTGTCACTTATAACCAGCTTCCCCTGATTATTCTTTCAGGCTGAGGGGCCTGTTGCATACACCCACTATTACATTTACCCTGCATTTGTCTTTGAAACTCCAGCCACAAGGATTCCACCTCCTTCTTTGCCCTGTTAGTAAATATGGAGGATGACATTGCTAACAAATCGCAAGTGTGTGTGATATGGACACAGATTCACTTTAATGATTATGTCATCCTCTGGTAAAGCTCTAACAGCAAACACCACAAAAGATGAACGCAATTACCTTTATTAGTTAGATAAGCCTCTTCTGTGCAATTTGTTACTGGGGTCTGACTTGCTGGCCAAGCCCTGCCAACTACCATTTCATCATCCAATGAGATTGCCTCAATGAACAGTAAGGGCACCCTCACTAGCCAGATGGGTGGTGACAACTGGCAGAAATTAGACATAAATTCAGATGCTGTCAAGCCACAGTAGCAAAGTGAAACAGGCTGGCCATACACGGTTTGAATCTCAGCCGGTTCAGCAGGATGCCACCGAGATTCAAACCGTTAATGGGCAGGCTGAATGTACCAAGTTGATCAATCGATCAACTTGGGTACAACCAGCCTGCCAGAGTCTCTTATGATCTCTAGTGACTACTATAGCTGCCTACAATAATCACTGTCTTCTCCTGGTGGGGATGGCCTCCGCTGCCTGCCCCCGGCCGGGAGCAGATAATGGCTTACCAGATTCTCCTGCCTGCACTATCCATGTTGATGGGGGAATTGTGCAAATTTATTTCCTCAAACCCATAGTTGCAGGAAAGAAATTCGCACCTTGTATGGTCTGCCCAAGTCAGGGGTGTCCAAACTTTTTTCAAAGAGGGCCAGATTTGATGAAGTGAACATGCGTGAGGGTCAACTATTTTGCCTGGCATTTGAACCATTAAAATTAAATGCAAATTAACTAATACACTGCCCGACAAGAATTCTTTTGCCTTGTGAGTCTAAGGATGAGCTTAGGTGTGTTATTTGGATATACCGTATTTATCGGCATATAATACACACTGGAGTATAACACACACACAGGCGTATAACACGCACCTTCACTTAAGGAGGAAAGTTTCAGGAAAAAAAATAGAATTGTAATTAAAGAACTGTGAAGCAAAATAAAAGGGTCAGTGCCCATCAATGCAGTCTAATCAGTGCCCATCTGCAGCCTCACCCTTGTCATGAAAGCAGCCTCACCCTTGTCATGAAAGCAGCCTCACCCTTGTCATGAAAGCAGCCTCACCATTGCTATGAAAGCAGCCTCACCATTGCTATGAAAGCAGCCTCACCATTGCTATGAAAGCAGCCTCACCATTGCTATGAAAGCAGCCTCACCATTGCTATGAAAGCAGCCTCACCATTGCTATGAAAGCAACCTCACCATTGCTATGAATGCAGCCTCACCATTGACATGAATGCAGCCTCACCATTGACATGAATGCAGCCTCACTATTGCCTTCAGTGCAGCTTGATCGATGCCCATCTACAGCCTCGAAGGGGACAGGGAGGGTGCGGGACAAATGCCAACCGATTACATACAGAAGAATCTCCTGTTTACTCGGCGGCCTTCCAATTACAGAGGCCACCAAGTAAACAGGAGATTCTCCTGTATGTTATCTGACAGCACTCGTCACACCCCCTCCGAGGCTGCCAGAACGATAAATAAGGTATATATCTTTTGTGGCCCCCCAATGACTCGCAGAGTGCCACGCAATGGGGCCGCATTAAACCAAAACGCGGGCCGGACTTTGGACATGCCTGGCATAAGTCAAGGAGCACAAAAGAAGATTCCCTGAGTAAAAACGGTAACTGCAGGTATTGGGTTATGTCTATTCTTAGGCTGCACTCTTCCATGATTCTTAACTCAAAGTCCAATTTAACTTAATTTAAAAATAGAAGGAGGCTTTCAACGTTTGGCTAAAAGCTTCAATTACCAAGCATCAATCCTTACAGTGCTTTTATTTCTCCCAGCACTGGCATTAAATCTGACAACAAGGCTGCCTGGAGGTTTTACTGCTCTCAGGATGAGAGTGATTGTGCCCAAACAGCAGCCTGACAAGGCAGCACTACAGCACACCAATCAGCAAGGCTTGCCGAGGACTTACTTGGCAATTAATGCATTTAGAACAACGTTAAAGCTTCTGCAGATTATGCTTTAACGGGAGGTTGACAGCCTGGGCAAAGTACCTAGAGCGCTCTCCAGGCACAAAGGAACTAAACTGAGGAAATACACCAGTGGTTGATGTCTTCACATTACTTGAAATGTCAGTTAAAGTGATAGTAAACCACACTTTTTTTTTTAAACTCTGCAAGACAAAGGCATAATGTGCTAGTATGCATCACATACAAGCACATTATAAAACACTTACCTTAGAACAAAGCCCTCCTCCAGTGGTGCACTGTCACCGCTGACAGGGCTTCCACCTTCACCTGGTCTGCCTTTCGAGTTTGCGTTCTCCAGCTGCCTGATTGGCCACGCTGATGTCCCTCCCACGTGCCCTCAGACAAAGTCAGCCAATGACGAAACGCGTCAGTGCGTGACTCCTATCGTACGACCGGAAGCACTGTGAGCGTTCCAAGGACCAGGAACAAGGAAGTCTGCAGACGTACTGGCATCAGAGCGGCTTCATTGTCATGGTGACCGGAGCAACCACAGTCACAAGTAACATTGTATGCTTGAGATCTTTTTCCTTGGGGTACGCATATTTGTATATGGGGTACTGGTGGGGTGTTTTAATAAACTTTTTAAACGGTACTGCACTATATGAATTTTATTTCCTTATATGGAATTGTGGACTTGACTCAACAAGAGAAAGCAAGTGGTGGAGAGTGCAATACTCATGACAGATGTAGATGATGGTTCCATTCTGATTTAATATCACATTTTGGTGAGTGCATCCCCAAAAAGGGGGAAAATCCCACCCACGTGGTGACTACCCCCTGGTGAAAGGAGCACTGGTTAAGAACTGTTCTGATCAACTACATCTCGTTTCCCTGCACCATTATTGTTTCCTATATGCATTACATATCGAAGCAAATTTCCCCATAAGAAAAAATGGAAACTCAAATGATTTGTTCCACAACCATTTATTCATAAATTCTTCAGTTTATAGTCCATATAAAAACATTATAGTAATGTGACAGGTTACCAGGTAACCATAAAATGTCCATCCACAAATGGAAACCTCCACAATATGTTGATAAATGTTGTACCTTCGTTAAATGTAACCATATTGCTACACTTAGGCCGCGTACACGCGGTCGGTCCAAACCGATGAGAATGGTCCGACGGACCGTTTTCATCGGTTCACCGCTGAAGTGGCCTGATGGTCTGATGTGCGTACACACCATCAGTTCAAAAACCGATCGGGTCAGAACGCGGTGACGTAAAACACACAACGTGCTGAAAAAAAACGAAGTTCAATGCTTCCAAGCATGCGTTGACTTGATTCTAAGCATGCGCAGATTTTGAACCGATGCTTTTGTGTACTAACCATCGGTTTGGACCTATCGGGCAGCGGTCCATCGGTTCGATTTTAAAGCAAGCTCTAAAATTTTTGACCAAAGGACAACGGACCCATGGGCCGTACACACGGTCGGTTTGGACCGATGAAACTTAGTTTCATTGGTTTGGACCGACCGTGTGTACGCGGCCTTAGAGGCGCCTCTCTTCTCTTTTATACTCAGTTGTGACATGACGCTGCTTGTATATTAAGACATCGCTTGTATATCAAGTCAAAATGTATTTTAAAATGTTGCTGGTCTTACAAATCGCTCTCAAACCAAAGTTTTACTGTATAACTGAAAATATTCTATCCAAAGCTTTGAAATACAATCTGGAGCTGGGCTTTAAGATGTAATTATAAGGTATTCAAGTAGGGAGGGTGATATATCTACATCTACAGAGGTGTAAATCAACATTACTGGGCTATTTTGTGTCAATAACACGTTTCTAATTTATTCCTTACATAAATAGTGTTATCTTATGTGCTTTGCGCTCTTATGATTGTTTAGCAAACAGAGCTTAGTGGCACTGCAAACATTGGTTAGAAGTCCTTATGGATAAGTGCCAATTCACAGTAAAACGGGCTTAAAATGAAGTCTGAGCAAAAAATAAATGTACATCTTTGATATACACCCACAACACAGAAAAAAATATGTTGATCTGCTAGAAATCCAGTGTACTCCTTTAGAACATTTAAAAAAAACGGGCTGTAAAGCTAGTACAGATGATAGGAAAAAAAACGGCGTTAAAAACGTGTTTTTTCCGCGTTTTACATTGAATTCAATGCACGTTAAGCTGCGCTAGCTTTCAACCGCGTTTCTGTCTGTATTGAAAATCAATGGTTCCCTATGGGAGCCCATTGATTTGAATAGAAGTCGCACCAGAAGTTGGATCAAGATGATCCGACTTGCGGTACTACTTGTGTGCTGAGAATCTTGAAGGGCGAAAATTTAAAAATAAAATTGCTCGAGGCTCGCCCCCCCCCCCCCTCCCAAGACGATACCAGACCCTTTGGTCTGGTGTGGATCTTATGGAGAACCCCTATACCAAAAAAAAAAAAAAAATGGCGTAAGATCCCACCCAAGATCCATACCAGACCCTTATCCGACCACGCAGCCTGGCAGGTCAGAAATAGGGGGCCAAACGAGCGCCCCCCCCCCCTACTGGACCATACCAAGCCACATGCCCTCAACATGGGGGGGTTGGTGCTTTGATGCCCCCCATCCCAAAGCACCTTGTCCCCATGTTGATGAGGACAAGGGCGTCTTCTTAACCACCCTTGCCCGGTGGTTGTTGGGGGTCTGCGGGCGGGGGGGGTTATCGGAATCTGAGAGCCCCTTTTAACAAGGGGGCCCCCAGATCCTGGCACTACACCCTATGTGAATGAGTATGGGGTACCCATTAACCTGGGGAAAAGTGTAAAAATAAAACACACTACACAAGATTTTCAAGTAATTTATTAGGCAGCTCCGGGGGTCTCTTCCGACTTTGGGGGTCTCTTCCGACTTCTCTGCTCTCTCGGGTGACTTCTGCATCATCTTATTCCCTCCGGTCTTCTTCCGATGTTGACTCGACGCTCTCTCCTGCTGTAATGCTGTGTGCACAGTGCGCAACGACTTATATAGGCAAGGGGCGGGGTTACCGTGTGATGTCATCCGGTGACCCCGCCCCTCACGATGTCACCGTTCCGGGGCATGATGACGTCATAAAGGGCGGGTCAACACTTCGGCAGTGTTGCCCATTGATTTTAATAGCAGGGGCGGTTTAGAAGCGATGTACACAGCGCTCCTGCACCATCCAAAAGATGCTACTTGCAGGACTTTTTTTTGCATCCTGCAAACGTACCACCCCAGTGTGAAAGCACCATGGGGAGGCAAGGGAGACAGTTTAGAAAAAGGATTGCAAGCAGCATCTTTTGGGCGCATCATTTCGCATACTAGCACATTATGTGAAACTTGCCTCAAAACGATGCGCTGTCACCTTCACCAGGTCTTTCTTCTAGGTTCGCATCCTCCGGTCGTCTGATTGGTCGCGCCACAACGTCGTCACTCGCACACTATTTACAGCAAAGGTCTCTGAAGGTATGGCACGGACATGCTGTTCCTTCAGAGCTTATGTCCCAGTGACGTCACCAACCCATTCACAAGTAAATATCTCCTAAACAGCACACATTTAGGAGATACAGCGGGTAAAATAGGTATTGAACGCGCCACCATTTTTCTAGGTAAATACATTTCTAAAGGTGTTATTGACATGAAATGTTCACCACATGTCCATAACAGCCCATGCAATCCATACAAAGATGTCGTTGGGTGGAGAGTGGTTAAGAACAAAGCCACATAATCAGAAAAAGTATATATATATATATATATATATATATATATATATATATACACACACACACACACACACACATACACATAAATTGATTTGTAACAAACATTTCGATAAAATACCTTTTGGTGGGACTTCCGGCACTTCATGAAGACTGCTAAGTTTTGGAGATCCAATGCTGAATATAGAAAAAAAACATTTTAAGAAAAAAAGCAATTATAGGCCCAATTTAAAAGAACACTGTACAGTGAGAAATATGTAGGTGGCCATTGGTGATATCCTTGGTAAAATGCTAGTTGCCAAATAATACTTGGCTTCAGTGTTTTCTGAGTCCACTGACCCAGAGCCAGCAAACTGCCAGAACTCTTAACTTCTATTTTTGTTTTTTGGTCTGTAACTCAGAAACTTTTGAGGACATTTGTGAAAAAAACAAAACAATATTTTTTACTTTCTGCTTCTCAATAAAAACATTTAAAAAATCAAATGCCTTCATGAATTTAGGCTAATATGTATGCTGCTATATGTTTTTGGTAAAAAAAAAAATCTCAATAAGCGTACATTGATTGGATTGCGCAAAAGTTATAGCGTCTACAAACTATGGTATATTTTTATTTATTATTTTACTAGTAATGACAGCGATCAGCGACTTATAGCGGGACTGCGACATTGTGGCTAGCAAATCGGAAACACCTAACTGACACTTTTTGGGAACCAGTGACATTATTACAGTGATCAGTGCTAAAAAATATTCAGTTACTGTACCAATGACACTGGCAGGGAAGGGTTTAACATCAGGGGCAATCAAAGGGTAAACCGTGTTCCCTAGGAATGATTACAAACTGTGGGTGGGGGGAGTGTTGCTTTGACTGGGGGAAGGTAAAGATCTGTGTTCCTCCTTAGCACACTCCCCTCTCACAGAACGACTGTTTGCTTTGTTTACACAGATAGATCACCGTTGTGCCTTTCTCCTGACTGATTGGTGGGACCTGCTGATTGGCTCCTGCTATGTCCAATCACAGCGGGTCAGCGGCGGCGCGTGCACACCCCAGACCCGGAAGTGCCAGAGGTACGTGAACTGGCAGGGAGCGGCTGCCCTGCCACAGTAAATCTACAGTGGGCTGTCCACAACTGGTTAAAGTAAAACTATAGGCAAAACTACAGGGTGGGCCATTTATATGGATACACCAAAAACAAAAGTTGGATTCAAAATGGCCGCCATGGTCACCACCCATCTTGAAAAGTTTCCCCCCTTACATATACTAATGTGCCACAAACAGGAAGTTAATATCACCAACCATTCCCATGTTATTAAGGTGTATCCATATAAATGTCCCACCCTGTATATGAACTTTTTTTTTTTTAATTTTGAATAGAGAAATGGAGGGTTATAAACCCAGTCAGATTTGTGTCCAATTGTGGCGATTACCCTTCACTTCCTGTCCCATAGCCAAACAGGAAGTGAGAGGAAATGTCTGCAAATTAAAAGGTATTACTTGGGGGCCCCCAGGTCACCAGAACTAGTGTCCCCATTGGAAGATGTCCCCTCTATTACTTTCCTGGGGACAACCCCGAGAGAGAATCTCATTAACGGGGGACAGTTTTGTTTTTAGTTATACTTTAAAGCTGGGGCTGCACTGAAAAGTTGTTTTGGTCTAAGAGACATAGAAAAGAAGAAGATCTGCTTATCCAATCTTCTGCACTGCTAGACTGGTCCCTGCAGTGTCTTCTGCCCAATGCTCCAGCACACTAAGGTCCTGACGTCATCAAGCCCAATGCAGGATCTATAGCCCTGCACTTGACATGATGATGCCAAGGGAAAGTCCATCGCCAGAACGAGTGGAGGCGGAGGATCAAGCAAGTTAAAGTGCAAAAACTCTCCCACAGACTAAACAGTTAGCCCTTGCAGTGTGGGCGCAGGGGATTATTTTTAAGTTTCCCAGAGTTGGGCTTTAAAAGTCAAGCCAAAACAGATACACTGACTAGTCAGATCTGGATGGACATCGATATACAGCCACCATAGGCGTGCGCACAGGGTGTGCCAGGTGTGCCCAGGCACACCCTAATCACCCTGTGCAGAACAGATTCCCTCTACTGCCCTGGCTCCCATCTTTCCCCCTGCAGCGCTGCCAGCTTCCCTCCTCTCCTATCGGCTGTTGCTGCTGGGATGTTTTAGGAGTGGGGAAGTTGCCAGTAAATATGTAATTTACCGGCCCCTTTCTGAATGAACACCGTGAGCGTTCGGTAGTATGTATTTGGGCTTTGGGGTGCACACCCTAATGCAATAGGCTGCGCACACCTATGACAGCCACCCAATAAAAAAACAACAAACCCCCCCTCCACAAACTTGGTAAATTAGAAGCACGATTTATTTCTGTTACATGCCTCATTCCCCCATCTCTCTACTACTAAGGAAAGGGAAAGGAAGATGATGTACAACTCAGAGAACATCTACTAGCACCAACCTTGGTCTCCTGGACATAACTTCTGACTGGAGATATTTGGAGGGGGACGAACAGCAGGAACCGTAGTCTATCAAAAGGAACACAATATTTGTTATGCATTCAAAAAGTTCCATCATAAACGATTAGTAAAATCTAAAGATTGCAAACAGAGATTCAAACTATATATATATATAGCAAAAAGTGTTGAATAAAAATGCACATTATTCACTGAAAACTAAAAAAAGCTATTTTTCCTTTATTTCCATCTAGTGATCTAGCCAGTAAGTCTTTTTTTAACGCAACAAGCTGTGCTGCAGATGTAGCAGTTACATGGATGAGACAAACCATTAAACACTGACAGGGATGGTTACAATGATCAGCTTTTATTGTAAAACCTTTATCCCCAAAGGAACAAAATTGTAGCTGTATCTACTTCTAGTGTTAGCTGGTGTTTGGCTTCAATTTGACCGCTCGGCTGACATCAGAGGGGAAACTTGGCCC
Organism: Rana temporaria; assembly: GCF_905171775.1. NCBI lineage: Eukaryota > Metazoa > Chordata > Amphibia > Anura > Ranidae > Rana > Rana temporaria. Next base: position 126,988,858 of record NC_053500.1, read on the forward strand.
CTCCCACTATAGTCCTTAGATCAAAGAAGGAGAGCGGTGGTCACGTGACCGCACATTGGCAATGAGAAAATAGGCATTTAGCTGCAGGATTTAAAAAAAAAAAAAACACACACACACACACTGTATATCTTGTTATTTCAGAGGGGCTGGAAGGAATTGGAATCATGGACTTTACAACCACTTTAACCTCCCTGTGCCTTCCAAGATCTAATTAGTTTTAGATTGGCCTTTTAAAAAGACTTTCTTAAAGGGGTTGTAAACCCTCATGTTTTTTCACCTTAATGCATCCTTCCAGGCTCTACCCATGCATTTTGGTAGGAGAGTTCCCAGCATGTACAGATATGCCTTGTTCCTTACCACCCTCTTCACAATCTATTGTCGTGAAATTCTGCTATACAAAAGTCCCCAAAGACTTCAAGGTTTGTGCAGCACGTAAAATAGTTTTCCTTGAAATGATAAACTTTTTGACACTAAAAACAGAACAAATGGCTCACAAGTGAAAGTGTATGAACGAAAATTGCAACGGACTGTGACAACAAATGGATTAACAAAGCAATGCAGAGTAGGGGTAAGTAATATTAAAGTGAACTTGAAGATTTGCTATGTTATATGGAACAGATAGATATATAGGCCCAGATGCACATACATCGGCGCATATTCATGCCTCCATAGCGTATCTTCTTTACGATACGCCGACGCAGCGCAGAGAGGCAAGCACCGAATTCACAAAGCACTTGCCACCAAATCTGCGCTGGGTTTCTTAGGCGTAAGTCATCGTAAGTGGAAGTGGGCGTGAGCCATGCAAATGAAGCGTGACCCCATGCAAATGATGTGCCGAGCGCCATTAAAAGATACGAATAACGAACGGCGCATGCGCCGTCCCGTGGACGCATCCCAGTGCGCATGCTCAGAATCATGTCGGAACTAAGATACGCCGGATCACTGCCTACGACATGAACGTAACCTACGCCTAGTCATATTCACGTACAACGTAAACGACAAAAGATACGACGGCTTGTGTTTCCTGGTCCATAACTTTGCATGGGTTGCGCCTCAAATATGGGGAATAACTTTAGCCGGACGTACGACTTACACAAACCGCGCATATTATGCGTTGGGCGCAAGTACGTTCGTGAATCGACGTATCTCCCTCATTTCCATATTTGAATAGGAAATCAATGGGAGCGCCACATGCGTCCAGCGTAAATATGCGCCCACGATACGCCGGCGTAGGCAAGTTACGTCGGTCGGATGTAGCCTATTTTTAGGCGTATCTCAGTTTGTGGGCACGGCGCATAGATACAACGGTGCATATTTGCACTTACGTGGCGTATCTCGAGATACGTCGGCGCAAGTGCTTTGTGAATCCGGGCCATAGTGCCTAAATACTACCCTTAAAATTTCTTAAAAATGCTGTGTGAAATCATCTAAGGCACTACTGCTGTTCTTCTTGCTGTAGAGAAAGCTGTACCCAAGGATCTACAGCGCAAGGAACTCCCTGCTTCATTCATTCTGTGAATCTGTGCCTCCATCTCTCCTGCTTTCATCACTTCTAAACAATAAAAGGGATCACTCCTTGGGCCACTAGCATAAAAAAGTAGGCAGACTGGGAGGGGTTATTCTGGGCTGTCCCGACAATTCCGATTGGTTTTCAATGTCCAATCTCCTAAAGGGTAGCTGCATAACCCTATGTCTCTGAATATCCTTTTGTGACCTCAATTAATGACTAAGAATCTCTACTAGTGACAAAGGTCACCCTGACAAACAAACACAAAAAAAACACCTTCTGTTCTCGATCTTGGGATTCAATAAGACAGTGCTGGGGGGGGGGGTGATTTGGTTAAGTACATACACTATGAAATGTTTCCATGCATTTCCCAGGAGCCCAAAATCACAGGTCCCTCCAATTTGCAAATTCCAACACTTCCCGAGCGTGCATAAAGCGAAGATTGTGCGTATGGTTACAGCACAGGTACTCTTTAGCTTGGATCTGTGCTTCCCTACAGCCACCAGTAAAACTATAACCTGAACTTGAAACTGACAGCTGAAGAACAAAAGCCCAAATCTGATTGGAAGCCATGGACAGCACAGACAGTACTTAATAAGATACATTAAAACATGTGGTCACCTTACCGAAATGGAGGCCGCTTTGGCTGGAGGGACTGTGTGGTATGATGGGGGATGGCTCTGAGAGTGCCCTCTTGTGCTTTGTAGTCAGTGGAGGTGTAGCAGGCAGCTTTTTGGGGATAGGTGAGGGGCTGGCAGGAGGAGGTGGTGGTGGTACATTGGGTGCTATAAAAAGGACAAACCAGATTTAATGATAAGTGTGTGTTTGGTTTATTGTCTTCGTGTGCCTTCATTTTTCAGCATCATTATAAAAAAAGCCCAAGGAAGGGCTTGGCGAACAGAATGAAAAAAAAAAAAAACAACTGAAGAAGCAAAAGTGTCTGTGTTGCCCATAGCAACCAATCAGGTCTCCACTTTAAGTTTCTAACCTGCATTGGAAATAATCTGGAAGCTGGTTGGTTGCTTTAGGCAACCCAGACACCTCCTTTACTACAGTTCCTAGCCATAGTGTAGAATATAGAAGATTTAAAGCTGAACTCCTGGAAAATATCTAAATATCTATGCAAAGAAAAATTGCCCTGATTGGCCCAGTGTCTATTCTTATAACTGCAGTGGAACCTTGGATTACGAGCATAATCCGTTCCAGGAGAATGCTTGTGATCCAAAGCACTCGCATATCAAAGCGAGTTTCCCCATAGAAGTCAATGAAATCTAAGATAATTTGTTCCGCATTGACTTCTGTGGCATGCAAAACCGCATGTGGCCAGAGGTGGGGGGGTGCCGGAGAGCCTCAAATACTTGGGGACAGCTCGGCTGATCTCGGAAACCCTCAGAAAGGTTCGAGAACGGAGCCCCCGTTTACTTACCAGACCCTTCGAAAGTCCTGCGCCGTGAACGCGCAGGCTTCTCGGCTCATTCATTGGTTGATTGAAAGCAGCGCAGCCATTGGCTCACGCAGCTGTCAATTATATCCAATGATGCGACGCGCCGGGGGCGGGGCCGAGTGATACAGTGAGCGGCCATAGCCGCCGGCTGTATCACGGGAGCGCGCCCGTAAGAACTTTCCACCATGGGAGAGAGCTCGCATGAAGGTGGAAAGTTCTTGCAGGGGGGAGCCAAGACAACCACAGAGGGACCCCAGAAGACAAGGTTCGGGGCCACTCTGTGCAAAATAAGCTGCACAGTGGAGGTAAGTATGACAGGTTTGTTATTTAAAAAAAATAAAAATTCTCTTTAGTGATCCTTTAACCTTTTTGTTCTGGGAGTTGCACTTTATTAATGCAAACTTTTAAATTATTTTTAATTTTTGTCTATTCAGGACAAAGTGACAGGTTCTCTTAATTAAGAGGTTGGTCCCAGCTTACCAACGATGGCCTTGCACAAAAAAATAAATAAATAAATAATAAAAAAAAAAAGATATGCACTATGCTGTGCTACTAAGCAGGAAGCACAACCTGGATATGTAGACCTAGATAGGCATAAATATAGATAGATAGATCTGGTACCTCTGATAGGATTACGGGGTGGCAAAGGCGGTGTATATGGCGTTGTTGGAGTCCCTGCATTTTCAGTACTCAACTGTCCACCTCCCACATCATAACGCGAGTCCTGAGACACCTGTGACACTTGTGAAGCCCGTCTTAAAAACGACGTTGGGGTTCCTCTGTCTGGAAACGGAGAACTGGGCGACGGGAAGCAACTGTACGGCCGTAGATTTCGCTCCTTTTTGACGGGGCCCAGCTGTAAGGAGACCAAAAGAATGAGCCTAGGATTACCCTACTGCCCCTCGTTAGGGCTGGTGCACACCGATCTGTAAATGTTAGACATGTACAACTCGTTTCGTTCTGAATATTTGTTTTCAATAAATTTGTTCATTTTGAAATATTCAAATTAACGAAAAAAACTGTTTAACAAATATTTCCGAAATTCGAAAATAAAACCGAAAATCCAAAAACCTGAAAACGTTAAAATCTGAAATAATAATGAACAATAACTATTAGTAACTATTAAATTATAGGTATTGGAACTTCCTTTCAAATTTGGATGTTAGTGAACGTATCGAAGACAGATTTTTTGGAAGTTACAAATTATCCGAAATAATGAATGCCACATCTAAACTACCGTAATAGAACGTAACAAATTAATAATAATAATAATAATAATAATGTAGCGCTCTCCCCCAAAGGAGCCGCTGGTTATTGAATGGGATGGCCCGTTACCTCTGTGACTCCGCCGTCTAGGGTAGTTGATGAGAGCCGTAGTAATGGAATGTCCACACAGCAGGTCTTTCTCTTGCACTTTATTTACCAAACAAGGTAAAACAATAAAACTTTCAGTGGAGGGTAAAGATGTAGAAGGAGGAGAAATAGCAGACTCAGGCATAACGATATGGAAACAGTCCTGCTTCCAACCACTTTGTTTCTTCGTCTCCACTCTCGCCACAGTGGGTTTAGTGTACCTGGAGAGGCCTCTCTCACCGACCTGGCAGCCAGAGTATCACTCGGAACCTTGAGGGAAGAAAGTCTCTGCCACAGACCCTCCCTGTAATGTAGATCACGGAGACGATTCTCCGTAATATTCTTTGGGCCTGTATCTCCCTCAGGTAGTTTTTCAGATAGGAACCAACTGACAGGTGACTAACGTCCACCCTCTCAGTGTCCGGATACCTTGATCCCCGGTGGATTGTCGAGGCCCTATTGGAAGGCCAGCCTCTCTTGGCTCTCCTCAGGCGGACTCCCCACCGAACAGCTTCCCCTCAACTGAACAACGCTTGGGATCTTCTCAGAATTTGGGGACCCAGTCGATTTCTGGGGCCCCGCCACAGCTTAAACGTTCCAAACCATCATGGTCACGGAACCAGGAGCACCGTGTGGCACGCGCACCCCGGCCTGGTAGGCCATTTTGCCGGGGGGCCGTGATGTGTGGTCACCCTGAAGGTGGGCACCACACCGGAAGAAGACCCCGCCTCAATGGCGTCTGTTCCAGAAGTACCCTCTCCCAGCATGGTCCACGAGAGAACACTCTCTCCTGATTTTCTGCTGGCAAAAGGCACCCAAGCCTCGACTCCACTGGTGCCACCTGCCCCCCCGGGGTGGTATAACACCGCAGCAACAACAGAATGGGCCCACAGTACAGCCAAGCTGAAACAGAGACCCATTTTAGCATTTTAGAATTGAAATTGAAATCAGAGTCTCTTATACTCTGATTATCCCCTAAATTTTGTTAGCACCAGTACTTGGAAGTAACCCGGCGCTACAATAATAATAATAAGAATAAAAAAAAAATATATATATATATATATATATATATATATATATATATATATATATATATTATTAATTATTATTAATTCATTACATTCCATTCATTTAGATGAAGAACTTGTTATTTCGGATAAATTCGTATTCGTTACATTCACCAACAGCCAAATTTGAAAGGAAATGACAATAACTATAATTTAATAGGTCGTTACTATTAGCTAGTTGGCTATTATTTTGTATTTACAAATTTCTTATTTTTCGGATAACGAATGACCTGAAAAAAAAAAAAAAGAAACGAATGAAACGAAAACAAAAACAAAATAATTTTTTGGCAGTGCACATGTCAAGTAAATGCTGTAACCGTGTGGCATATCTACTGCAAAGTGGCCACATGGATGCATCCTGAGGCAGCAAAGAGACATGGAAAGATCTCTCCTACCTTTTCATCCAGATCGTCATCACTTTCATACATATCATCCTGGCGCAGAAGCCACTCGTACTCCACGTGAACACGCATGTTAAATTGATTGTTCTGAGCTTGGAGCAGCTAATGGAAATAAAACAAGCAACATGAAAGGTGGGTCAATGAGATGCAATGAAAAGATTAAATTAAAATAACAAATGAATTGGCTTTACTATCCCCCCCCCCATTTGATCCTGCAACGTGTCTTTTGGGTGCACTTGATGTGGAGTTATTGCAACCTTCCACACACATAGCGGTAACTAGGGCTTTTTTTCAGCGGGAACGTAGGGGTTCTGGCACCTCCTGCACAGAATAAATGTAATGTCAATGGGTGCAGAGTGTGTTGAAGGGTCCAATGAGGCTGGCTCCTGGGAGATCTATTGTCACTGGGATATCTATTGTTTGCTTGATAGGTCTATTGTTGCTAGTGGGGGATTTATTGTTGCTGGAGGGCAAATTGCTGCTAGGAGGGATCCTCTATTAAGGAAGTGGGTCTATTGATGCTTGGAGATCGGTTATTGCTGGGGTGGATCTATTGTTGCTGGGGGTATTTTGTTGCGGAGGGTCTATTTTTGCAGGGGGGGGGGGGGTCTTTTGTTACTGGGGGGGGGGGGGAGTTATTGTTCCCGGCTGCAGGAAATGTAATTTACTGCCTTTCTTGTTATCAGTAGAAAATTGAGTACTGTCCGCGATACTTTTTTCATATGCACTAAAATACAATTTTTCAGGACAAGCAGTACCATGAAGAAGGGGACACACCCCAAAAGCTTGTCCTGAAAAATGTTAGTGCATATAAAAAAAAGTATCACAGACAATACTCAATTTCCTCTGTCACAATTACACTAATACGGCTACAATCATGTCAAGTTGTTATCAAGAGCAAATTATACAAACTATTTAGCCCAACAAAATGATACTTGGCTCTGTATTCTCCAAAGGGGGTGGTACTGGGAGGGTGGTAGAAGGCACAAGGGGCGACTCAAAAGGAGGGAGTACCTGTACCTATTCTCTTAGAAAAAAAGCCCTGGCGATAACTAGACCACAATATATTACATGTAAGTTGGTTGCACGCCAATGGATACCCCCCAACCCACCGATAAAGGAAATGCAGACAGGTCAGGTGAATGCTACATTGGTTCGGAAAAATAAATAAAAATACCAACGACGGAACTTGCCCAAACAATGTAAAAAAAATTTTGGCAGAGTCGGCGAGAAACCCCTGGTTTAAACCCGCCACAGTTAGCACTTGACAGATTGCAATCTTAGCATTCCCACCGAGTACATACAACAGATTAAAAGCTCGAGAGCAGCGAGCCATTGTACGCTAAACTGCACAGCGTTGGCTACTGAGAATGACCAAGCACTAAAAGACAACTTTGGATTGTTGGGTTTAATGTGACCTGTGGTTTAATGGTATATTAGTTTCGAAAAAGAAAATGTTTTATGATGAGGTATATCACTAAATGTTTCCATGTAACCCATGCTGTTAGGATTAATACTGATACATTCCAGTATTTCCAATTTCTGATTTTTATCTCATGTGCATGGTTGGCAGTGTGGTCAGACAGGGCCACACTGCCTCTGATGCAGCCGGCGGTGACCAGTGAAACCAATATAGCCTCGTACACACGCATGGTTTTCTCGGCAAGAAAACTGCTGGCAGAGCTTTCTTGCCGAGTATACCTATGTCTAGAATTCTGTCTAAACTTTATTACCAAATCTTCACAAAGGGTGTGCTTTAGCTGTCTGGCAATGTCCAGTGCGGTCTCACCAGCTTCATTTTCTGTGAAGAAAAAGGGAAAAAAAAACAAGTGAACACAAACCCCAAGGAAACAATCAAGGTGGACCCCCCAGCTACCTTCTACTCCAGTGCTGGTGCAGGACTTGCACAGCTCTCAACAAATCAGCAAAGGATACAAGTCTGAACAGAATTCCCAGGTTAACAGATGCTCTTTATTCAAAATCAACATAGGCATTGAACCCGAGTCCTCCAAACAAAACCAATTCTATTGTGCCTTCTAAGCACATGTAATAAATGATGTATGTGGGTCCTTATCTCTGGGCAACAAGAAGAGTAATTTTGATTTAAAGTGTTACTAAATCCACAGCAGTAAAATCAGTCTGTATATGCAGTAAAGCATGCTTGCTATACTCACTGTGGAACCTAAGGGGTTAATCCTCTGCACTGTATAAAAAGGTTGTTTGATCCTCCGCTTCTTCCACCTTCCCCAATATACTGTATTTCCTGACAATACAGAGCCAGGGGACAGGCTGCACATGCTCAGTTTGGTGCATATTGCTAGAGAGTTTTTTTCTTTTCTTGGGAGGGTCAAGGATCCTGCATCCTGATAGGAGTCAGTGCAGAATGAAAACTCCTCCTACAAGCCTTAAGCAGACACTGATAACATGCAGAAGACTGCTATAGACTGCTGATGAGAAAAGTTTTCTCGCAGTTTATATTTAGTAAAATAATTGCATTTCCATGTTCTGTGGGAGACCAGATATAGTGAATGCAGGCTCTTGGGTTTAGTAACACTTACATTTTTCAGCCAGTCTTGGTTACAAAAGGATATGTATTTGTTTTATATGTAGTGGATGATCCCCTCCCCAACATTAGCTGGTTGGAGAAATAAATAATTTTGAAACGGTGCCTCTGTGTGCCACACTGCAGCTATCACCTTGCTGAATCAAGTTTGGGGCAAGTTTTAGGGTTGTTGGCCACTATAGGTGTGGTAAAGAAAAATATTAGTATGCACCTGCACTATCACTCCTATTTAATGAAACTAAACAAACTGCTGCAGGCACCTAAAAGTGTTCCCACAACTATAAAGTGCATAAAAGTGTAATGAGTGGCGCTGCGCTATTATTATGTGTGCAAAAATGCATTATTATATCCGTGCAAGAGCAAATAAAGTCGCTATCCCCTGAAGAAGTCACTTGAGTGACGTAACGTGTAGGGCATGAGCCGAAGCATAGGAGGAAACCGGAAGTGATGTAAGCAGATGTGCAGTCCGATGCGCTTTTTTTTAATGCGGTTTTCCAAGTGGTTATATTGTAAGTGAGGTTTTTATACTTTAATAAATCATTTACCGAAACAATATAAAACAATGGGAAGATTTCTCTGCACATTTATACCCTTTCCTATACTTTCATATACTACTAAGGCTAATTTAGGAGATTACATAGATGAGCACCATAAAGGAGAACCCATCTACCACATAAGTCTGAAAGACGGGAATTCCTAGAGGGTCCCTAGTGGACAAAGAATATAGGAGGACCATCACATTTGGAGGAATATTGTTATATGCCATGTTACAAGTATAAAGAAGGCTAGAGTCCTGTGAGCACAGTGGTGATATTGCATTGTTTACAGGCAACACAGAAGTTTACATTTTGCACAAGAGGTGACGGGAAAGTATGAACACAAGAGACTGTGCATAGCCATATGAACTTTTTAAGATGGACCTTTAATACTGGATTACTTAAAGTGGTTGTAACGGCAGGTTTTTTATCTTAATGCATTCTATGTGTACAGCAGCCCCCTCATACGTACCTCATACTCCTACTCATACTTACCTCAGCCTCATCTAGATCCAGCGATGTTGCAGGAGTGTATTGGCTGCCAAGGACTCCCCTCCTTATTGACTGAGACAGCAGCGCAGCGCCTTTGGCTCCCACTGCTGTCAATCAAAGCCAGTCAGTCAATGAGAAGAGAAAGGGGTCGGGCGGGCCAGGGCTCCGTGTCTGAATGGACACAGGGAGCTGTGACTCGGGTTGGGTGCCCCCATAGTAAGCTACCTGCTCTGGGGGCACTCAACAGGAAGGAGGGTCAGAAGCACCAAAGAGGGACCCGAGAAGAGGAGGATCTGGAATGCTCTGTGCAAAACCACTGCACACAGCAGGTAAGTAGAACATGTTTGTTTTTAATATAATTAAGACATTACAATCACTTTAAGAAGCACATAAGATATTATTCAGTTGCATATCTTAGTCTTCACCTTGTACCACGTCGTATTGCCTGGTTTGCACATTATAATATTGCTTTATTTGCATTTAATTATATAGAATAGGTTTGAATATATTTGTAACAGTCTACAGTCGAAGCACATGGAATACCACTTAGTTGCGTATTCTGTTTTTACCTTGTAATTGATTTAATTGCCTGGTTTACACAATATTAGATTGCTTTATTTGCACTTAATCATATAGAAACGACTTGCACAGATATAAAATTGCATTTTTGCACCCAAAATAACAGCGCAGCACCACTCAATAGGAACTTAATAGGAATAGAAGAATGCCCTAACAGGGCCCATATAGTCTTCTAGATCGAAAAGCATTTAAAAAGTTAACTAAAAGTGCACTTCACGTTGTTTTAAGAGCTTCTGCAGATCTATATACTAGTTCTCAGCACAACCCTAAAGCCACAGAAGAGTGATGTTAATTACGAGGTATGGCATAAATTGCTGGTTTCTATACTGCTGCACGTCCCCTCTTGTCACATATCCGATACTATAATGACACATCCCCTTGTAAACCAAACCAATCCAGCAGGTCCAAGCAGGCAGTAGAGAGAGATGGATCTGCAGGTCTGGACAATGCTAAAGATGACTGTTACTAGAGCCACAAACACATTTTATATAAGGACACAGGGAGGATAAAAAAACATAACATGGCTTGTTGGCTTTCCTGCTTAAAGGAGTTGTAAAGGGAAAACATTATTTTGCCTAAAATTAATGTCTGCAAGGTAGACAGACAGAATAGTGTAATGATTCTGTTAAAAAAACTAGTAAATACCTGATAAATTCCTTCATCTATATCACCTCCGGCGTTCTAGTTTCTGTTCTCTCATTCACTTCCTGGTTTGCGGCGCTCGTTCATGCAAGAACTACATTTCCCAGTATGCATTGCGACACGCCCAGTAATTCACACCTCCTTGAAGTCTCTAACACGTAGAGAGCGTCCTGCCACACAGATGTAGTTCCCAGGAGGGGGTGAGCACGTTACTGACCACCGCAGTAAAGCCTCCCTCCACGGTGGTCAGTAAAATCAGACAAGCAGGAAGTGAAGAGAACAGAGAAGAAATAGAGCAACTTCTGAGCAAAAACGAACAATGAGGAAGTGAAAAGAGGAATGTCTGCAGGTAAAGGATGATTATTATGAAAAAAAACATTTTCCTTTAAAGGGGTTGTTAAGGAAAACTTTTTTTTTTTCCCTAAATAGCTTCCTTTACCTTAGTGCAGTCCTCCTTCACTTACCTCATCCTTCCATTTTGCTTTTAAATGTCCTTATTTCTTCTAAGAAATCCTCACTTCCTGTTCTTCTGTCTGTAACTCCACACAGTAATGCCAGGCTTTCTCCCTGGTGTGGAGAAAGCCTTTTTGAGGGGGGAGGGGGCGAGCAGGCAAGTCAGGACACTCTCTACTTTGCAGATAGAGAAAGGAGCTGTGTGTTAGTGGGCGTCCTGACACTCCTGCTCGCCCCCTCTCCCCTCAAGAGGCTTTCTCCACACCAGGGAGAAAGCCTTGCATTACTGTGTGGAGTTACAGACAGAAGAACAGGAAGTGAGGATTTCTCAGAAGAAATAAGGACATTTAAAAGCAAAATGGAAGGATGAGGTAAGTGAAGGAGGACTGCACTAAGGTAAAGGAAGCTATTTAGGGGGGGGAAATACTTTTACAACCCCTATAACACAATGTACTAGTGTTTTGTAAATATTTTCTTTATTATGGTCAGGATTAAAAAATATATATTTTTTTACCCACGACTAACATTCTTTCCCATTAGAACTCACCAGGATTGTAATATAAATACTGATCTACTGCCATCTAGTGGACACTTACTGATCTTTATATTGACTTTGGCTCTCAGGAAGAGTTTCATGCTCTCGGTTTTATTGTACAAGCTGCAGTAATGGAGAGGAGTGTTGCCTCGAGCGGTCTGCTTCACTAGATTGCCACTAGAAAAAAACAGTGCAAATATTTGTCACTACTATCGAAACACCGATATATAGCTTAATACATACAGTATCACAGATATGTACTATGCTTTTTAACACAGACTTCTACTGTATATGTAGGTTATAGTGCAATATGCCGATTATTCAGATATAAAAGCAAACGCTTTCAGATAATGTTATGTAAAATGGAACAGCACCGCTTACCTGTTGTGCACCAAAAAGTCTACAATGTGTAGAGACGTACGGTCTGACAATAAAACTGCCAAGTGAAGAATGGTTTCACCAGCCTCCTTCAAACACACACACAGAAAAAAAATCTTTATTACATCTCATGAAACATTAGTTCAGCCATTTTGTTATTGACTACAGTCTAAGACAAGGGTATCAAACTCAATTTCATTGTGGGCCGCATCAGCATTATGATTGTATTTGTAAGATTAAATGTCCAGCGCATCCCCTCCCCTTACATTGGATGTCAAGAGCCACCCCACCATCAGAAGTTGAGTCCCCCACTCTCCCTTACATCACAGTGCACCCCCCTTTCCTTACGCTGCTGCTGGATACATTGCTTGAAAGCAGAAAGTAAGGGTCTGGAGGAGGACCAGAGGAGGGCTGGAGCTCTCCTGCAGCTGCAGAAGAGGTGCGAGGGCCACATGAAATGGCCTGAAGGGCCGGATTCGACCCGCGGGCCTTGTGTTCGACACCTGTGCTCTAAGATAAATAATTTTTCTCTAAAAAGTAAAAAAAATAAAAATGTGTTTTAACCACTTAAAGAGGAGTTCCACCATAAAAATGGACCTCCGCTTAACCCACTCCTCGCCCCCTTACATGCCACATTTGGCATGTAATTTTTTTTGGGGGGGGGGGGGGGAGTGGGGGCTTCAGGAGAAGGGGACTTCCTTTCCCACTTCCTCCTTCCGCCGAGGGGCTGGAAAGGCGATTTAGCTTAAATCGCCTTTTCACAGCCCCTCCCTGTAGGCGAGCGCTTGTCCAATCGGATGGGTGCCCGGCCGTGAAGCCGAAAGCTGTCACTGCCGGGTGCCCACAGTAAGAATGAAGACGCCGGCCGGCGAGGGGGGGCGAGGAGCGGAGCCCCGGCCGGCGCGTTGCTGGACCCGTAGAGCAGGTAAGTGTCAGTTTATTAAAAGCCAGCAGTTACACTTTGTGTAGCTGCTGACTTTTAATAAACTAAAAAAATGGCTGGAAAACCCCTTTAAGGACCATCTCACGACTTTTTACGTTGTCAGAATGGCACGGACAGGCATAGGGGAGTACAGGTGCGTCCTCTTTAAAATGCCGCCGTGTGGTGACGCACGCTTCTGCCGGCACACTCGCGACCCTGTCGCCTTCTCCGTGAGTCTGACCGCGGTTCCACCGGACTGGATCGCCGCAGGGATACCCGCGGTCAGACTCACGGAGAGATAGAGCGGGGAGATGCTAATGAAAACAAGCATCTCCCCGCTCTGCCTAGTGACAATGACAGTGATCACCGCTTCCTGTAATCGAAAGCGGTGATCACTGTCTTGTCACACGTAGCCCATCCCCCGTACAGTTAGAAGCACTCATCAGGGCACACTTAACCCCTACAGCACCACCCAGTGGTTAATCCCTTCCCTGCCAGTGTAATTTTCACAGTAATCAGTGCATTTTTATAGCACCGATCGCTGTAAAAATGACAATGGTCCCAAAAATGTTTCAAAAGTGTCCGATGTGTCCGCCATAATGTCGCAGTCACAATAAAAATCACTGCCATTACTAGTAATAAAAAAAATGCCATAAAACTATCCCCTATTTTGTAGACGCTATAACTTTTGCGCAAACGGATCATTAAACGCTTATTGCGTTTTTTTTTACCAAAAATATGTAGAAGAATACGCATCGGCCTAAAATGAGGAAAAAAAATATTTTATATATTTTTGGGGGATATTTTTTTCAGAATTGTCACTCTATTTTTGTTTATAGCGCAAAAAATAAAAATCGCAGAGGTGATCAAATGCCACCAAAAGACAGCTCTATTTGTGGGAAAAAAAAGGACATCAATTTTGTTTGGGAGCCATGCCGCACGACCGCGCAATTGTGAGTTAAAGCGACGCAGTGCCGAATCACAAAAAGTGGTCTGGTCTTTGACCAGTGAAATGGTCCGGGGCTGAAGTGGTTAAAAAGTAAAAGCTTTAAAATAAGCCATCTCTGACCTTTATAGCTGCAGGCATTTTGGAGAAATTCATCCTCAGTTTGCAACACAGGCACTGAATTTGCAGCTCATTTCCCTTTGTGTCCTCAGAATAAGGAACCTGACAGCATGCCAGACTTCTAATGTAAACAAATATAGGTGCCCAAAGCCATTAAAAACTGGCTGCAAATGGGCTACGGAGACCCTCTTGTGATGTTTACAGATTAATTACTCCACAATGCCTGCAGCTACTTTAAAGCGGAGTTCCACCCTAAAGTGGAACTTCTGCTCATCCGATTCCTCCCCCCCTCTGGCGCCACAATTGGCACGTTTCGGGGGGGATGGGGGACAGCATACCTGTCTTTGACAGGTACCCTTTCCCACTTCCGGGAGCCTCAGCTGCGGGTGGTGATGTCACGGTTGGGGCTCCCTCCCCCGGCCCAGTAGAAGAGAAGACTGGGCCTTGCGCATTAGGGGTTCCTTACCCGCAATGGCGGCAGGAACGCCTGACAGCTGATGGAAACATCAGCTGCGGGTGCTGACATCGCTGGACTCCAGGACAGGTAAGTGTCCTATTATTAAATGCCAGCAGCTGCAGTATGTGTAGCTGCTGGTTTAAAAAAAAAAAAAAAAAAAGAGTTGGGAACACCGATTTAAAGTGGTTGTAAAGACAGTCTCCAGATAGCAAGGGGGAAGACATCAGGACCACTGCTGCTGGCTCATGCATTTCGAACCTTCTCCCTCAGAGCCTACAGGGGGATGACTTCCCCCTTGCTATTTGGAGACCGTCAGTTCCAGGGCTAAAGCCTCGTACACACGCTCGGTGTACTCGGCAAGAACCAGCATAAAAAACTGCTGGCAGAGCTTTCTTGCCGAGTAAACCGAGCATGTGTACGAGGCTTTCAGGTTTCTCGTCAAGAAAACTGCCTAAAATCTCAACAAGAAAAATAGAGAACCTGCTTTCTATATTCTCGTCGTGATTCTCGGCAGTGTTTTCCTGCCGAGAAACCCGAGAGTGTGTATACTTAACTGTCGCTGTGGAAACCGGCGCATGCTCGAAATGACTGACGCATGCGCGGTAGCTTCCTAGGCATAGGTAGGGTGCAGCAAGATGGCGGCGACGGCATCGAATGTGACGAGCGCATGCTCGTCGTACGCAATGACGGCACCGCGTTATTGCCTTTCAAAAGAACCGCGGTTCTTTTGAAAGGAGTGTCTGTACACTCGGTCGGCAAGAGATTCTTGCCGAGAATCTCGTCAGGAAAAACGAGGGTTTTTTCCTGACGAGATTCTGGGCAGTGTGTACAGGGCTTGATTGCCACAAACAGGTGGCTTTTACAAGCAATAATTTTCCACGTGTCTGTGAGCATTTTTTTAAATTGTTTTTATTAATAAATGATCTTGGGATAATGCACAAGGCTGGTGCGCCCTCTTCTTTTTATAAATATTAGATAATTGACCTTCGTGGGAATAATCTTTGAAAGTCACAATTTTGTGACTTTCAAAGATGCAACACAATGCTTCTAAAATGATCTCTCACTATTATATTATTCACACATTACCTGTGCCGGCTGTGGAATTGGCTCTGTTAGATCCACCTTTTCAGCATAGGCTTGGATCAGTGCATATACATCTTTAAATTGCACAGCCTCTTGAAGTTCATGCAGTCGGGCCACGGGGTGAGTGTTGCTTCTCTTTGTGTACAACCAGGGTATGTACTTGGAATTTATAAAGTCTTTTCGTTGGACCCTGATAATTAAACACAAAGGGTTTCTTTACATAAACATGTAAATACTGTATATAATAAAATATCAATGGTTGAACAGTCTCTGCAAAGGACTGGACTAGTGCCACTTCTATCAAAAACTGTTTAAGAAAAAATATTTTCTAATATTTATTTTATTTAAAGTGGATGTCATTTTCTTTTTTTAATTAAGGCTTGCACCTTGTACAGTATAGGATTTCATGTCATCTGTGCCCAGTCTTGCCATGAAGAATTAATCCAGCTCTGAGCAATCCTCTTATCTGTTTTCAGTGAGATAAAAACTGACACACAGAGAAATAGGAGTCAGTTTCTTTCCCTTGCTGTGAGTGACAGGTGATACCTTTATCTCATGCACAAGCCTGAGAGAGGCATTCTGTGTACTTCAGATCCCCCCTCCTTTCTTCTCCACCTCTCCCAGGATTGGCTGCTCCACACCTCAGCATGATTGGGCATGCTGAAGTCATGTGGTGACTTTTCTGGGTTTTGACTGGATGTTAGTGATCATAGCAGAAGTTCAGTGTAATGCCTGTGTACACACGGCAGTTTTTAATGTCATGGAAAAAAGAAATTTTTCTCGACGTGATTCTTGTCAAGCCCGCCTTGCATACATACAACCGTGAAAAAAAAATGCTGGAGCAAAGCGCGGTGACGTACAACGCGTACGACGGCACTATAAAGACGAAGTTCCATTCTGATGGCGCCACCCTTTGGGCTGCTTTTGCTAATTTCGTGTTAGTAAAAGTTTGGTGAGAGACGATTCGCTCTTTTCAGTCTTCGTGCTTTTCAGTCTGTTACAGCGTGACGAATGTGCTATCTCCATTACAAACGCTAGTTTTACCAGAACGAGCGCTCCTGTCTCATAACTTGCTTCTGAGAATGCATGTATTTTCCCGTCGTTAAAGCCTACACACGACCGTTTTTCATGACGTGAAAAACAGAGAAAAATTAGAGCATGTTCTAAATTTTTAATGCCCATTTTTCACGACGAGAAAAACGGTCGTGTGTGCGCGGCATAAGAAATACACAGGAGAAAATGCATGTTGACAAGGGGAGTGTAGAGGTGGGCGGGGAGTCTACTGACATCACGACTCCACCCACTGAGCTCCAGACAACAGACCCACCCACAGAATCTGCAGTTTTTTGGGTCTCATAACAGACAGAGGGGAGACATGTGACGGGTAAGGATACATGCAGGAGGCATCTATATCCTTATAGATATGGAAGTAGTTTATAAAGGAAGAGAGTGGGTTTACATCCACTTTAAGGGTTAGTTCACCTTTACCAAAAAAACTACCTCTGCAAGTAAGGGATTGGCTGTAGATAACAAAAAATTGTGCAGCTTTGACCAATGTTGAATAATGTCATTGCTACAGATGTGGGCCATTTATATATCTTTCAAAGCCTGGAAATACATTTCTCATGATGCTCATGCACTCCGCAGTGTAGTTGAGCATCATGGGAAATGTAGTTCCAAAACATCTGGGGTGCCAAGGTTAGCCATCACCACCCCTGAGATTACATACCCCGTCCTACTTTGTTGCAACGGCAGCCCCAACCATCACAGAAGTCGGTTCTTGCTCAGATTCATGTGCTCTCTCCCCTGTTGCAGTAGATCTGAGCTCAGCAATGCTGTAAAAGTGCACCTCGCATGTGCAGGGGATTGTGAGCTTGCTTCTGTAATGGTGGGAGGAACGGTAGCAGCTGGGAGCGTCTTAGGCCGCGTACACACGGTCGGACAAAACCAATGAGAATGGACCGAGGTTCAGTTTCATCGGTCCAAACCGACCGTGTGTATAGCCCATCGGCCTGTTGTCCTTCGGTCCAAAATTTTAAAACATGCTTCAAAACCGAACCGATGGACCGCTGACCGATCGGGCCAAACCGATGGTTAGTACAGAAAGCATCGTTTCAAAACCCGCGCATGCTCAGAATCAAGTCGACGCATGCTTGGAAGCACTGAACTTCGTTTTATTCAGCACGTCGTGTGTTTGACGTCACCGCCTTCTGACCCGATCGGTTTTTGGAACGATGGTGTGTACGCACATCAGACCATCAGGCCACTTCATCGGTGAACCGATGGAAATGGCCCGGCGGACCATTCTCATCGGTTTGGAACGACCGTGTGTACGCGGCCTCAGTCACATCCTAGCAAAAAGGCAGAACAGGGGAATCTCTCTGAGTTTTTCAGCCAGACTTCCGAAGGTACGCAGATGGCCTACACCTGTTGCAAGGGCATTCAGTCAGAGCCGAGCAGGTAGTTTTTCTCTACAGGTTGTCCCTTACCTTACCTGTGTAGGTAGTTTTTTTGGTAAAGGTGAACTATTCTTTTAGATTAAAAAACAAATTGTGAAAATGTATCTAGTCGAGAAATATGCATAGGACATTTGTAAACTGGCTTTGTAGTTTTAACCAACTCCTTTCTGTTGACCTACAGCACAATCAATTACTGGCAGACACTGCCAAATGATCTGAACCCACCAGCACAGCAGCCTGCAACAAGCCAAGTGATCACACATGGTGTAAATGTAATGCACACCTAGGCGATTTAAATCACGGGACGGAACTGCTGCGATTCTGCCCGGGATTTCAAAATTCTGATAAACGGGTGTGCATTTGCAATGCCACTACTTCTTAATGGCAACCCAATCGCAGTGCGATATTGCCATGATTGTCGGGCTGCAATCGCGGCAAATCGCAATGCTGTTGTCCACAAGAAGCTCCCTATCCTTTTTTGAGCAAAAAGCTTTGCGCATTGCAATTTTTTTCTGCAGTGCCATTTAGCTTGCAGCAAATTCGCACCGTGATTAGGGTGCCATTAAGAAGTAAGGGCATCACAATCACGTCCCCCGTGCTGCCACGATTTGGAATTGCAGGCAGAATCGCAGCAACTCCCAGCGATTCGAATCGCCTAGGTGTGAAAAAGGCAAAAGTAAAAAAATTCAAAAACACCAGTAAATCGGCTTGGCAAAAGGACCACAAGTACTGGGCTATAAATGTGTAGGAATGCCTGAGCTGGAATTATCAGGTATATACACTTCAGTAGGGCATTTGATTTTTTTTTTTTATTACGATTTTCTATATTACAAATGTTTAAAGGTTTGTATGTATTGATTTTTCATATAGACATGTAAGCACTCAAAGACATAAGGGGATGCTCTATTTCTCAAGTGCATTTTATCTCCTCCACAATATTATGCCTTAGTGAGTCACTATTGCTGCATGATCTCTGTAAAGAGAAAAGAACATCATTAACTTTTTATGTCTTTTTTACTTACTTAATGTTCTGTGCCTGAGTGGTAGATATAACTCAACCAATTAAGTAAACAGCAGATTATTTTTTTTTGCTTGCAGCACCTCTGAAGTGAGATTGTGATCCAAGGCAAAAAACAAAAACAAAGCAAGCACTGCTCATTGTAAGGTTTAGATTTATACCAGTGAGTGCAGAATGGACAAAGCACGAAATGTGAACTCTGTATAGTGACTTGTGTGCTTATTTTTCCCTTTTTTGGTTAAACCAGTCCCTTTAGTACTGAGCTGCAGCAGGACTGACTACTGGCAATGCATACTAAAGTAATAGAGTAATATAAAGTCATATCTAGTTAATACAAAATCCTACAACACCCTGAATGTATGTGTAGTAGAAAGCATTTAGGAAGTATGAAAGGGAATATCTTACAGAGTTCTCAAGAATTATTTTAAACTACTGTATATACTCGAGTATAAGCCGACCCGAATATAAGCCGAGGCACCTAATTTTACCAAAACAAAATGGGAAAACGTATGGACTCGAGTATAAGCCTAGGGTGTCTATCTGTATGCCTCACTGTGGCCATGCCTCACTTTGTCCATGTGCATGCCTCACTGTGCCCATGCCTCACTGTGCCCATGCCTCACTGTGCCCATGACTAGACATTAAACATGAGAGTCTATGGAAGGGGTGCCCGGCTTTGAAAAACCAGTGCTCCCCAGCCGTAGGTCCCCCAGACAACAAACGTTGCACACTTGTAGAGGAGAAATGATGCTACATGTGTGCCAAGTTCCGGGTCCAGGGGACCTACGATCAGCCAGTAACGTGTCCCCAAAATCATCAGAGAAATTACAGTTTAACATGGGAGTCAATGGAAGGGGTGCCCGGGTTTGAAAAATCGGTGCTCCCCAGCCGTAGGTCCCCCGGACAACAAACTTTGCACACTTGTAGAGGAAGAGTGGAGCTACATGTGTGCCAGGGGACCTACAGCCGGCTGGTACCTGGTCCCCAAAGTTCGGAAGATCAGGCGCAAAAAGGTGACTCGAGTATAAGCCGAGGGGGGCATTTTCAGCACAAAAAAATTTCCTGAAAAACTCGGCTTATACTCCAGTATATACAGTACTAAGTGATTTAGCCACCGGAGTCCATCATGTACACTTTATCCCATAATTAACAAACTAGAATCAGAATGATATCATCACCTAGTGAACTAGAGTATAATGTACTTACATTGCACTGTCTGTTGTGGGTTTGATTGTCGGAGAAGGGAGACTGGCCTCTACAATGTCATTAAATCCAGAGTTACCAACATTTTTGGCTAGCTGAAAAGACAAAGCATATATGATGAAGGATAAAGCAAGATTTAGCTTTTCATAGAGCTGGATTTCCAAATGCTTGTAACATGTACCATTCATATGCAGTGCGAATTGTATGTCCGTTTTCAATGTGAATAAAAAAGCATTTGTTTAGCAGTTCAGGTGTGTTTTTCAAGCAAATTTGCAAGGCTCATCAGTGGGGGCCCATAATGCAGGGCGCAGGTGTGCGGCACCCTAATCTACATGCGGGGCATCAGACGCAAAAATTGATGACATATTTTTTTAGAAGCTTGTGATTATCAAAGGCTCTAATAGGCTTCAAAAAAGGGAGAGCCACCCAGTGTGACGATAGCAAATTCTTATTTCAAACCCCTTTCACTTCCCAACTACTCCATTAGTTACATCTTCCCAATGTGGTTTCTTTTTTCTTCGTTTGTCTTTCACGGTGGCTTTTTGTTCCTCTAGCTTTGGCGGTGTTGCCGCCCCCCCTTTCCCTTTTGGGTTTTTGTGATCTACTTTGGTCAGCCTGTCCCTTTCACAAGTCCCAGTCAGGATGGTGTGGACCAGTTGGCATATATTTACCACACTTACTTTGTATCAGGACCAATGGCAAGTTTTTGTTTTGGATTACAGTAGTGGACTTCAAAAACTTGGTCTCTTTCCTTGCAGACATTTATTAGTTCTCACTCTCCTGATGAAGCAAGCGTTGACTTGCAAAACACGTCAAGAGAATTGTGCAAGAAACTATGTGTCATCAACCAATTGTAATGTGGAAAATCAACGTAACTGTCTATATGCACATGCATGTTTATCTCAGCATAACTTTTAGGCTCCATGCACACTAGCGTTTTTTACGCTAAAAAACACTGGATAAAAAAAGCAGCGTTTAAGAGAGTGTTTACGTTTTATTAGCGTTTTTCCTTTAAAAAAAAAAAAAGGGGGAAAAAAAAAGCTGTCTGCTGCTAAACGCTCCAAGGAACTCCACAAAAACATATTTTTGTCTGCTACTAGAAGCTGAAGCTCAAAAAAACACTAATAGGTAGATTCACAAAGAGTTAGGCCGGCTTATCAGTAGATAAGCCGACCTAACTCTGAATCTACGCCGGCGTTTGTTTAAGTGTATGCTCAAACAGAGATACACTTAAACAAAGCTAAGATAGGCCGGCTTGCGCCGTTCTATCTTAGCTTGCAATTTTTTGGATGGCTGCTAGGTGGCGCTTCCATTCCGGCCGGCGTAGATTATGTAAATGAGGGGATACGCTGATTCACGAACGTACGCCAGGCCTACGCCGTCGAATTATGTCGTTTCCGTAAGGCCTTAGGCGGCCTAAAGTTAGAGCTATGCTCTAGTGGACTAGTAATGTTAAAGTATGGCCGCCGTTCCCGCCGCGAGGTTCGAAATTTTTGCGTCGTTTGCGTAAGTCGTCCGCGAATCGGGAGTTACGTCGTTTACGTCCGCGTTGAAATCAATAGGCCCGTATGGCGTACTTAGCCGCAATGCGCACTGGGAAATGTAGTCGCCCGGCGCATGCGCAGTGTCAAAAAACATGAGGTCAAGCCTCATTTCCATACAACACGCCCCCCTCCAAGTCATTTGAATTAGGCGCCCTTACGCCCGCTCGTTTGAGGCTACGCCGCCGTAGATTAGCAGGTAAGTGGTTTGAAAATCACTACTAGCCTAGCTAATTTACGGCGGTGTAGCCTAAACAGGCTAGGCTAGGCCGCCCTAAAGTTACACCAATGTACGTGAATCTACCTATAACAGCCTAAAGTAGTGTGTACACATAGGATAACCACGATTTAGCTTTTAGGAGCAGAGAAAAAAATGCTAATAACAGCCTCTAGGAGCTTAAAAAAATGCTAGTGTGCAGCCTTATACTTCATTGTGAGTTTTTAGGATGTTTGCCTTGAATAAAATGTGTTTTTTGTTATTCAGAAAAGGGGCTCATAATGTCCATTATGAGACCATTTGTTTTTTTTTGTTCTGCGATATCTTTTTGGGGCCGAGACACATTATGTCCACGCACATTAACCTCTTTTTTTGATTGGTGTATCCTGCAAAGCATTGCCAGTGCCCAATCAACTGAAGCTTAGGATATGTGCACACACCATTAACATACCAATAATGGGTTTACCATCTGTAGGGACAAAAGGGCCTTCTTTACTTACTAAGAGCTCTGAGGTCCCAAGTTTGTCCAATGATAGTGACTGGATTCGGGAGTGATGTACGCCAAGCTCTCGATGGACACCAGAGCATTCAATACACGTCAAGATACCGAGATTGATGGACAACCACATTGGATCTGGTAAAATAAAAGAATACATTTCAGAAACGGGCCAACAGTTAGTTGCACAGGCTTGTTTTTCTATCTACGCTTTGTTTTTAATGCACATAGACTATGTTATGATTTCAGATTGATATATATGGCGAAGTGCTGTCCTCCTTGGTACAACTCATTGCCGCTAGCGATAAGGTGAGTTTCCATGCAAGATCCAGTGCCCCTATAGGCTAAAAATGCAAAGCATTCTCTGAACGGCGCCCAAGCTGACTGGCCGACCTCCTGTGTTCAGTAAGCAGGAGTGCAGTTGCTCAACATGAGTGGAGATCACTGAAGTAGCAGTATCTACTATAGTGATTTACAGTTTTCAGAGGCATTATACAGATGTGGTATTCTTTGGTCCAAGTAGGACTATGTTGGGAAAAAAATAAACCTTTCCTGGACACAAAGTGGCAACACAGGGTGGCACTGTTGCAGAGTTTTGCTTTGGCGTGGAAATCAGTGCCGAGGACAAGCGTGGAGTGAGAGGGGGCAGCGTGCAGAGGACCGGATCAGCCCGAGTGTTGGGAGTGCCTGAGTATTATGTGTACCTGTGTAGTGCGAGTGCACGGGGTCTGCGAGTGCATGGGGGTCTGCGAGTGCATGGGGGTCTGCGAGTGCCTGTGTATTGTCTTGTTGAGTACCTGTGTAGTGTATTGTTTAGTATTAGTGTCAGGAAGCTAGTTGTTAGGTAATTTGGACAGGGTGTAATCCCCAATTCTCATTGA
This sequence comes from Rana temporaria, assembly GCF_905171775.1. Lineage (NCBI taxonomy): Eukaryota > Metazoa > Chordata > Amphibia > Anura > Ranidae > Rana > Rana temporaria. Next base: position 127,012,151 of record NC_053500.1, read on the forward strand.
ATTAGTAGATACAATGCTGCCCGGCGGGTGTGGAGATGCGACTCAGTGTACATCTTGCGGCATGTACGAGTTTCTTGATCATCCGATCGAGGGCGAATACTGCTGTGCAAAATGTAAGCACGGGAACGTACCCGACAGGTGCCGGCAGGGGCCAGCACAGAGGCGGGTGGAGACAAAGAGGTGCAGGCACAAGAAAAGAGTAGATGGGTGACAGTCAGGAAGGATACAGGGGGAAGTGCCAAGGAGGCCAGTCCAGGGCTGGAGCATCCCTATACGTACGCTCCATTGATTGACATTGGTGAAACCAGTCAGGAAACAGCACTGCTGGAGCTGAGGGACTCTCCTAGCTGCCAGGAGAAGAACTCCTCCAGTGAGAGTGGGGGGGAAGCGAAGGGAAATGATAGAAAGATTCTGGTGGTAGGGGACTCAATTCTTAGAAGGACAGAGAGGGCAATCTGTGACAAAGACCTGAAGCGCCAAACTGTATGCGGTCTTCCGGGTTCGGCAAATCACGGATCTGGTGGACAGATTACTGGGAGTGGCTGGGAAAGACCCAGCTGTCATGGTGCACATTGGCACCAATGACAAAGTCAGAGGCAGATGGAGTGTCCTAAAAAACGATATTAGGGACTTGGGAGCTAAATTGAGGTAAAGTACCTCTGAGGCAGTATTCTCAGGAATACTACCAGTACCTCAAGCCACACCAGAAAGGGAGATTAGGGAAGTAAGCAAGTGGCTAAGGAGCTGATGTAGTAAGGAGGGGTTGGCTGGCAACCATTCAAGGGTATTTCCTTTATCGCAGGGATAGAGAGGGTAAAAAAGGGGGAAGGGTATGTTTATATATCAAGAATAATGTACAAGTGAATGTGAGAGATGACATTACTAAGGGCGCTAGGGAGGAGGTGGAATCTTTATGGGTAGAGCTCCAAGGGAGTGAAGCTAAGAGAAAAATAATACTGGGAGTATGCTATAGGCCCCCTAACCTGAGGGAGGAGGTGGAGGTGGACCTCCTATTACAATTTGGATTAGCAGCAAGGATGGGAAGTGTCAACATATTGGGGGATTTTAATTATCCAGACATAGACTAGGCGGAGGGAACCACACATTCGTCTAAGGCTCGCCAGTTCCTAAATGTCTTGCAGGACAATTTCATGGGTCAGATGATAGACGCACAAACTAAAAAACAACTAAAAAACAAAAACAAATAAAGCGTTACTAGATCTACCGATTACCAACAATACAGACCTGATCACGGATGTGAAAATATGGGGCAATTTAGGAAACAGTGATCACAGGTCAATTGGCTTCAGTATAAATCACACAAATAGGAAACATGAGGGGAATACAAAGACACTGAATTTCAAAAGAGCCAACTTCCCTAAACTACGTACCTTGCTAGAAGGCATAAATTGGGATAAAATCTTAGGAACGAAGAATAGGGAGAAGAGATGGGTTTTCTTTAAGAGCATATTAAATAAGGGCATTAGCCAGTGCATCCTACTGGGTAGTAAATTTAAAAGAGCGAACAAAAGTTCTGGATGGCTTAACTACAATGTAAAAATGCATATACAAGCAAAGGAGAAGGCCTTCAAAGAATTACAAGGTTGAGGGATCATCATTAGCATTCAATAAAACAGTAAACAGTAAAAAAGGGAGGACAGACCATTTTGGCCCCATAAAGAATGATGAAGGACACCTGGTTACAGTAGTGGGGTCCCACAGGGTTCTGTGCTGGGACCAATCCTATTTAATTATTCATAAACGACCTGGAGAATGGGGTAAACAGTTCAATCTCTGTATTTGCGGACGATACTAAGCGAAGCAGGGCAATAACCTTTCCGCAGGATGTGGAAACCTTGCAAGAGGATCTGAACAAATTAATGGGGTCGGAAACTACATGGCAAATGAGGTTTAATGTAGAAAAATGTAAAATAATGCATTTGGGTGGCAAAAATATGAATGAATCTATACAGTAGGGGAGAACCTCTGGGGGAATCTAGGATGGAACAGGACCTGGGGGCCCTAGTAGATGATGGGCTCAGCAATGGCATGCAATGTCAAGCTGCTGCTAGCAAAGCAAACAGAATATTGGCATGCATTAAAAAAGGGATGAACTCCAGGGATAGAGAGAAATTCTCCCGCTCAACAAGACTCTGGTCCGGCCGCACCTAGAGTATGCTGTCCAGTTCTGGGCACCAGTCCTCAGGAAGGATGTACTGGAAATGGAGAAAGTACAAAGAAGGGCAACAAAGCTAATAAAGGGTCTGGAGGATATTAGTTATGATGAAAGGCTGCGAGCACTGAACTCCTCTCTGGAGAAGAGATGCTTGAGAGGGGATACGATTTCAATTTACAAATACCGTACTGGTGACCCCACAATAGGGATCAAACTTTTTTGCAGAAGGGAGTTTAACAAGACACGTGGCCACTCATTTAAATTATAAGAAAAGAGGTTTAACCATAAACTACTTTCTTTACTGTAAGAGCGGCAAGGATGTGGCATTCCCTTCCACATGTGGTGGTCTCAGCCGGGGGGCATTGACATATAATCACACACATAGGTTGGACTTGATGAACTTGTCATTTTTCAGCCTCGCCTACTATGCAACTATGAAAACTATGCATAGCCATGCTTGAAATCATTCTTTAACAGATTTGTTGATAATTTACTTGAGCAGCTAGATCTTATGGAACAACTGCTGCCAGTGAAATTCCCAGGTGCAACTTGTAAATAAGAGTCATCATTGCAATTTAACTGTCACACGTGCACGCCTGATGTAGAATGTGACTGAAAAGATCTTCCCAAAGCACACATAACCCAAACAAATAAGATAATGCTCCCAATGGTATAAGAAGCGCTGCAGCTTTCAACAAAGAAATACTTGCTGCAAAGGCAGAAAGAGCATCATTAATCTACATTGAGAAAAGAAATCAAGTCAATACCGAAAAGTGGAGAACAGTTTTATCTTGGAATCCTCTGAAAAGAGTACACCTGCTTGTTAAGGGAGAGTGCAGAAGTTTCATATGAATGAAAGTTCTGTTTTAGGAAAAATACTGCAAAAGAAGTTATATTAGGTAACCTGGTGCCTGAGTTTCAAAGGCCCCACGCCCCTTACATAAAGCTTAAAAAAAAAAAAAATTGGATCTTTAAGGTGCCAAGACAATATTATAAAAATATTTAACATTTTATTGAGATAAGTGTATATTTAAAAGCAACAATTTTCATAAAAACCATCATAAAGTATCCATGCAGCTATAATACATATGTAGTAACTTCAGCTCGACATGTTTCTCCAATCACTGGCATTCTCAGGAGACTTTTGGAGTACTTGTGAAAAGGCACTACAAGTAAAAGACAACATACATCTTATGTTTTATGGCTCTTTAAATTGATGCACAGATCCATGCATATACCAGTAACTATTTTTGTACCTTACATATACCGTATTTATCGCGGTATAACGCGCTCCCGCGTATACCGCGCACCCCTAAAGTTGCCCCCGAAATTCCTGTAAAAAAAAATGTTATACGATTTCATTACTTACAGTTTTGTTGTCTTCCCAGCGTGTCCCCGCTTCCCGCGCTCAGTTCGAACGCCTCCGCCGAAATATACCGAGTGCAGTACACTCGGGTACATTCGGCAAGGCTCAGCGTCGCTCGCGCTGACGCTCTGTGACGTTTATGCGTGAGCACGAGCGAAACCGAGCCTGGCCGAATGTACCCGAGTGTACTGCACTCGGTATATGTCGGCGCAGGATTTCAAACTGAGCGCCGGAAGCGGCTATCGGCGTATATCGCGCACCCACGATTTTCCCCTTATTTTAAGGGGAAAATAGTGCGCGATATACACCGATAAATACGGTATTTATTGTTGGATACAGAAATCATGATGTATAATAACCGTGTATATTTTCAGCTCACCTGGTGCTCCGCAGTCACAGCACACCGTATTCCCCGGCATTCGTCGAATGTCCTCTATGATGGCTTTAGTGAGATCCTCAATGCTGTTCTCCTCACTGGGCCGTGCTTCATGGAATGCCATGTTCAAAGCTTCTTGCTTGCTGTTAGTAAGCACCGAGATCCACCTAAAACATCATCATCTATTAAAGGAGAGTTCCAATCTAAACCAAGTTATTTTCAAAATACAAAAAAGGTGCCAAATGTACCACCTTATACAGTGTATGTTTTTTATGTTAAAGCGGGGCTCCGGGCATAATATATATATATATATATATTTTTTTGCAAGCTAAAATTAATTACATTAGATAGTCCCTAAAACGTGTTAATATCTCCCCAATCATTCCAGAAATCATTGCAAACACTTGCCTTATATGCTCCAGCTCATGTTGTGGCCGTATGCATCATATGTGTGGGCATGTGAAGCCCAGTTCCTTTTTCTTCCTGGTTTTCAGGGAGAGGTGCATGCTGGGTGATTTTTAGGCACAGTAATGCCTAAATGACAATAAGTGTCATCATTTCCCAAGAGGCAATGGGGTCTTAGGACAGGAAGTTGAACCACCTAGAACCAGGAACTAGGCATATTACGAAATCTGCCTAGTAACAGCCCGATAGAAGTGAGTAAAGAAAAAAAAAATATGTTTTCCTTACATTAAAGGCAAGCTGTTAATAGTTCATTTTTAGGGTGGAACTCCGCTTCAATGAAGCTGAACTCCATGTAGACTGTTAAATACACAATTTAAATACATACAGCATGGCTCCCAACTGTCCCCAATTTCGAGGGACTGTCCCTCATTCAGAAGAAAGTCCTCCTGTCCCTTTGTCCTCCTCATTTGTCCCACATTTTGGTCTGATTTATATAAAATGCATTACTTGTCTATCAACAAATGTTTCCCAGTGCTAAACCTCTCATCCATTTTCTAAATTGCTGCAATTGTACACTCCAAAAAACAATATTAAAGATTAGAAGTGGTAAAAAAGCACTTATGGGTTTAATCAATCATTTTTTTTGTACAGTTCTCCTTTAAGGAGGGGGGATGACAGTGGTGTGTCCTATGCCTATATTATGCTAATAGGTGTTGGGAGGTATGCATACAGTACATACATGATGCCAACAGTGCAGCCAGATCCTGGACCTAATTAGGTTGTACAGCCTGGACCCAACCCATCCTTTGGACAATGAAGAAGCAGCAGCAGAGTGATGGTGTCATCTCTCTGCTCAGTCCTCCTGTAAACCTGTTTGCAGACAGCATTGTGCAGCACAGCTTGATTGGTCCAGAATGCTACCCCTCATTTTCCCAGGATGGGCCCTTCTGCACAAGGGATTTTATCTTTGTGCTAGTTTAATGTAAAATATACTTACTGATGATCTAAAACCATGGTCTCCAAACTACGGCCCGGGGGCACTATTCCACCAACTGACACCAATGATGGAGCACCATTCCCCCTACTCACACCACCAATGGGGCAATATTCTTCTTCTCATTGCTAAGCAATGTAGCACTATTCCTCCTCCCATTAAAACAATGATGGGGCACTGATGCCAGAGCATTTTTATACTCCCACTGGCCACCGTCCAGCCCCCCCTAAAGCATGAAGGACAGTGTTGGAAGGCAACATGGGTTAATATCATAGTTCTGGTATTTCACTTCCTGGAGGATGCAAGCAGATGGCTCCAAGTTGGAATGTAACCAATTACGCCAAAGGGGCCTGGCTCCTGTCTGGCTAGGACGATAAAATCAGTAAATGCCACTTCAAAGAGCAATGGCTGCCAGGATTAATGATGACAAAGATCAAAAGATCAACAAGCACCTGGAGATGATACATGGACAATGCTGCCCCTAGAGGCAAATACAGCAAGACGAACAGTAATATAATCTATTGAGAAGGACTACCTCTTGGCAATATCTTATTGGACAGGAGGCAAGTGGGGGTGGTTACAAGTGGGTGTGAATTTGTGTGTAAAAAGGGCACACAGAAGAGAAATGGTCCCTTTTCTTTTGGATTCTGGCTTTGGCCTGAGCCTCATGGCTCTTGCTCTCCTGAGCCCAGCCGATAAGACTATGTCTAGAGGATTGCGATAAGTATTTTTGATGTTCTACTTTACGTTATTGTTTGCATATTCCTATTTTCTTGGGAAATAAATGAAAGATATTGTTTTACTAAGCAGTGTGTTTGCTTTCATAGATAACCTTATATCATTGTGCTTATCAGAGTCTTAATAGACTAGTTAATTATAGGTATAGACAAATTAGTACAAATATACAATAGAGGGAATCCGTAACCACCTTTCGGAAGAATATATATAAATAATTATTTATATAGTGTATAATATTGCATCATTTACTTCAATTGTCATCCTGGCCCCTTATTGGAGACCCCTTATCTAAAACATACATAATTAGATTATACTGATCAGACACAGTAAATGAGGTAGAATGCAACTAAATATGGTTCTAAGGATACATTGGTATAGCATGCATGTTTATTTTATTTTTTATCCATAGATAGATACTGTATACTGACTAGAGATAGAGAGTCACTCATGGATTGAGGATGCTGAATTAGTGTTGGTGTGTGAGAGATAACATGATCAGCGAGGCGTTTCTACTGTTTAGTAGAAAACACAGGGAACTTGGGAGTGTTGTGGGCAAAGAAAGAATGCAGTTCTTACTTACGCAACACAGTCTTGTTCATCCTCTGCTAAAAAATGGTATGTTCGATTATCTGCAGATAAGAAAGAAAACGTATAAAAATGAGTTCATTCCCAGTATATAATGTACACCTTGACAACAAATTACCATTGTTTAATAAACTTTACCAAAACTTTCTTTTTCAGTATACGGATAAAGTAGGGACAGGGTTAGCGACCCTGTCAGATTTGTATTGCTGTTTGGGTCAGCACCGGGGAGATTCATTTTATTTCACTGAAAGTGAGGAAAATCCAAAATCTGGAGTTGTCACCAGAGCAGACGGGGATAGAGGAGCAATCTTCCAAAGGGGACACCTGCTGTGGTGACAACTGTCTAAGATAGGAAACTTGCATCACTTTAGAGAGATTTCCTCCCTTTCTGCTAATTCTTTTGACTGGAAGGGAGGTAAAATCGCCACAATTGAACACAAATGGCAAAAAATTATGGGTACGATTTTTTTAAGCCACTCTCTGTCCCCCCCCCCCCATGCTTTAATAAAACTGTTCACTGTTAGAGGAGAAAGTCATTTTTAAAACATACCACCCAATGACTCGAGCTTGGAAGAACAATACATGAAATCCTGTCTAGTTCTGCCTAAGACCCCTTTCACACTCGTATGACTTGTCCCACGATTTGGGACTAAAGCAGCATGACAAGTCGTTTCCCATGATTTCCAATCACTACCATTCATATTAGTACCACTCCAAGTCTTGCCTACTTCAAAGTAGTCCATGCACTACTTGGGTCCGACTTTGATGTGAGTTCAGGTTCATAGACCTCGAGTCTCTCTAAAATCACGGCAAAATCGTGCGACTTTGAAGTCGCAGTATTGTGAAAGGGACCTTAACTCCACTTACAAATTGACCAATTTGGAACAGAATGGTCACTTAAAGAAAAATTCCAGACATGGATATTTTATACATAGTCACTAGGATCAAGCTTTAACCAATGTAACTTTGTATATCCCATATATCCCATACCTGACCAATGCTCTAATACAGTGGCCTCCAAACTGTGGCCCACGAGCCGAATGCGTCCCTTTGCTTGCCTTTATCCAGCCCTCGGTGCTCCATTCCTCCCACTAACACCAATAATGGGGCACTATTCCTCCCAATGCCAACAGCAATGGGGCATTATTCCTCCAAAACCAATGACAGGGCACTAGTCCCACTCCTACTGATCAGAGATGCCATGTTTTTTTTTTTTTTTTAATCCCACTGAGCACAAAGTCAGAGGCATTGTTTACTCGCACTGATGCTGGATATTTACTATTCTTGGGGGATCACAGTCCGGCCCCCCTAATGTCTGAAGGACAATAATCTGGCCCTTTGTTTAGAAAGTTTAGAGACCCCTGGTCAAATATAATGAAGCCAGCTACTCGGTAACATCCATTGCATAAATTGGCTATAGATATTGGCTACATGGCAGGGTGCAGAATGAGCTGCAAATCAGAATGGAGAGCTCCTCCCTCCCTGCTAATAAGATTACATTGTTGGCCAGATGGGCCTGGAGAGGACACATGGACTGATAAGAGCCTCTGCCCTGCCAAAAGGTAGGAGTTCTGTGCAGAGGAGGCAGAGATTGTAATTGGGAGAGAGGAATAGGGGGGTGGGGCGGGGGGGAGACTGCAGGGGCACTGTGATAGAGAAGGTTGTGATTGCCAGAGGCACTGTAGCATTAAGGTGCAGCTCCCGTTATCAGATAGGCTTGGACCAAACAAAGTGTCTCATAAGAAAGAGCATCCACATTGTATTTACCAATAAATCTGTGGTTAATGGTTATGGTATCACACTAAGGATAAAAATCAAAACAGGCACGTATGCAGCAAATCATGCAAAAGATCGATCAATCGGTGTACACATCAGGAAGAAGTGTGGCGGCGGCACGTACGTAGGCTCCAATTGATTGATCTTTTGCATGATTTGCTACATAAATGCCTGTTTTGATTTTTTAAATGTGAGTATCTTTTATCCTTTGTACGTACCAATAAATCTGTGGTTATGGTATCACACTATGTTAATGCTCTCTTTCTTTTGAGCCACTTTGTTCGGTCCAAGCCTATCTGATGGGAGCCTTTCACTAACGTTTTACCCCTGGAATGATCTACGACAGCTGACTCTTACGCATATAGCTGAGTGTGATCGACTGTGATAGACTTCTCTCTTTTTGGTCCATCTCTCATTGGATGTAGGAGCACATTAGTGAAGTCTGAATCACGCATTGTGATGGAACTTGGATACCCCGGCTGGGCACCTCCGCCAGACCTGTGTCTCCTGTTCTGCAAACGCACCCGCCAGACTCGCCATAACCAGCCCTTAACCCCACAATCACAAGGCAAACTACACAGGTGTTGAGGGTTAAACATGCAGAGCATGAAACTGGTTATTAAATACAAAACATACAGCTTTAAACACAGTTAGGGGCACTCCCCTTAGCCTTGTCATAGAGGGGGTAGGGGACAAGGAAGGACCAATAGGAACTCAACACTTGTACATTGAAACAGAGACTACAGTTGAAACACATAAAGGGATTATGATAAGCAGGCAGCCCCTTCTTTTACATCCCCTGCTGGGAGGTGTCTCCAGATCCTTTGTCTACGTACCATAACCCAACACGATTAAACACAGCAACAATGGGGGGGGGGGAGAAGTGATGTAACATTACATTACATTATCTCAATGCCATTTGGTCCCCAAGTCTCTTCTAGGCCAAAGTCTGTGGGTAGGAGGCCAGCCCACAGCGCCCTCCAAAACATACAGTGACAGTGGGTTCTGTCACACGCATTATTAAATTCACACCACTTCATGAACTCTATTCACCATCATTTCATTTTGGATTCACATATTTTTTGTATTTCACTGTTCATGGACTTTTAGCGCTGCATTATTTTGTACATTTATCCTTGCACAGTGCATCTGACTGTTTTTTTGCTAGATGCTTTTTTATCACTTTATTATAACAAATTCATTGAATTTGTCAGGTCAGCGCAGTTTCTCTCCAATTTTTTGCACTTTCTAAATTTCTGTTCAGGTCAGAAAAGAAGCAGAGTATACGGGACTCAACACAATAGGTTTTCTCAGCTTTTCTACTAGTAAAAAAAAAATGCCATAGCGGCAAACTGTGTGAATTGTTGCGGCTTTTCATGCTGCAGTCTGGATGAATCATCCGTTGAGTGGCTTTTAATACATTTGTTGATCTTTAATCAGAAGTGGATGAAAGCCAGGAGAACATACGTGATATGAGGTCGAAGCATTTCTTATCTTCAATGTTCGGCTTCACCTGGCACGTCAACAGATTCAATTTGGCCGGCTGGCGGTTTGGCTGCAAGCAATAGAGAATGACAAAGTTACCATATGTTCCTGTAAAGATAACCATTTATAAAAACATATGATTCAGAAAGACTCGGGAAATGTCCAAGATGATGTGAAAAGCATTTACAAGCTCAGAATAAAAAAAGCTCAAATTAAGCCAATAATAATTATTAATGATCTATATAGCACCTGCAACGTTGCCCAAAGCAATAACATCTTACGTACAGAGACATAAAACTTTATATGCACGTGAACCCCGCCTACGTTGCATATGAGGAGGGCATTTCGAAGCCCCCATAATCTTTTTAGCCTCCCACAATAGGCAATATAACATTTTATTATTAATTTTGCTTTTTCAGCTTACCTGAAATGTAAGAATACTGTTGGAGCGTGAATATAAAATAAATGTGCAGTTAGTTTGGGCCTAGCCTGGAGGTGCATTGAGGCTCCAATAAAGTAATACAATTACCAGCAATAGGGACCTTCACCAATGCCCGAGGCATATAAATAATCAGCAACATCTGCTATATTGGTATTAGCCAGCTAATGCACTCTGCCCTGAGTATCAGCCAGTAATGTACAACGCAAAGCTCATTAGATGTCTCTGCTCCACACTTACACATACCTGTGCATGAAGGGACTGAAAAAAGTAACTTTGACAAAAAAGACAATTTTATCCCCCGATGAGAAGGATGCACAGGTGGTGCTGAAGGGCTGCTTGCATCTCCTGGACAGCCAATTGATTACCGCTGGTCCAAGTTACTTGTTAAAAAAGGACTCCTTTTACATGTTATTTTAAGTCCAGTCACAGATCACACCTAGGTAAATTTTATTTGATTTTATGCTAAGTATATGATGGAATATAGTATGTATGCATTAATAAAAAAAAAACATTCTTTAAAGGAGTTATCTATTACCGCGCCATGTGCAATGGTCAAGTAACAATTCTTCACTGAGCACTTCCTCTTCTGCCAAACTTTTCTGAGCCTAGAAAAAGAGAAATTAGTTAATTTATGAGACCTTAATGCTAAAACCTTTTTTCTTTTTGGACAAAGTGTGGAAGGGTTAAAGGGGTTGTTAAGGTACATTTTTTTCCCCCTAAATAAATTTCTTTACCTTAGTGCAGTCCTCCTTCACTTACCTCATCCTTCCATTTTGCTTTTAAATGTCCTTATTTCTTCTGAGAAATCCTCACTTCCTGTTCTTCTGTCTGTAACTCCACACAGTAATGCAAGGCTTTCTCCCTGGTGTGGAGTGTTGTGCTCGCCCCCTCCCTTGGACAACAGGAGAGTCAGGGCGCCCTCTACATTGCAGATAGAGAAAGGAGCTGTGTGTTAGTGGGTGTCCTGACTCTCCCGTAGTCCAAGGGAGGGGGCGAGCACGACACTCCACACCAGGGAGAAAGCCTTGCATTACTGTGTGGAGTTACAGACAGAGGAACAGGAAGTGAGGATTTCTCAGAAGAAATAAGGACATTAAAAAAAGAAAAATGGAAGGATGAGGTAAGTGAAGGAGGACTGCACTAAGACAAAGGAAGCTATTTCGTTTTTTTTTTTACCTTTACAACCCCTTTAAATCCTCTGTCAGGTTTTACTACTGTATGTGTCAACAGTGGAATATACACCCCACTATTAGTCCTGACGATCATGTCACTGGGTCAGAAAGTGATGGTAAATCTATACATTTAAGTTGTCACCAAAACAGGAATTGAGAGGGAAATTTCAAAGGGATATGAATACTTTTTCAAGGCACTGTATATGTAAAATTACTCACGTCTGGGTAGTAACTATATGTAACTGTGCTGTATAGTTTGAAGGGGAACTGTACTCATCTGCCCATTAGCTCTACAGTTTGAAGGGGAACTGTACTCATCCGCCTATTTGTTCCTCCAGCAATTACAGATCAAAGCTGTCCCTCACCGCTCTGCCCTCTGGCACTGCCATTATCACCCTTTCATCTTCCAGATTCTCATTGGGTGGCCAGTTCTGATGAAACCTCTGTGCATGCATCATTGTCTGGCACTTAGTTGCTTTCACTGCATTATACACATAGATGGGTGAGACAGATAGTTGGATGAGCCAAGGTGTACAGTACATTGCACGTGTGCCGTAGGTAGCGCGCACGCATTAAAAAAAATTGATAGGATATATATATATATATATATATATATATATATATATATATATATATATATATATATATATATATACACATACATACATAGTGGCGGTGGGACCCTGTGTCACCTTAAAGATTGCTGGTTTAAGCCAGATTTTGTAGAGAAAGACACGCTGATTGCACAGCTGTGTGTTGGACCATTTAGTTCTGACCTGACTATGGCTCAGGGCACCACCCAACAGACAGGAAGTCTGTGCCTGGGAGTCACGTGGACTCCCATCCTTCTGTGAGGAGTCAAAGGCTGATCAGGAGTAAGCTAGGAGAGAGCTTAACTCTAGGAAACTCTGTTTTGAGGAGCAGACCTAAGGCCTAGGCTAAAGGCCTGAAACAGCCGGGTGGCAAGAATCAAAGCCAGGAGGATAAATTGTTGAGTATGCAAGATACAGTAATGGTGGAACCCCCTGTGAGGGCTACTGATGTATTTGTGAACTTTTTGTGCTTTTAAATAAAAGTGGGCTACCAGGCCCTTAAAAATTCAGTTCTCGACTGGCGTACTCACTAAAAACGCACCTACCACTGGAGTCTGATCACCCCAAACTTACAATATATATATATATATATATATATATATATATATATATATATATATATATATATATATATATATATATAGATAGATAGATAGATGTATCTCTCTCTCTCTCTCTTTCTCAATATAGATATATATATATACATATATATATATATATATATATATATATATATATATATATATATATATATACACATACACACACACACACACACACACACACACACACACACATACATACACACACGTGTATATTATTTTGGGCAGAAGAGACATGCAATATATATTAATGTTAAAAAAATACATAGAGTTTCAGTTTAATGTTCTATGTTAGCTGCCATTTTAGGCAAGAAACGGCCTAAGGATGGCAGCAGGCAGCTTCCGACTAAGGCGTGGGTTTTCGTAATGCCCTTTAATGTGCAAATGTCAACACCAGCTTATCTCTAATGTCTCTCTTATGTTACTTTAATGACAGGTGAAGAGGTAGTGAAAAATGACTACCTATTTATCCCAGCATGCTCTGCACCAAGCCTTCCTCTCACAGGGAAGCAGATGACGAATTTGCATATTGATGTGCACATTTTTCACTTGATTAACAGGAGCACTGCTATGGTATTTAGCATCTCACTTTCACTGATGCATCACTGCTAATTACGAGTAATTAACACCATAATTAACTATGAATAATTCTACACTACCAAAAAATGGTTATAGTGCCCTGATGAGGTCATTGGTAAAATTCACCAAGTGGATACAAGATTTTGAACTTTTGGAAAGGTATTACTTTCAAAGAAAAAAAAAAACAATTGCATGTGTGTATATGTATGTATATATATATATATATATATATATATATATATATATATATATATATATATATATATATATATATATATATATATATATATATATATATATATATATATATATATATATATATATATATATATACCGTACAGACCAAAAGTTTGGACACACCTTCTCATTCAAAGAGTTTTCTTTATTTTCAGGACTATGAAAATTGTAGATTCACACTGAAGGCAACAAAACTATGAATTAACACATGTGGAATTATACATAACAAAAAAAAAAGTGTAAAAACAACTGAAAATATATTTCATATTCTAGGTTCTTCAAAGTAGCCACCTTTTGCAGCAGACACATCTCTAGAACTGGTAAGAGGAGACTGTGTGAATCAGGCCTTCATGGTAGAATATCTGCTAGGAAACCACTGCTAAAGAAAGGCAACAAGCAGAAGAGACTTGTTTGGGATAAAGAACACAAGGAATGGACATTAGACCAGTGGAAATCTGTGCTTTGGTCTGATGAGTCCAAACTTGAGATCTTTGGTTCCAACCCCCGTGTCTTTGTGCGATGCAGAAAAGGTGAACGGATGAACTCTACATGCCTGGTTCCCACCGTGAAGCATGGAGGAGAAGGTGTGATGGTGTGGGGGTGTTTTGCTGGTGACACTGTTGGGGATTTATTCAAAATTGAAGGCATACTGAACCAGCATTGCTACCACAGCATCTTGTAGCGGCATGCTATTCCATCCGGTTTGCGTTTAGTTGGACCATCATTTATTTTTCAACAGGACAATGACCCCAAACACACCTCCAGGCTGTGTAAGGGCTATTTGACCAAGAAGGAGAGTGAGGGGGTGCTGCGCCAGGTGACTACCTCTTGAAGCTCATCAAGAGAATGCCAAGAGTGTGCCAAGCAGTAATCAAAGCAAAAGGTGGCTACTTTGAAGAACCTAGAATATGAAATATATTTTCAGTTGTTTCACACTTTTTGTTATGTATAATTCCACATGTGTTAATTCATAGTTTTGATGCCTTCAGTGTGAATCTACAATTTTCATAGTCATGAAAATAAAGAAAACTCTTTGAATGAGAAGGTGTGTCCAAACTTTTGGTCTGTACTGTATACACACACACACATATATACACACAAAACATGAAGTTCTGGGTAAAGTGCAACTCTGTAATAATTCTTAGTGCCAAGCAATCAAGCCTTCCCATGGGGCATATATAAAAACAAGGGCCCAGATTCAAGAAGCACTTGCGCCCGCGCAACCATAGTTGCGCGGCGCAAGTGCTTACTTGCTCCGGTGTAACGAGTGCTCCTGATTCAGGAACCTCGTTACACCGACTGCAGCCTAGGATGTGACAAACATAAGCCTCCTTATGCCTTCACATCCCAGGCTGCATTCTTGCGTTGGCCGCTAGGGGGCGCGGCCTTTGTGATCGGCGTGTAGTATGCAAATTGCATACTACCACCGATTCACAAAAGTTGCGCGGGCCCTGCGTATGCAAGGTACGGAGTTTCCGTACGGCGCCTTTAGCATAAGGCTGCTCCTGCTAATAAATTTCACGTCGTTTACGTAAGTGAACCGTGAATGGCGCTGGACGCCATTCACGTTCACTTAGAAGCAAATGACGTCCTTGCGACGTCATTTGCCGCAATGCACGTCGGGAAAGTTTCCCGACGGAGCATGCGCTGTTAGCTCGGCGCGGGAGCGCGCCTAATTTAAATGATTCCCGCCCCCGGCGGGATCATTTACATTAGGCGCCCTTACGCAGGGCTAATTAGCATAGCGCCCGCGCAATTTACGGAGCTACTGCTCCGTGAATCGCTGGGCAAATGGAAATATTTGCGTGGGCGCAGAGAAAAATCTTTGCTCTTTGCCCACGCAAATATTGCTCCATTCTACCTGAATCTGGGCCACGGAGAGGATTGCTGCACATAAAATTGTATTTTTTTGTTCTTGGCAAATGGGGAAAAAGAACACATGATGACGCATTAAGTAATGTTGAGACAAAAAAAAAAAACACAACCATATATAATTCCAATGGGTATTAACAGAGTTCATATAGTGTCTTCTACTGCAAAATGGCATGAATGATTCACTTAAACAAAAAGGTACAAATGTGATACAAGTCATTTGATTCGAAATTGGAGCAAGGACATACCCATCACTCTTTTTGTACAGAAAGCCATGTTTTTCTGTGCCATACTGCATGTTTCCCTGTAATTGGTGCATACTGTACACCAGCTGCTTACTGATGGATTCCTGTAGAGATAACACACAAAATGTTGAAATGCTAGAAGACAATGGAGGCAACTCTTCTGTAAACAGCTTGAATATTTAATAGAAACTGGTCACAAAATGTCTCCCTGCATCACGTCAAAAGAAAGTAGTCTAATCATCATGATACCCACCATGTCCACTGTGAGACGAATATCTTTGTTTACATGATTATAATTTTGTAGTTGGGGGGTACAAGAACATTGCAACGGTTAAAAAAAACTAACACTTAAACATCATGCAACATAACTATTAAGACAGTGGTTCTCAACCTGGGGGTCCGGACCCCCTTTGGGGTCGAATGATGATTTGCCAGGGGTCACTGAATCCTGGGCTGTTCCTGAAGCCCACACTGCTCTCCCAGCCTTTACTCTGCCACCCAGCTGGGCTGTTTTTGGAGCCCGATGCCACCCACTCAGCCTCTCTGCAGCCGCCCATTCATTTCAAGGCATGGCTGGGCGGCAGAGATTAGAGGTCAGTTGACTGGTGAGGAATGAAGTGGGAGGGGCTGAAGGAGGCCCTATCTCCCGATTTCAGCATAGGTGTCACTGCTGCGAGACAAAGTGAAGTTGGAGACACAGTAACACTACCTGTGATTATAGTTGCCATTGAAAGTCCCCACTACAGCTCTCTTGATCAAGAGCACCTAAGTGGGCTGATCAGAACTCCCCCCAGCACTGCCACTCATCCCAACTCCCCCCCCCCAGCACTGCCACTCATCCCAACTCCCCCCCAGCACTGCCACTCATCCCAACTCCCCCCCCCAGCACTGTTACTCATTCCAACTCCCTGCCAGCACTGCCACTCATCCCAACTCCCCCACCAAGGAGTAATGAAAGGAATAAAATGAGAGAAGATATAATAGGAAGGGAAAATGAGAGGGAGGAACAAAGTAGGGAGAGAAATAATAAGAGAAGAAAGGTGGCTCGAGAGGGATGGGGGGGGGGACGGACAAATAAATTAAGATAGAGAGAAAAAAGAAAAAAGAGAAAAAAGTGGCACATCCTAAAATGTACCATAAGGGGTTTAAACATTGTACGAGTGGAAGGGACTCAGGAAGCGCTAAATGTCCGTGGGTTAGGGGTGCAAATTACTTGTCTTGTCTGCCAACAACCCACGCTATGAAAATATTTTTACTGTTAGGGGTCCCCACAACTTGGGAAATGTTATCAAGGGGTCATGTCACTAGAAGGTTGAGAACCACTGTGTTAAGAAATGACTGTCTTTTTCAAGCCCTGCATCTCATGATTCTAATAACATCCATTGTTCAAGACTCGAGGAAGAGGGAGGCCTTTCCTCCAAAACATGTTGACTGTATTTGAGGCTCTTAACCAATAAACATTTCAAAAAGACCATTAAAAGTTTTTTTGTTTTTTCTTTGCAAAATCATACTTACCTAGGTGGATGCAGCATCGGTCCAATGCTGCATCTGTCTCCTGCTGACTCTAAGACGGAGCGATCAAACACCGCTCATTGCTCGGTTCTTAGAGCTCCATGACCAGAGAGCTGGTGACTGTTAGTCACCTCTCTCTGCTCTGACTCCCCCCCCCCCCCCCCAAGCGGCTAATCACTATTAATAAAGTGCGATAGATGCTCCAAAAGTGTCCATTGCTTACCGTTTCTCTATTAAAAAAATGAATATATAAATACGTTCAGAGTCCATTAAACAAGAAAAGTGCTCAATGCTCTTGCTCCACTTAAAATACTTCAATGGTGCATCTTCCCCTTTATGAAAGTAATCCCCATGTGCCACCACCTTCACACCATAAAAGTCACTGGATATCCATGACCCCCCTTTTTTTATCAGTGGATAATAAATTGCTATTAGAGGGGTACAAACATTTTATGACCCACTGATAAAAAAAAAAAAAAAAAAGGTTCATGGCTATCCAGTGACTTTTATGGTGTGAAGGTGGTGGCACATGGGCGATTAGTTCCATAAAGGGGAAGATGCATCATTGAAGTATTGCAAGTGAAGCGCAAGTGGAACAACAGCACTGAGCACTTTTCTTGTTTATTGGACACTGAACTTTTTTATTCCTTTATTTTATAAAGAAATATTAAGCATTTGATTATAAGTGATCAATGCAATCAATTTGTGATTATTTAGCGCTGTGATATAGTATGCACATTGGTTCCCATATGTTGGCTTCAATTAATATCCTCTAGCACAGTGGTTCTCAACCTGTCCTCAAGTACCCCCAACAGGCCATGTTTGCAGGTTTTCCTTTATCTTGCACAGGTGCTTTAAATCAGTCAATGGCTTGGTATTTTGGACAGCTAAGTTCCCAAAACATGGTCTGTTGGGGGTACTTGAGGGCAGGCTTGAGAACCACTGCTCTAGAACCTACTGTAAAATGTTGGTGAAAAGAGGTGGGTCTAATGCCGCGTACACACGATCGGTCCATCCGATGAGAACGGTCTGATGGACCTACACATCATCGGTTAAAAAAACAATCGTGTCAGAATGCGGTGACGTTAAACACAACGACGTGCTGAAAAAAAATGAAGTTCAATGCTTCCAAGCATGCGTCGACTTGATTCTGAGCATGCGTGGATTTTTAACCGATGGTTATGCCTACTAATGATGTTTTTTTTTTCTATCGGTTAGGTATACATTACATTAAATTTAAAACAAGATTGCTTTTTTTTTAACCTATGGATAAATAACCGATGGGGCCCTCACACGATCGGTTTGGTCTGATGAAAACAGTCCATCAGACCGTTCTCATCCGTTTGACCGATCGTGTGTACGCGGCATAAGGTTACTGGCCGTCAGTGGTAAATTGCCCCTTATGTTGGTGGACATTAGAAAAGTGTTCCTTATATTGGTGTTTATTGGAAAAGTACTCCCTTGAAGCACTGGTCAGTGGAGAAGTTGGAGAAGCCCCCTTATGTCATTGGTCAGTGGTCAAGTTCCTCCTTACATTGGCCGCCAGTAAGAGCTAAATAAATCATTGTTGTCAATGGTTTTTAGCTGAAATATGGGAGGCTCCATTTCCTGTACTGGTAGCTTTGATTCCTACAAGTGATGTTGGCACTGGAACTACACAGGAACTTAGTGGAAGATCAGTCTACCACATGGTGCCTGCAAGTAGGCAGAGTGTGGCCAGACCCAGGGCACCCAGCAGAAGACATGGAGCATGTTCCCCAGATGTCACACCCATGCTCTCACAACATTTAGGAAATGTCACCTGAATCAAACAAGACAAACTCCACTTGGGTACCAAAAAGTAAAAGATACAACGTACTCATCCTAGCACTCCATTCCCATCAGAATACTGGACAGGATCTAAGTAACAGAAGTCCAGGTTGCAATATCTGACACTTTCACCCATAGCACTGCATATGGGGCAGGTGGCGATGAGTGCTCAGTGTGGGTCTCTGTAGGGATTTTCATGTGCAGAATCATATGAAATGACTCCTGTTTGTTTTTCAACATCATTATTCTGGGTCCACCAAGATGTCACCTAACATTCAAGCCTTTACTATGAGAGATAGGGCTCTTTCACACTGAGCGGATCCGTATTGATCCGCTCCGTTAGCCCATTTGGCTCAGCAGGGAATTCCTCCGTAAATCCCCGCTGAGCTGTCGGCGGACAGGGCGGTCCCCGCACACAGTGCAGAGACCGCCCTGTCTCTCCTCCGCTCTCCCCTATGGGGAATCGGATAAATACGGACCGTGTGTCCGTATTTATCCGATTCGTTCCGCTGGACGGAAGAAAAATAGGGTTTTCTTCCGTCCGCAAAAGCGGATCTTTGCGGACGCGGATGGTTGCGGACGTTAGCGGATGCATTATCCGCTAACATCTGCAATCCCATAGGGAACCATTACAAGTCCATAAAAGGAATTGTAATAAACGGACCGTTTGTCCGTACATGTGAAAGGGCCCATACTGCATATGGAGAATGCACGCGCAAATGTAGCAGCAAACAAGCCCTTGAAATAGAAGCAAGGCGCCAAGCGGTGTTAAATTAATTCACAGACATCTACAGTGTTTAAACACCTAACATAGATGCAAGTCTCCTTCCACAATATGACTTTGACTGATGACGAACCCCAACATCATTCATAGCATCAGACCACCTCGCACTTGATAATTAATGTGTCAGCCCCATTCTCTTCAGTGACATGATGAGTGGTCCCTCCTATTTACAAAATGGATTAGCAAGAGGACTTGTTATCAGCAAATTAGATAACCTGTTAATATATCCTTTTCATAAAGGCCTTGTAGAGCAATTACTTTTCTGAAAGCTGCGGTGGAGATTTTAATTAGCGGAAGCATAATTTGTACCAATCATGTATTTGTCAAAAGGAGTCAGTAAATCATCACCTATACATTCAAAAGTGTGATTGCAGCCTCATCTTTCAAAAAGGACTTTCAGAGAAAAGAATGAAGCAAAAATATGCTATGCCACCGTTTTTTCTTTTCTTTTTATAATACAAACTTAATTGGCCCTTCGGGGGTTTGGGGATTGGAAGCGTAATGCTCCACAAAGTTCAAGGTCTACAGCAGTTAAAAAAACAAAAACACTACTTATGTAAAAACAAGTTATTGCACATAGTGTAGTTCAAATGGAGTTGGAGTCATGTCCAATCCATACCTCTTACAGACTATATACTGGCTGGGAACAATGCAGTGGGTACTTTTGAAAGGTTGACAAAGGTTTGTAGCCATTATTTTGCATTACACACATTATTTATAAAAGGTGTTATATAATCACTGCAGAACAATAAAATGCATTCCATCTTTCAAATCTGTGAGGTTTTGTGTCCTTCTATAGACAGCCGTGGGCAAAAGAAATTGAGAATGACACAAATATAAATTTTCACAAAGTGCTGCTTCAGTGTTTTTAGATCTTTATGTCAGATGTTACTATGGTATACTGAAGTATAACTGCAAGCATTACATAAGTGTCAAAGGCTTTTATTGACAATTACATTAAAGGAGTTGTAAAGTAAAAATGTTTTCACCTTAATGCAATCTATGCATTAAGGAGAAAAAACATCTGATCCTGCCCCCCCTCCCCCGGGCCCGTTATACTTACCTGATCCCTCGAAAGTCCCGCGCTTGGTCCCAAGATCCTCTTCGCCACTCAGCCTGGCCGCTGATTGGCTAGAGCGGATTGATTGAGAGCAGCGCATCCATTGGCTGGCGCTGCTGTCAATCACATCCAGTGACGCGGAGTGCCGAGGGGCGGGGCCGAGTGATACAGTGAGCGGCTATGGCCGCTCGCTGTATCACGGGAGCGCACCCGCAATTACTCACCACCATGCGAGCTCTCTCGCATGACTGTGGTCAGTACTTGCGGGGAGGACCAGAGACAGCCGCCGAGGGACCCCAAAAGACATGGATTGGGCCACTCTGTGCAAAACGAACTGCACAGTGGAGGTAAGTATGACATGTTTGTTATTTTAAAGGACATTTTTTTTTTCCTTTACAAACAAAGTTTATGCAAAAGAGTCAATATTTGCAGTGTTGAACCTTCTTTTTCAAGATGTCTGCAATTCCCCCTGGCATTCTGGCAATCAACTTCTGAGCCACATCCTAACTGATGGCAGCCCATTCTTGCATAATCAATGCTTGGAGTTTGTCCGAATTTGTGGGTTTTTTGTTCACCCGCCTATTGAGTATTGACCCCATGTTCTCAATCCAAAATTTCGGCATTTTGTTCCCCAAGTCACTTAGTGATCACCTTTGCCTTATGGCAATGTGCTCCATCATGCTGGAAAAGGCATTGTTCATCACCAATCTGTTCTTGGATGGTTGGGAGAAGTTGCTCTCGGAGGATGTTTTTGCACCATTTGCACGTTTATTCATGGCTGTGTTCTTGGGCAAAATTGTGAGTGACCCCACTCCCTTGGCCGAGAAGCAACCCCACACATGAAAGGATGCTTTACTGTTGGCATGACACAGGGCTGATGGTAGCGCTCACCTTTTCTTCTCTGGACAAGGTTTTTTCCTGATGCCCCAAACAATCGGAAAGAGATTCATCAGATAAAATGACTTTACCCCAGTCCTCAGCAGTCCAATCCCTGGACCTTTTTGTAGAATATCAGTCTGTTCCTGATGTTTTTCCTGGAGAGAAGTGGCTTCTTTGATGTCCTCCTTGACACCAAGAGTCTTCTGCTCGCTGTGCGTGCAAATGTACTCACACCTGACTGCTGCCATTGCCTAGCAAGCTCTGCACTGATAGTGCCCCGATCCCGCGAGCTGAATCAACTGTAGGAGACGGTCCTGGTGTTTGCTGGACTTTCTTGTGCGCCCTGAAGCCTTCTTCATAAGTGCAGTGGAAAGGTTTTTTATGGAATTAGGTTAATTTTCATGGCAAAGAGGGACTTTGCAATTCATTTGATCATTCCTCATAACATTCTGGAGTATATGTAAATCGCTATCATAAAAAATGAGGCAGAAAACCTTGTGAAAATTAATATTTGTGTCATTCTCAAAAACTTTTGGCCATGGCTGTATTACCTAGGTGTGCCAATAGTTTTTTTTTTTATTAAACAGTAACAACCAACACAAATCACAAGTAAAAACACACCACAAAAAAGATGTGCGTGCATTTTTGGTGCATCTCTATTGAAGTCTATGGGGCACAAAATGGTGTCACATCTCACCAAAGTAGCACCGGTACCTCCCCAAAGTTGCATCGCAGTTGCACTGCATTGGTGTGAACAGGCACTATTGAAATCAATGCGATTCCCATTGCCATGTGATTCTATGCAACTCAAGTCGCATCTGAAATCACACTAGGGTAAACTAGGCCTAAGACCCATGGCCCTAGCTGGTAGCCCCAGTTCTAGGAAAGGGGATTTTTTTTGTGATCCAGAAGTATTTTTTTTTTCTTAACTAGTTCAAGAGGTAAAGTTTCAGTTTTTCATGACCTGACTTGTAAAAGACTGACATTTGTATCCAAACTGGGTTTAGCAGGTTAACCATGTACGTTGAGCCTTTACTTTGCCTCCCAACAGGCAATACACCAGGTTAACTGCAAAGTAGGCACATCAAAGATACCAATATTACTTTCTCCCCACTCCCTGATTGCATTTGATGCACTGAGAAATGGTATGGTGGAGTACCATGCCTCCGTCCTTCCCTTAATGGAATGCTCAAAAACTTCCCTCAAATGCCAGTTTCAGAGGGGAGCTCGCTGAACCCTATGTAGGGTTTGACTTCCAAAAAGTTTCAGAAAGGTTGTGTTTAGTGATTATAGTCCTCGGCTCATCAAATTCTATTAATAGAACAAGAGATGTGTGAGGTCTGAACCCCTCTATTAGTTGGCTTATCTAAGAAAGATTACTTCATAGAAGGATCCATGCTAGTAGATGCGATTCTTCCTGAAAAGCAGGAGCGGATCCCAGCATATCACTTTATATTCTGATGTGGAGTCAGTGTGCCCAGCACCTGACGACATCCTACTGGACGAAACACGCTTGTGTGTGCAATGACTGCGAGCAACGTCGCTTATGTTGGTTTTATCAGCCAACTTGTTTTTTATCAATGTTTTTATACATTTATTTTAAAAAATGGAATTTGCTGCACTATGAGTTTCCTTTTGCTCCTCATTAATGGAAAAAAAAAGACATATCCCAACAGGATAAAGACTGTAAAGCAAAAGGTGGCTCTACAAAATACTGACATAAGGGGGATCCTTTTTCCAACTCAGTGATTCTGTTTTTGAATTCAAAGAAACAATTCTGACATGTTGGCGTTATATCTTTTACTTGGACGTTATAAGATGTGCTGAGTAAATACAGCAGGATAAAACAAAAACTGCATCTGTCTTCATTTCAGGCTGCAAAGCAACAAAAATTAGAAAATTTAAAAGGGGGTGATTCTTTTCTATACCCAATGTATATAGGTAAACTCTCCATCAAAGCATGTATAACTTTAAATACGTTTTACCAGTTTTCAGCGCTCCGATTTAAGTTAACGAGCTGAGGGCTGCTAATCACTACACAACCTCTCCTGGTGAATAGAAAGACTTCTGAAAAAAGCACTGTACCCTAAAGGACAGAATCAAATTATAAAGTTCATAAAAATACTATCGCTTCTCAGTGCTGTATAAATACATTTGCTACGGTAGAGATCATATAACGTCATGTAACGTCCTCCAGTGATGGTAAAGTCGATTTGTCACATCATAATCTCACATACTGTACATACAAACTCAACAATGACTACATTGGCCAAAAGCTTAGAAAAAAACATCCAGCTTATTTCTAGGCTGGGAAGAAGAATAGTGTTTTTTTTTTCTGTAAATACGTAAAGCTTTAGGAAAATGTCAGGGTCTGATATTTACGAAAGCAGCAGCAGGAAGAGGAGAAATGAAATAAAAATCGATTAACTTACTCTTCTGAACTTTGGAAAGCAAAGAGGGAGGAGGAGGACAGAGAGAAGAATATTAGAACAGCAATAACACCATATTAACCATGTCAGTACTATACAGTAAGGCAGAAATATTCATCACACAGTATATTAATACCCAATACCCAGTTAGAAGGACTTTTAATGACGGCACATTAAAGTGACATTAATCACCCAAAATAATCTTTATAGCAATCCTTTGCAAAATAACGAAGGTATTATACTTACCTCTCCAGCAACAAGTTTTTTGCTCCAATCCAGTGCTGCCCTCCATCAGACTCTTTAGCATTTGGCACTTCCAGGACTGCCAACTGCCTGTACCTCCACTGGGTGCCATGGTTGCTTCCTCTGACCCCTTTGCTACGATAGGACACAGCTTTAATGTAGGGGTCAAAGGATGGACCAAAGACATTCATGGTGGAGACGGCAGAGCTTAAATGGCGCAATGAAAGGAAACACGAGCCGCTGGAAAGGGGTCCAATATAATTTTTTTTGGGTGGCAACAGTATTTAGTAGTTTTAAGCCTGGTCAACACATCTATGCAGGTTGCAGTTTGCATATTCCAGGTGCATTTTGCATTTTTCAATACACGTTTTTGATCCATTGAATTCTATGGAACCAAAAACCAGAAAAAAGTCCCTGGCCCTTTCCATAAAATGCACAGATGTGAATGTGACCCATAGGAAACCATGATAAATGGACTGTAGTGTGTTTCTGCAAAACTGAAAGCGCACTAAAAAATGCATAGGTGTGAACCAGGCCTTAAATGGGTTTATTCCGTGGAGCAAAGTCCAAGCTAAGTGCAATGTGTTGTAATTAACAGCAAAAAATCGTTTCATTGACTAAAAGCCCAACTTCAGCCAAAATTTTTATTTTTCGGTTTTAGAGTCAGAACTTCCGTTTTTAATGCCAAGTGTGAACCCAATGGAAAGGTTTGTCTTCATTTCCTGTACCAGCGATACCAGGGAAATGGGTGTATGTGTGGGTCATTGTAAAAATAAGGAAGACCAGATACAAAAACCCGCCCTGTGTTACTATAAAAAGAGATTTTTAATACAGCTTACCTGTAAAATCTTTTTCTTGGAGTACATCACGGGACACAGAGCGGCATTCATTACTATATGGGTTATATGGAGTACCTTCAGGTGATGGACACTGGCAATCTCAAACAGGAAATGCCCCTCCCTATATAACCCCCTCCCATAGGAGGAGTACCTCAGTTTTGTAGCAAGCAGTATGCCTCCCAAAATGGTCCCCAAAAGAGGGGTGGGAGCTCTGTGTCCCGTGATGTACTCCAAGAAAAAGATTTTACAGGTAAGCTGTATTAAAATCTCTTTTTCTTTATCGTTACATCACGGGACACAGAGCGGCATTCATTACTATATGGGATGTCCCAAAGCAATGCTTACAATGAGGGGAGGGAGAACATCTCCAAGACAAAAGGATTTAATTTAGAGATATACTCAAATCATAATAAATCCAACTTAGTTGAGAAAAATAATCTTAAATTTTTAAATTTAACTCAAAAAAGGGGAGCCCCCGGAATCCGAGGGTCTCAAACTGCAGCCTGCAGCACTGCCTGCCCAAAGGCTGTATCAGTATTCCTTCTTACGTCCAACTGGTAGAATTTTGTAAACGTGTGGACAGAAGACCAGGTTGCCGCCTTGCAAACTTGAGCCATAGAGATCTGGTGATGTGCTGCCCAGGAGGCGCCCATGGCCCTAGTAGAATGAGCCTTTAATGATACTGGAGGAGGCAACCCTTTCAAGCCGTAGGCCTGAGTGATTAACTGCTTAATCCACCTAGAGATGGTGGACTTTGCAGCTGCCTGCCCCTTCTTGGGCCCGTCCGGTAAAATGAACAACACATCCGTTTTCCGGATCTTCTCTGTAGCTTTAAGATAGGCCTTCATGGCCCTGACAATATCCAAGGTATGCAGCAACCCCTCCTTTCTGGAAGTAGGTTTAGGGAAGAAGGATGGTAATACCAAATCCTGGTTTAGATGAAAACTAGATATAACCTTCGGTAGGAAGGAAGGATGAGGGCGGAGAACGACCTTGTCCTTATGAAAAATAAGATATGGTTCCTTACAGGATAAGGCTGCCAGTTCCGATACTCTTCTTGCGGAAACTATGGCGACCAAAAATACTAACTTCCTTGTCAGTAAAACCAAAGGAATTTCAGCCAACGGCTCAAACGGTTGTTTCTGTAAACTTGACAGAACAAGATTTAAATCCCACGGACAAAGCGGGGATTTAACTGGAGGTTTAATACGTAAGACCCCTTGAAGGAAGGTCTTAACCAGCGAGTGGGTGGCCAGCGGCCGCTGAAACCACACTGACAGAGCTGAAACCTGTCCTTTGATTGTGCTTAAAGCCAATCCCTTATCCACTCCTAGCTGGAGAAAACTTAAAACTCTATCGATGGTAAACTTGCGAGAAAGCCATCGCTTGGACTCACACCAGCCTACATAGGCCTTCCAGACCCTGTAATAAATCACCCTAGAGACCGGTTTCCTGGCTCTGATTAGGGTAGAGATTACCTTCTGAGACAGACCTCTACCCCTGAGAATCAGGGATTCAGCTTCCAGGCCGTCAAATTTAGATGCCGTAAGGCAGGGTGGAGGATCGGACCTTGCGATAGCAGGTCTGGCCGTAGAGGAAGAGTCCAAGGGTCTCCTACTACCATCCTTAGGATTAGTGAGTACCATGCCCTTCTGGGCCATGCTGGAGCTACCAGGATGACTGGTATGTGCTCCACCCTGATCCTGCGCAGCAGGCGGGGTAGTAACTGGAGCGGGGGAAAAACATAAAGAAGTTTGAACTGATGCCAAGGGCACACCAGCGCATCGGTTCCGCAGGCCATCGGATCCCTTGAGCGGGATATGAACCTGTCTAGCTTCTTGTTGAGTCTCGATGCCATGACATCCACGTCCGGCACTCCCCATCTTTGGCAGAGTGCTTGAAAGATTTGTGGATGCAGAGACCATTCCCCCGGCAATAGAGTCTGGCGGCTTAAGAAGTCCGCCTGAAAGTTGTCCACTCCTGGAATAAATATTGCCGATATGCAGGGCACATGAGCCTCTGCCCATAGGAGAATCAAGCTCACCTCTCTCTGAGCGGCTTGACTCCTGGTTCCCCCTTGGTGATTTATGTATGCCACGGCCGTGGCATTGTCTGATTGAATTCTCACCGGGAACCCCTGCAATTTTGACGTCCAAGCCCTGAGGGCTAGTCGAGCAGCTCTGAGCTCCAAGATGTTGATGGGCAACTGCCTCTCTGGCTTTGCCCAAGTACCCTGGTGAGTGCAACCCTCCAAAATTGCTCCCCAGCCCGTCAGGCTGGCGTCTGTGGTCACTATCTTCCAGGCCACTGGGCTGAAAGATTTCCCCTTCAGTAGATTCTGAGGGTCTAACCACCAACACAGACTTTGTCGGACTCTTGATGAGAGCGGCAACGGGATATCCAAGGCCTGTGGCCTTCTGCTCCATGCTGACAGGATGGCTGCCTGCAGGATGCGAGTGTGGCTCTGGGCGTACGGTACCGCCTCGAATGTGGCCACCATCTTGCCTAGTAACCTCATACACAGGCGAATAGTCGGTTCCTTCTTGCTTAGAACCAGTAGGATTAATTCCTTGATGGCTTTGACCCTCATCAGAGGTAGAAACACCCTTTGTTGTTCTGTGTCTAATCTCATGCCGAGATATTCCAACTGTCTTGTGGGCTGGAATGCTGACTTTCCTCGATTTAGGACCCAGCCGAACCTCTCGAGGTATTGGACCGTGAGGGCCACTGCTCGCTCCAAGCCGGGAGACGAGTGATCTATGACTAGGAGGTCGTCCAGGTATGCTAGGATCGTGACCCCTTGGATCCTTAGTTTGGCTAGGATTGGAGCTAGGACCTTCGTGAATACCCGGGGGGCCGTAGCCAACCCGAAGGGAAGCGCCACGAATTGGAAATGACGCGAAGCCACCATAAAGCGTAGATATCTTTGATGTGGCTGATAAATTGGAACATGAAGGTAGGCATCCTTTATGTCTATGGACGCCATGAAGTTGTCCTTTTGGAGTGTGGCAGCTGCTGACCGCACGGATTCCATCCGAAATGAGCGGACCTTTAGGTATGCATTTACCATCTTTAGGTCCAAAATTGGCCTGACATCTCCATTGGACTTTGGGATGATGAATAGGTTGGAGTAGAAACCCAGCCCCTGTTCCAGGACTGGTACCTCTACTATTACTTCCTGGGAGAGTAGATGATTTAATGCCGACATTAATGCGGCTCCCTTCTCCGGATCGTTTGGAATCCTTGACTCCTGGAAATGAGGAGGAGGAAACCTTAGGAAATCTAATTTGTAGCCCGTGGCCACGGAAGACCGTACCCACTTGTCGGGAATGCTGGCTTCCCAAACCTCTGAAAAGAGACGCAGCCTTCCCCCCACCTTCGTGGGTGGGGGCGCCCCTTCATAAGGTCGGCTTGGGGGCTGGTTTTGCTGGTTTGCGAAACCACTGCTTTCTGCCTCTAGCAGCCTGTCCCTGCGATTTGCTGTTGAAGCTGAAGTTTGCTTTCGCAGGAGGCCGTCGATACTGTTTGGCATTAGAGGGCCCCTGCCCAGGGGAGTACTGTCGTTTAAACGCAGGCCCCTGAAACTTCCTTTTAGTTGGCAAAAGAGTGCTTTTGCCGTTTGAAATGGTCTGAATGTATTTATCCAGGTCTTCTCCGAAGAGTCGTCCTCCATGGAAGGGGAACCCTACCAGGAGCTTCTTGCATGGGGGCTCGGCCTCCCAGCTCTTTAACCATAAGAGTCTTCTCATATGGATAAGGGATAACGATAAACGTGACGCTTGCTGGATAGAATCCTTAATCGCGTCTACCGTAAAGCATATGGCCCTAGGGACATCCGAAAACTCTTCTGCCTGCTGGGCAGGAATAAGTTTAAGCATCTGCTTAGTTTGATCCGATAATGCTTGAGCAACCCCAATCGCAGCCACGGCTGGCTGCACTACTGCCCCTGCAGTAGTGAAGGAGTTCTTAAGTAGTGCTTCCAAGCGTTTATCAACCGGATCTTTGAACACCTGTATGTTTTCTACAGGGCATGTTAACGATTTGTTAACACATGAGATGGCTGCGTCCACCGCAGGAGTAGCCCATCTCTTGGAAAATTTAGCTTCCATAGGATATAGGGCAGAGAATCTTTTAGGTGGTAAAAAGATCTTATCTGGCTTGCTCCAATCTTGGAACAAAACTTCCTCTAGCAGAGGATGGATCGGAAACACTGCATTGCTTTGAGGCGCCCTTAGTGAGCCCAAAGCTGAAACCGTTGATACTTGGAGATCTGGTACTGGCAAGTTGAATGCACTATGGACCAAGTCCGTTAAGGCTTGAATCCACCAGCTCTCCCCTTGGGAGACTGCTCCAGACTCCTCTGTATCCGGGTCCTCGATCCCCGAACCTACTTGGTCCTTGTCCAAGAGGTCGTCCAATTCCCCTGAGGAAAGGACCTCCTCTTCTGAGGGTCCACGCTCGGGCGACGGAGATCTAATCCGTTTACTGCCCCGCATAGCTGTGGCTATCATTTTTCCCATTCTTTTCTCCATCTCTCTTAAAGAGGTGAGTAATACCTCGTCCGTGACCATCTTAGGGTTGGACTGACCCGCGCCAGCTCCAGCCCCAGATCCCGATGGCCCCAAGGCTCCCTTTGGGGAAAGCAGCGGCATAACCTTGTCCGAGACCTCAGACTCTCTGGGGGAATCCCCACCTCTTGTACCCTCTGACCCGGATGCCATGGTACAATACCGAGGTACGCCTGCTAACTTATCGGTACTTGGAACTATAAATAGTTAATTGCCCAAACACCTGTTTGGGGGATAAAAAAATGCCTCCTCTCCCCTTGATGGACTTTTTTAATTTTTCCCTTTTTTATTTTTTTCAAATCCAAGAAAGAAAAAGCATTCTGTCCCCCTTTGTAGTATTGCCAAGAAAAAACGATTGAGATGGAAAAGAACAGCCTATTTCTAGGCTTGAAAACAGTCTTCTGAAGACTGTAATATCTTTTCTGGCCACTGTGTGTCCTCGGCGCCCCGTGCTGCCGCTCTGGTCTTTTCCTCCTCAGTTCCAATCGTAGAATGAGCTGATGGAACGAAAAAGGAAGGGCCGCCCCTTCCTTAAGCAACTGACCCGCCCTTCCCCCCTCAGGCTCTGAGGAGGAAGAACCGATGCAGCATCGTCTGGAGGCTTGCAGGTAAGCACAGCTCTCTGAACACACATACACACAGGCCCCACTCAATGCTTTTCCAACACTACCAGGGAGGTCACTGCTTATGGGGAATAATACACATAGAGCCATCCTATCATTAAGATATGTGACTAGTTTGCCAGATGCAGCGCATAACTTTAGGCATGTCCCCCGTGACCCCCCAGAAAAAACCTGCTAAGAACCAAGTTCCGCAAGCTTTCCCCTCACTTACCTGCTCCATGCCGCAGGACTTTGCCAAGCAAGAGGCCCAATCTTCCCCCATCTCCGTGGGGCTGTCTAGACCTTCAGGCCCTGGGTTCCTATGAAGGATCCACTGTCCTGGGCCCATATAGCACTCTGGCAACAGAAACATTAGGCCCCCAAAGGTTTATAAGTTCTGGGCCCAGGGTCCAGCTCTCTAAAAAGAAAAGCATTATGGGCTATACCCCAAGGGTTTGGGGTCCGGTTACTGACCACTTTAGCACTGAGGCCTTTGGACAGAACCGGTTAGCTCACCTAATCCCAAGGATGCGGAGGCAAGCTAAACCATGACCAACACCTAAGACACTGGTGTAAAAACTGAGGTACTCCTCCTATGGGAGGGGGTTATATAGGGAGGGGCATTTCCTGTTTGAGATTGCCAGTGTCCATCACCTGAAGGTACTCCATATAACCCATATAGTAATGAATGCCGCTCTGTGTCCCGTGATGTAACGATAAAGAAAACATGTTTTTGGTAGCTCTTGCCATCTCCAGTAGAGAGATTCCCCGTCACTCCCTGTCTCATTGCTAGAAAGTGAGGGAGATCCTCCCCAGTGGAGGCCTAGAAAGGAGTGAATATCTGTCCTACTCTGCCCAAATATTTTTTAGCACTTTGTTCTTCGCTTTACTGAATAAGCATGGATGACCTGGAACCTTGTGCATGTTGATATGGACCCAGTGAACTGGAGGCTGTCAACATTGACGTGCACCTAAACCACCCAACTCAATCACAGCACAGTATGCACATCCATCAACTATGATAAAAGGTAGTTGGTTATGAGCAAGTTAGCAACAAAAGGTTGTTTTTAGATCTTTTTCTCCTGGCCTTCCTATGGACTGACATGATTTTCAAGGACGGCAGTCTGTGTTTAGAAACTGAATGACTGGGATGGAAGATGAAGTCACTTGAGGAGCACATGAGGGCGTGTATGAGGTTCTCATATGACTACTTCTGCTGTCCGCAACACAATATAGACCAGGGGTCTCCAAGCTTTCTAAACAAAGAGACACTTTACCATCCTTCAGGCTTTAGGGGGGGCAGACTGTGAGCAGTGAAATTAAACTCCCTGGTCTAAACAATGTCCCATCATTGGTTTGAGTAAAAGGAATGGTGCTCGTTTTTTGTTATATAGGAGAGGAATAGTGCCCCATTGTTGGTGTCTGTTGGAGGAGTGGTGCTCCAACACTGGTGTTAGTGGAAGGAGTATTGCCCCATTAGTGTAAGTAGATGGAATGGTGCATAAAGGGCTTGATAAAGGCAAGCAAAGGGTCACATCTGGCTTGCGGGCTGCAGTTTGGAGACCACTGATATAGACGTTCAGTAGACATGTCAAATTCCATTATGGGTCTGCCTTGCCTACAGATGGGTGGATTTGGTCTTTCTGCATCCAACAAGAGGTACTGAACGAACTGAGCTGCCAGTGGAGAGTAACCTTGTAATGAAATAGATTTGTAACACAACACAACTGGTCTTTTTCGACAGCAGAAAGAGAAATGCATGAGGTGTAAAGAGCAATAACCTACAGAAACCAGAAATCAAAATTGACTATACTATCAGCCCAGCATAAGACAGATTGCGACCGTTTGCTATAGGTAGCGAATTTACTTTAGAGCTTTGCTCCTTGAACTGTTCTACCGAATAAGTCAGAACGTATAGAAAATGTTTATTATTTTAGGAGGTGCTTCATCCAATACAAATTCATGATTTTGTTTTACGTTAAAGCGGAGTTCCACCCAAAACAACAACTATATCAGATTACATTCTTAACACTATTAACAATTTCAATAGCCACATCAATTTTTTTTTATGGTGTAAATACCGTAGTATATACAGGTGAAGTGCGACTTCCAGGATTTCACTCCCGCGGGAGAAGGCGCTTCTAATGCTTTCCCTGGCACCGCAATGTAATGTGGGAGCTCGCCGCAATGTAATGTGGGAGCTCGCCGCAATGTAATGTGGGAGCTCGCCGCAATATAATGTGGGAGCACGCCGCAATGTCTCCTGGGAGCACAGTGTCATGCTTCCCAAGAGACAATGCGGAACGCCGTACTGCCAAATCTCTCGAGATTTCACAGCTGAAGTGACGCATGACGCCGGTCACGTGGCGAGGGGGTATCTAATTCAAATTCTACTGTTGTGAATGCCATCAGAACGGGGGCGTAAACTTTCAATGACGCCACCCGTTGTGATGGCAACCAGGAAGTTTACGGCGCTACTCGCCGTAAACATTGTGCATGCGTGAGAAAGATCGGTTTATGCTGGGAGATGAGCATTCACCGCTACCCGGAAATCAGAGCTTGTGGGCTTCACAATGCCCACAAGCAATATCCCTTTTTTAAAGCGAGGGGTTCACCCTAAAAAAAAAAAAAAAAACATTTTTGTCTACCATGCCATCCAGCATACTAGCGTGAGCTACAGTATGCCTTTATTTATTTTTTTCTAGCTGTACTCACAGTTTAATCCGTTAGTTAAGTTTCAGACTCCCCGCTGGGAGTAGGCGTTCCTATGAAGAGGGGAACATGATTGACGGCCGGCTATGGCGCGTCATGCTTCCCGAAAATAGCCGAAATAGAACTTGGCTCTTCACGGCGCCTGCGCAGTCAGCTCCTAGTCTGTGCGCAGGCTCCGTATAGCGCCGTGAAGAGCCGAGTCCTACTCCGGCTATTTTTGGGAAGCGTGACGCGCCATAGCCGGCCGTCAATCATGTTCCCCTCTTCATAGGAACGCCTACTCTCCGCGGGGAGTCTGAAACAAAACTAATCGATTAAACGGAGTACAGCGCAAAAAAAATAAAATAAAAGCATACTGTAGCTCACGCTAGTATGCTGAATGGCATGGTAGAAAGTTGTATTTTAGGGTGAACCTCCGCTTTAAAGTTCTTCTTTTGAAAGAAAAAGGACAGACGATAATTGAAGACACCAAACAAGTGCGTTTTACTTTGATAGGTAAAAACACATTGAATGCTTAAAAAAAAAAAAAAAAAAAAAACACGATTGGCCGCGGAACCTCTGCTTTAAATAAAAAAGGTTATGGTGGATTGGTATTTCATGCCATTACACCCATGTATGCTTCTGTAGTCATGCTGGGATGTGGAACAATATTCTCTTCTAGCTGTCTATCAGAGTTGCTATGAAGAATATACTCAAGAGAACGATATCTATTTCTTGCCTTCCTTCTTGTCACCTCAGAGAGATATCAACACTCCTTGCTTGCTTGATAAGAAAAATTTTTTTTTTTTGGAATAAAGAAATGTGAATCCATTATCTAGAGAGTTTCCTACACACTCCAACACCCACCCATGCCACTTGGCTGACAGATCTGCAGTTTAGTTGCTTTTGTCTACAAAAGAGAGATAATACCGCTGGCCCGATGTATAGTTAATGCATTGAATTTGACATTCCGACATCTGTATTGCTTGGTATTAATGCAAGCTTGGCTGAGAGCAGACAGCATTAGCATATTAAAGAGCAATTTCAGGCAACATGTGAAAGCAATCAGTGTGCTACTGATGCTATCAAGTAAACATACAGCCGTACTAAAATTATAGAGTTCACTTCATTTACAAAATGTATGAGTTTTGTATAACCTATTGTTGCCAGCATTTCACAGACCATCTAACTGGGTCAGTATGAGGGCAGCAGGAGTACACTTTCTGAATCCTGTGCTGTGTTAAAGAGGATCTGTCATGAGAAAATAACGGAGAT
The DNA here is from genome assembly GCF_905171775.1 of Rana temporaria. Classification (NCBI taxonomy): domain Eukaryota; kingdom Metazoa; phylum Chordata; class Amphibia; order Anura; family Ranidae; genus Rana; species Rana temporaria. Next base: position 127,046,485 of record NC_053500.1, read on the forward strand.
TGCCATTATTAAAAATCTCCCTTTGAGAATGCGAGTTCCTCCAATCGTTTTCCCCTTCTATTGGAAAAAGGACTAACAGCCCCTTACCAAGAAGTGCAGAATCACTTATATATATGAAAAATCGAATAAGCTATTTATGGCATTGAGGTATGAACATGCACTACACACCAGTGTTAATTTTGAAGTCAAATTTAATTTTAGTTTTAGTCTTTTGCCATTTTAGTCGTATTTTAGTCATTTTTAAAGTGGTTGTAAACCCTACTTTTTGACTGTTACCTACATGTAAGCCTATAATAAGGCTTACCTGTAGGTATAAAGAGTATCTCCTAAACCTGTACGGTTTAGGAGATATTCCCCTCGCAATGTGCCGCTGATTGCAGCGGCGCATGCACAGGGGGGATCCTCGGCTAAAGGGCCGGCCGCCGTCGGACCTTGCCGGAATGAAATCTCCCGCGTGCATGCGCGGGAGTGACAACATCGCTGCTCCAGCCAATCACAGCGCTGGAGCGGCTATACCCAGAAGACACGCCGGAGCAAGATGACATCTCGCTCGGCGTGGACCAGGTAAGTTCCCTACACCTCGTTTTAAGGTAAGTATTTCAAAATGAGCTAGTATGCAGTGCATACTAGGTCATTATGGCTTTTACTTTTCAGGTGTACAAAAAAACAAAAAAAAACAAATGCGGGTATACAACCACTTTAAATGTTTTAGTTTTATTTTAGTCGACTAAAATAGTATTCTTTTAGTCAATAAATAAAGGGGAGAGGAACCCCCTTGAGCTACACCACACATCGTTACAAATCGGTGGATGGAATATGCCCTGATGGTGACACCCGACTGTTTGCACCAAGACAGTGGATGGATGGGATATCCTGAGGAATATAACCCACTACATTCCATCTACAGCTGCAGGCGGTTTGATCATCTGGTGAGTGCAATCATAAGAGGGGGAGAACCTGAAGAGTCACCTTTTTGCCTGTTTTTGCACAAGACGTCATTACAGTCACTTTATTTGGGATCTGCTGATTATTTGGACTATATACTTTTTATTAGAGACATTTATTATATATATATAAAAAAAAATCATATATATTTTTTATATTTATTTCCACAGATATATATATAAAAATATTTTTACCACTGGATTCTACACCTTTTCGCTGGACTATGTGAATATTTTCTGTTTTTCTCACAGGAGTTATATGATTTATGTTAAGGATTTCTTTTATCACTGATTTATATTTATTATTAATATTTAATATATTGGTTCACATACCTTTAGATCAGGGGTCCTCAAACTACGGCCCACCAAGTACATTTATCTGGCCCACCTCGCCCAGTGCCGGATTCCCGACAGGCCAGGCCTCGGGGCGGGCCGGTTGTAACACAGCGGGAGACTGTTGTGTCACGGAGCTCACTGTTAAAAGTTTGGGCACGCTGTGATAAAAGTCCCGCCCTCCTCCTAGACCAGCTCGTGTGATAGAGGCAGGGTTCTGTCTATCACACAAGCTGGTCTAGGAGGAGGGCGGGACTTTTATCACAGCGTGCCCAAACTTTTCACAGTGAGCCGTGACACAGCAGGAGATGCCCGATGTGCACACACACTGACTGGTGAGACATTGTTTGGCACAGTAAGGCTGTGGGGGGTCTTGCAATGATGGTGAGGGGGGGCTTGCAATGATGGTGAGGGGGGGCTTGCAATGATGGTGAGGGGGGACTTGCAATGATGGCGAGGGGGGCTTGCAATGATGGTGAGGGGGGGTTGCAACAATGATGGTGAGGGGGGGGGGTTGCAACAATGATGGTGAGGGGGGGGGGTTGCAACAATGATGGTGAGGGGGGCTTGCAACAATGATGGTAAGGGGGGCTTGCAATGATGGCGAGGGGGGGGCTTGCAATGATGGCGAGGGGGGGGGCTTGCAATGATGGCGAGGGGGGGGGGCTTGCAATGATGGCGAGGGGGGGGGGCTTGCAATGATGGCGAGGGGGGGGGCTTGCAATGATGGCGAGGGGGGCTTGCAATGATGGTGGGTGGGGCTTGTAATAATGGTGAGGGGGGGCTTGCAATGATGGTGAGGGGGGGGGGCTTGCAATGATGGTGAGGGGAATTAGTTCATAGCTTTTTATTTATTTTTAAACTATAGTCCGGTCCTCTAACGTTCTGAGGGACAGTGAACTGGCCCCCTGTTTAAAAAGTTTAAGGACCCCTGCTTTAGATCATTCCAACATCCCACATTACACTCACTGTTTCATAACAGCCAGATAATTTTACATTGATCAGCGCCACTATCCCATCAATTTGTTTTATATAGTATTCCTTTAGTCGACTAAAAAACATCAATCACTGCCAACATCATAAACCTCTTAAAGGGCCGGCGTTGAGGTTAAAACCTTTATCCCAAAAGAGAAAAAAAAACTTGCTGTAGCTGCTTAAAAATTCTTAGCTGGAGCTGGGCTTTAAACTGTTAGTCACTTACGTAAAGTCGATCTAAATCTAATAGTCCAAAACGAAAAAAAAAAAAAACTTATGAACAATATAAGTGAAGGACAGCTTGAAAAGAAAGAGGTTTCTGGTTAGACGGAAGAACTACAAACATAGGATGGTCTTTACCTCTTTGGTTTCGACCTGCAGAGTAGGCTTGAGCATGTCCCGCAGAGAGCACAGCTGCTTCTTCTCCTCCTCCTGTCTGGTCTTGATCTGACATTCACACACAGAAGAAAGTGTTAGAAACAAATGTAATCAGTGTGGGAGGGGGGGTCAGTATTGTTTTTTAATAATCTTGCTCTGAAGCACTGTACTCCCCCCAGCTCATCAGCTACTCTAGAACACCTGAGTCATCAATACATTTTTTTTTTTTTACAGAAACAGAAGCATCACAAAATTGAAATTTACTTTTTAATGCACTTTTGTGGGAATAAATTCAGAATAAAATAACATACATTCATACAAACAAAGAGCTAGATTCAGGTACATTGGCGTACCTTTTTGGCCGGCGTAGCACATCTCATATGCGCTTTGCCGACGTAAATCAGGGAGCCCAGAACAGTATTCTGAAAGATCCCGCGCCGTACGTTGCGCCGGCGTAGTGTAATTAGGCCAGCGTAAGCCCGCCTAATTTAAAATAGGCAGGTAGGGGGCGTGTTTCATTTAAATTAGCCGTGACCCCATGTAAATGAATTGCCGTTCGTACGGCGCATGCATGCTCAGAATCACGTTGCATATACTCCCTAAGAAACGTCGCCGCAATGCTTTCGACGTGAACGTAACCTACGCACAGCCCCATTCATGTACCACTTACGTAAACGACGTAAAATTCGACGGCTGTTCCGACGTCCATACCTTAACATTGGCTGCGCCTCATATAGCAGGGGAAACGTTACGCTGGACCTAAGCCTTACGTAAACGGCGTAGCGGGCGCAAGTACGTTCGTGAATCGGCGTATCTAGCTCATTTACATATTCTATGCGTAAATCTATGGAGGCGCCCCTAGCGACCAGCGTAAATATGCACCCTAGATATGACGGCGTACTAAACACTTACGTCGGTCGGAGGAAGCTGAAATTCAGGCGTATCTAGCTCCCTGAATGGCACGCATAAATACGACGGCGCATCTTCTAACTTACGCGGCGTATCAATAGATACGTCGACGTAAAGCCTTGGTGAATCTAGCTCAATGTCTACCTAGTTTAAAGAAAAAAAAGAAACAGAGAAAGGGCCCTTTCACACGGGACGGATCCGTGATGATCTGCCCCGTAAACCTCCGCTTGCTCAGCGGGGATCGCTCTGTAACCTCTGCTTGCTCAGCGGGGATCGCTCCGTAACCTCTGCTTGCTCAGCGGAGATCGCTCCACAGATCCCCGATGAGCCGGCGGATGACAGGGCGGTCTCCGCACACTGTGCAGGGACCGCCCTGTCAGATCTCCGCTCTCCTCGATGGGGGATCGGATGAACACGGACTGTCTGTGTTCACCCGATCCGATCCACAGACGGATGGGAAAATAGAATTTTCCTCCGTCTGCAGAATCGGAGGATTGCGGACACCGATGAGATCGGGTGTCAGCGGATGTTCATCCGCTGACACCCGCTATCTCATAGGGATCAATGTATCTCCCTTTTTCATCCGTAAACGGATGGATGAAAAAGCGGACATATGGTCCGCATGTGTGAAAGGGGCCAAAGACTTCTCTTTAAGCCTCCAATTTTTTTTAGTGTGAAACAAAAATTAAAGTATAACTAAAAGGTAAAAGTTATTTTTAGTATAGGACAGAGCGGAGAAGGATTAGAACACCTGTCAGTTTTTATTGCTGTCTGTGGCACCGTTAAGGAGATCCCCCCTCTCTATTTGTCCTGGTTGTAAACCCTTCCATATACCCAATGAAGTGACTGGCCTGTTTTATCTATAGCCGTCTTTCCTACATCCATTGAAAGTGCAGAATTTTCACAGGATCTCTGAGCTCTGAAAAGCAGGGGGTGGAGAGCTGAAGTTACGTCAGTGAGGAGAGCTCTGGGAGCTGATTGGAGGGAACGGATACACCCCAATTTATACAGCACACAGGAGCAGAGCTGAGGCTGTGAATTACAGACTGTGCCCTCCCGTTATCATTTTTATCTTGGCATCAGGAAAACTCATTGGTAGTAATGCTGATAGCAGACAAATGAAGCAGCAGAGAGAAATGACACTTGGTGCTCTGGATTGAGATAAGCACACACTATGGAAGGATATGCTTTGCTCATATTTCATGTCTGAGGCTTACAACCACTTTTAAGGGGAGTATTGCAACCAGATAATTTTTTTTCTTTTATTCTTTGGAGCAGGTAGCCAAGGGGGATACTTAGAAAATAAATTAGGATCAGATTAGGGATTTAATGGTCTCCCCTGCCGCTTGTGCAGGAACAAATTGAAACACCCAGTAGGTCTAGCATTGGAAAATAATGTCATTCAATTTCCTCCCACAATGCAGTGCTGGGTGCCTACAATGCCACTTTCCAGGTAAGGAGTGGCGTCAAGTAGACTGTCATATCAAGTAGACTTATATTTTGCTCTGGAGAAAGGGGTTTTAATTAACCATAAATGTAGGTTTATTCTATATGAGCAAAGCTCAGGTTCACTTTAAAGCTGACCAGTGAGCAGCACAGCGGTGACAACACTAATTCTTATTCCGGTTCGGGTGAAACTAGAAGTCAGAGGCAACAGTGCCTTAGATGATCTCACATACAAGCTATGAGACTCAAGTCACAGGAGGTGCACTGCTTTTTTTTCAGGAGCAATAAAAGACTAAAAAAAGGTAATTTTTTTAGATTACCATTTAAGCAAAATGGTATTTTCTAGATGTTACCTAAAAGGTAACACATTGGGATCGACTATACATGTTGTAGTGACCTACATTGTACAATGTATATTTGTGCAGAAACACAGAGGCACAGTACCCCTAATACACAGAGGTTTAGGTGCATATTGCACAGTGACACAGAGGGGTACAGGCAGTACACCTGTAAGGGGCCCGGAGGTCCCCAGGGGCCCGGATGGCAACCCCCCCTTTTTTTTAGGGGTCCAGAGGTCCCCAGAGGCCTACAGGGCCCCAGGTGGCAACTCCGACACACACCTGTTGAGCTGTCACTGTGCAGGAAGTAATAAAGCAATCTATAGCAGCGCAACATATCGCTTCTTTTCCTTTCTCCTGTGCAATCAGGAAGTGATCCCCGGAGGATGAGAGAAGTGCAACCAATAAAGCAGCACAGGTTTCCCACTGCCTGCTCCCTCTAGTAAGTGTCTGTACAGACAATCATAAGAGAAACCCAGCTGGCTGCCTTCTCTCCTATGCTCAGCTGGGCCGAAGGAGGAAAGAATGGGGAGGCCTGATCTGGTCAGACCAAATGGAGATCTGCACAGATATTAGTTTAGAACAGGGGTCTCCAAACTTATTATACAAGGGGCCAGTTTACTCTCCTTGAAACATTAGGAGGGCCGGACTGTGGCCATCGGGAGTAGAAAAAGTTCCAGCATCAGTTGGTGTCATTGGGCCACATTGTTGATACCATTGGGAGGAAATGTGCACCATCTTTGGTGTCATTGGGTGGAATTGTGCCCCATGATGGTGTCATTGGAAGGAATGGTCTCCCATCATTGGTGTTATTGGGCCCCATTGTTGGTGTCATTGGGAAGAACTGTGCCCCTTTGTTGGTGTCACTGAATGAAATAGTGCCCCAAGTGCCAGATAAAATCAAGCAAAGGACCGCATCCGGCCCCTGGGCCACAGTTTGGAGGCCGCTGGTTTAGAAGAATGGGCTCAGGTATGTTCGCAGCTCCACGTGCCCGAGCCCACCAGGAAGCTTACACTGCGCAGCGCTAATCACAGGCAGCGAGACATTTCCCGATCCGCGGAGATCAGGAAATGTCCCACTTCCTGCGATTTGCGCTGCGCTGTGCAAGCTTCCTGGCGGGCGCGGGGAGTTGGGAACATGCCTGAGCCCATCCTTACTAGTTTATAGGGCACAGGAACTAACATTTCTGTGACAAAGCGCACATTTTTGGAACACGGGCATACTATTTTTTTTTTATCTGCCACAATTTGTCAATTGCACATCACATGTACATATAATAAAAAAATAAAAAAAGAGAAAGAGTAAAAAAAAAAGATTGGAAAAACTATAGTTTATCAAGCCCAGTGTTTGAGGTCAGGTCCACTTTGCTATAATAATGCGTTTAAAATACAATATAATTTTTCATTAAGGGGAAATTAAAGGGTAACACGTCTTCCTCGCGCTGCCCACATGAATAACAGGTTTTAATCCTTTGCATATATATATTGTAATCGGACACAAATGCAGATGGTGCAGGGTGTCTGACATCAAGGAAACATCTTGGCGGTAAAGTCACACACTAGGATGATCTATCACATACACTCAGCCGGATGTTGCACAGACCTCGCATTCACCTGCGGCAGTCTGTCTCTGGACGGCCTCAGGGGACCAGGGAGTGAAAGGCGTAAGCTAATTACTGGACATAAAGAATGGATGGTGTGCTTTCAAGATTCTGCTCTGTGGTTGAGCAAACCCCAGGATTCTGCTTCTTAGAATATGGCATTTTAAGGTTTAATTGCCAAGAGCATTACAATGTGGGAAAGGATCTCTCTACAATAAGTGCGTCTGCTCCTCAAGCAACACAAGAAGCAGAACCCTTTGACATAGGCCTATGCCATATATGTGTTTCAATATGTTACCCACTAAAGTGTATGTAAACCCAAACCCCTAAATTATCCATCTATATAGATTATATACTGTATTTATCGGCGTATAACACGCAAAGGTGTATAACACGCACAGGTGTATAACACGCAAAGGTGTATAACACGCACAGGTGTATAACACGCACAGGTGTATAACACGCACAGGTGTATAACACGCACAGGTGTATAACACGCACAGGTGTATAACACGCACAGGTGTATAACACGCACAGGTGTATAACACGCACTCTAACTTTAAGAAGTTTCAGGAAACAAACTTTCCGCAGCGTCCTGCACAGTACCCGGACCCCCTGCGCGGGGGCACAGACTTCCTGCGCGGGGGCACAGACTTTCTGCGTGGGAGCACAGACTTTCTGCGCGGGGGCACAGACTCCCATTCATTATAAAGCCCCCCTGCACTGCCAGGAGACCCCCAGTCTCCTGGGTTAGCATTGCCAGCATACTCTAAAGTTGAGAAAACATCACTGTCAACCTCTTCTCATACACCGCTCCTCCTGTGTCACCGGCGTAAATCGAAGCTTCTAAAAACCTCAACACCGCTCTTTCGTGGACCCGGTCATCTGACTGCTCTGCTGAGTCATTGACGGTCACATGACCGCTCTCCTACTCCAATCAAAAGCTACACTCAAGGAGGCAGAATGGGAGGAGGAGAGCATCCAGAAAGAACGGCGCTAATTGAGGTATTTAGAGGCTTCCATTTTCATTGAGGGTGGCACAGGAGGAGCAGTGTATGAGAAAGGACTGGCAGTAACATTTTCTTAACTTTAAGGTATGAGGGCAGCGCTGTCCCTGGGCCAGAAGAGGCAGGGCAACTGGTTTGACACCCCCCCAATGGGTGGCAACCGGGCGGACTGCCCCACCGCTGGTAATAAAAAAAAAATATTGGCGTATAATACGCAGGCACAGTTTACCCTCTATTTCAGGGTAAAAACGAACGTGTTATATATACACATACACACACATACACGCAATTGTTAAAAGTATTGGGACACCTGCATTTACACGCACATGAACTTTATTTGCATCCCAGTCTTAGTCCGTAGGGTTCAATATTGAGTTGGCCCACCCTTTGCAGCCATTACAGCTTCAACTCTTCTGGAAAGGCTGTCCACAAGGTTTAGGAGTGTGTCTATGGGAATATTTGATAATTCTTCCAAAAGCACATTTGTGACGTCAGGCTTTGATCTTGGACAAGAAGGCCTGGCTCGCAGTTGAGAGTTGAGGTCAGGACTCTGTGCAGGCCAGTCAAGTTCCTCTACCCCAAACTCGTTCATCCACACTATATTGCCAAAAATATTGAGCCACCCCTACATATCATTTGGTGGAGGGGGATTATGGTGTGGGGTTGTTTTTCAGGGGGTTGGGCTTGACCCCTTAGTTCCAGTGAGGGGAACTCTTAAGGCGTCAGCATACCAAGACATTTTGGACAATTTCATGCAACTATGTGGAAACAGTTTGGGGATGGCCCTTTCCTGTTCCAACATGACTACACACCAGTGCACAAAGCAAGGTCCATGAGTGAGTTTAAGGTAAAGGAACTTGACTGAGTCCTGATCTTAACCCGATAGAACAAACTGGGATGAATTAGAGCGGTCCGTAATCAGTGCCTGACCTCAAAAATGTGCTTCTGAAAGAATGGTCAAACATTCCTATGGACACTCCTAAACCTTGTGGACGGCCTTCCCAGAAGAGTTGAAGGTGTTATAGCTGTAAAGTTTGGGCCAACTCCATATTGAACCCTACGGACTAATACTGGGATGCCATTAAAGTTCATGTGCGTGTAAAGGCAGGCGTCCCAATACTTTTGGTAATATAGTGTATCTGCTTTCACTGACCAATGCGTCTATAGTGTACTGACCCATATACAGTAATTATAGAAGCTATAGCAGAATACACATATATACCGTATTTATCGGTGTATAACACGCACAGGCGTATAACACGCACCCTAACTTTAAGAGGGAAGTTATAGGGAAAAAACTTTCCACAGCCCCCTGCGTATAACACGCACGCACAGTTTACCCTTTATTTTCAGGGTAAAAAAGTGAGTGTTATACGCCAATAAATACAGTATATATTTATAAATGTCCAGCAATTGAGCAATTTAGTTTGGTGTCCATGGACAATTTGAAGGGTGACAGTTCTCATCCACTGCCTTGCAAAGCAGAAGTGGCATTGTCATCCTTCTGTGCGTGTTCCCAGTGTGGGACTTCAGACACTCGTGCAGAGCAGTATGTATCAGTGATGTCACTGCCAATGATACACCACAACCCGTTTCACAGCCCTTGTTCGGTATTGTGCCCAGATAGAGAAATCAGTCGTCATTTGAAGATCAAAATAAAAAGGGCAATATAAGCAAACATCCTATATACAAAACATGATTGGGGCACAGGGTGTTCTTTAATGTTTGCTTTTACATCCTTTTTTTTTTTTTAAAAACAGAGGATTCTTCTGAAGTGTAGCTAGAGCAGTGTTTCTCAACTCCAGTCTTCAAGGCGCCCCAACAGGTCATGTTTTCAGACTTTCCCTCAGATGAAAAGGCTCTGGCAGTGAAGGCAGTGAAACTGATCAAATCACCTGTGCAAAATAATGGAAAGCCTGAAAACATGACCTGTTGGTGTGCCTTGCGTTTAGAAACACTGAGCTAGACAGATCCAAGGTTCAAACTCTCTAGGTATTGTGCCTTCTGCCCTCCAAACCTAAGGCAGACTTGTGCTTTGACCCTTCAGGAGCTGGCATCTGCAAACATCTGAATCTCCTCAAAGTTGTTGCTTGCTCACAGGGCCTTTATCAGGAATTATGGGGCCCCTTACACAGCTTCAGGTATGGGAGGGTTGCTGCCGCCTCAAATTGGGAAGCGAGGGGCTGCCGCGAATTGAGAAGGGGGAGGGGGATTGCCCTGGGGACCTCTGGGCCCCTTACAAAAAAATAAAAAAATATATATAAAAAAGGGGGGGGGGGCAGCCACCTCTGGGACCTTTAATAAAAAAATAAATAAAGAAAATATATACATTTATAAAAGATAAATAAAAAAAGGGGGGGTTGCCATCCGGGGCCCTGGGGACCTCTGGGCCCTTTAATAGAAAAAAATAATAATATATATATATAAAAAAAGGAGGGGGGGTTGCCATCCGGGCCCCTTACATGTGTACTGCCTGTACCCCCCTGATGGCGGCCCTGCTTGCTCAACTATGGGCAAAAAAAGTTTTTCCTATGCAGTGGTGTTTTGCCCGCACTGCATGGTTTAATTGCTTGTTTTGTCCAGTGGAGCGGAGAAAGCTGTATATACGCACCTGATCCTCCACTCCACTGCCAATCTCCCAGCTTTCTCCGCTCCTTCTAGAATATTCCCCCACCAGTTATCTGATCATCTGTCATCAAGGGGGCAGCTCTGACATAAGGAAGCAAAGATTTGCCTCTACAAAGATGGCCGCCGCCATACAGAGACCCAGTGGTGAACAGGAAGCCTACAGGCAGGGCCGGCCTTTGGGGTGTGCGAGCTGTGCGACTGCACAGGGCGCCATGGGCAACAGGGGCGCCGTGCGGCCATTGCAGCTCGCAAAATGGGAGTCCCAGCAGGGCCGGGCAGTCAGCGCAGATTAGGAAGGCAGCCTCCTAGGGCGCGCTGCCACCTAGGGGCTCCACTGACTCTTGCCTCGCCTCTTCCTCCTCATTGTCACTCCCCAGGCTCCCGGCAGAGGATAGAGGGGCCCCGGACAACCTCTTTGTGTATGTTTAGGTGACCAGGGGGCAAGGGGTGAAGATGGGGGGGGGGAGGGGGGCGCCACAGGATTAGCTCGCACAGGGCGCCTGAACACCTAAGGCCGGCCCTGCCTACAGGCAATACCGATGACTAATGATTTGCCTTCTGCTTGCTTTTGGGTATAGCTTTCATAGTCTAGGCCAGTGATGGCGAACTTTGGCACCCCAGATGTTTTGGAACTACATTTCCCATGATGCTCATGCACTCTGCAGTGTCGTTGAGCATCATGGGAAATGTAGTTTAAAAACATCTGGGGGGCCAAGGTTCACCATCACTGGTCTAGGCCCTTTTTAATGGGAGCTCTGAGGATCTTACAATCTCACCCTGGGTCACTATGAAAAGCAGTGTAACAAATGTAAACACAAAAACAGAGTTTAAATAAAGTATCCTGACATGCATGGCTAAGGCTCTCTATGCAAACCGCACCATCCAAAGAATGGAAGAATAGGAGGTGAACAGCTACAGGACAGGTACTCACAATTTGCATCTCTGTAGTCAGGCTTTCGATGTAGGATTTCAGTTTTTCAGTTGCTTGTAAACATTCCTGCAGAAAGCTACAAATAAGTCATTATTCTGGGATCAAATCGCCACCTTGGGCATACATACGAGCGGGGCAGTTCAGAGGGCATACAATTACCCTAAGATACCTAGACACTCCTACAAAAACTGCAGGACACACAGAGAGGTTGGGATTGGTCTTGTTGGTCAGAATATACAACTTATTGAGAAATATTTGGGACTTGTTTATACGAGGGACCGCAGGAAGTTGTTTGAGCTGTCAAAGCAACACATTCTTCTTTTTTAACCACTTAAGCCCCGGACCATTTTGTTACTAAATGTGCGGGCCACTTTTTGCGATTCGGCACTGCGTCGCTTTAACTGACAATTGCGCAGTCGTGCGACGTGGCTCCCAAACAAAATTGACGTCCTTTTTTTCCCACAAATAGAGCTTTCTTTTGGTGGCATTTGATCACCTCTGCGGTTTTTATTTTTTGCGCTTTAAACAAAACTAAAGCGACAATTTAGAAAAAAATCTATATCATTTTACTTTTTGCTATAATAAACATCTACAAAAAATATATAAAAAACATATTTTTTTGTTTAGGCCGATACGTATTCCTCTTTTTTTTTTTTTACCAAAAATATGTAGACGCAATAAGCGTTTATTGATTGGTTTGCACAAAAGTTATAGCTACTACAAAATAGGGGATAGTTTTATGGCATTTTTATTAATATTTTTTTTTACTACTAATGACGGCGATCACCGATTTTTATCGTGACTGCAACATTATGGGGGACACATCGGACACTTTTGACCCATTATTGGGACCATTGTCATTTTCACAGAAAAAAGTGCTATAAAAATGCACTGATTACTGTGAAAATGCCACTGAAGGGGTTAACCGCTAGGTGGCGCTGTAGGGGTTAAGTGTGCCCTAGCGAGCGTTTCTTACTGTAGGGGGGGGGATGGGCTGTGTGTGTGACAGGACAGTCATCACCGCTTCTGATTACAGGAAGCGGTGATCACTGTCATTGTCACTAGGCAGAGCGGGGAGATGCTTGTTAACATTAGCATCTCCCCGCTCTATCTCTCCGTGAGACGATCGCAGGTATCCCCCGGGGCGATCGAGTCCGCGGGATACGCAGTCGGGTTCACGGAGCGTGCTTTCTTAAAGGGGACGTATATAAATATACACGTCCTTCTGTCCAGGAGTGCCATTGTGTCAACGTATTTATGCGTGCAGCGGTCGTTAAGTGGCTGTAAAGGCTTGATCATTCTATGCATAAAAGTAAAAAACTTGTGCGTGGATCTCTCCCCCCAGCTCCTCCTAATAATTACCTGAGCCCAATCTCAATTCAGTGATGTGCACAGGAACAGTGGCTCTCTCAGGTATATTCCTCCTCATTGGCTTCCGCTATTGTCAATCCCAGCCAGTGAGCAAATGAGGAGAGAGTGGGCGTGGGGCCAAGCTGCACTCCATGGGGCAATGTACACACAGAGCAGCAGCTAAGGTGAACCCATAGCAAGCTGTTTGCTGTGGGGGCACTCAGCAGAAGGGAGAGGCCAGGAGTGCCGGCAGGGGACCCAAGAAGAGGAGGACCGGGGGCTGCTCTGTGCAAAGCTACTGCACAGAGCAGGAAAGTATAACATGTTTGTTATTTAAACTACTTGCCGACCAGCCACCGTTGTTATACGGCGGCAGATTGGCTCTCCTATGCAAATCGCCGTATCTGTACGGTGGCTCGCGCGGGCATGCCCATGGGTCGATGTCCGCCGGCGACCCACAATCACCTAGTACAGAGGCAGAACGGGGATCTGCCAGTGCAAACAAGCGGCTCCCCATTCTGACAGGAGAGATGTCAGATCTACTGCTCCCAGTGGTCGGTACAGGGATCTCTATCATGTCCCTGGCAGCCCATCCCCCCTACAGTTAGAACACGCTGAGGGAACACTGTTAACCCCTTGAACGTCCCCTAGTGTTAACCCCTTCCCTGCCAGTGTCATTTTTACAGCACTGATCAATGTAAAAATGCCAATGGTCCCCAAAAAGTGTCATTTGGGGTCAGATTTCAATGTCGCAGTCCCGCTAAAAAAGTCCCTAAATATTTCCCGTAGTTTGTAGGATCGATAACTTTTGCGCAAACCAATCAAGCAAACCAATCAATATACGCCTATTGTGATTTTTTTTACCAAAAATATGTAGAAGAATATATATTGGTCCAATCTGATGAATAAATTACGGTAGTTTTTCATATATTTTTCTTTTTGGATATGCATTATAGGAAAACATTTTTATTTTATTTTTAAATTGACGCTCTTTGTTTATAGCGCAAAAAAAAATTGCAGAGATGATCAAATACCACCAAAAGAAAGCTCTATTTGTGTGGGAAAAAAAAAAAGAATAACAATTTTGTTTGGGAGCAGTGTCGCACGACCGTGCAATTGTCAGTTAAAGCGACGCAGTGCTGCATACCCCAATGTCTCCCCTGCAGCTATACAAACACAGATTGTGTTTAAATAGCTGCATCCTTGGCTACAGTAGCCAAGGAATGATAGCGGAGACCCCGAAAGTCACAAAATACACATCACTGCTGGAGCCATTAGTCACTTCTCAGGAGGAGAAGTGGCCGTAGCAGCTGCCTGCATCCTCATGGCTCCACCATCCCTCTGAGCCTTCTCCCAGCACTGCATCAGCCATTGGCAGGATTGTCATGGTTCACTGCCTCCTCTCACCTTGAGCCTCCTCTTTCTTAGTAATAAAGCTGTGGGCACCTCTTAAGCCCTGCACACACGATCGGTTTGTCCGATGAAAACAGACCGATGTCATCGGATAAACCGATCGTGTGTGGGCCCCATCGGTTTGTTTTCCATCGGTGAAAAAAAATAGAACGTTTTAAATTTTTCCTATGGATAACAAAATGATAGACAAAAAAAAAACGATCGGCTGCGTGGAAGTCCATCGGTCAAAAATCCACACATGCTCAGAATCAAGTCGATGCATGCTTGGAAGCATTGAACTTCATTTTTCTCAGCATGTCGTTGTGTTTTACGTCACCGCATTGGACACGGTCGGATTTTTGACTGATGGTGTGTAGGCAAGACTGATGAAAGTCAGCTTCATCCAATATCCGACAAAAAAATCTATCGGATTAGATTCCATCAGATATCCGATCGTGTGTACAGGGCATTAGGATGGACTGAGCTTCTCATGGGGCTCCCTACTGACCCCGGGTGGCAGTGCGTGTGGAATGCAGGGCCATTGAGAGAAGACCCTTCCCCGCCTGCCCATTGCTTTCCATGCATGGCCTGTATTTTTTCGGAGGTTGGGCCTATTTTAAGGTAGGGACCTGGAGCTGCTGCTCCAATAGCCCCTACGTTAATCTGGCCCTGTCCCTTATATGTTTTTTCATCTGTGTATCTAATGGTTTGCCTGGAGTTCAACTTAAACTGTCCTTGGTTGGAGACCTGCCCAACACTGCAATTCTATAAAGAAAATGCAACATGAAAAAAAATAGCATTGCCCAGAGGGGATGATTTACTTAAAGCGGGAGTTCACCCGAAAAAAAATTTTTAACATTAGATTTAGGCTAATTTGACTAAGCAAAATCGGGTGTTTTTTTTTTTTTTAAATCAATGCAGTACTTACCGTTTTAGAGATCGATGTTCTCCCGCCGCTTCCGGGTATGATCTTCGGGACTGGGCGTTCCTATTTGATTGACAGCCTTCCGACGGTCGCATACAGCGCTTCACCAGTTGCCGAAAGAAGCCGAACGTCTGTGCGGCTCTATACGGCGCCTGCGCACCGACGTTCGGCTACTTTCGGGAACTCGTGACGCGCTGTATGCGACCGTTGGAAGGCTGTCACTCAAATAGGAATGCCCAGTCCCGCAGCCCATACCCGGAAGCGGTGAGAGAACATCGATATCTAAAACGGTAAGTCCGGCATTCATTTAAAAAAAACACCCGATTCTGCTTAGTAGAATTAGCCTCAATCTAATGTTAAAAATTTATATTTTGGGTGAACCTCCACTTTAAGGCAAATAGACTGTGCACTTTGCAAATTGCAGTTGCTCCAGAGCTTAGAAAATGGGGTAAAGCTTCACTTTGCAAAGAATACCCAATCACATGCAAGGAAAAAAAAAAAACAGCCTTTTTGCTTGCACGTGATTGGATGATAGAAGTCAGCAGAGCTTCTGCCTATTGACCAAGCTCTGTAGCAACTGCACTTGCAGAGTGTATTTGCCTTTTTGTCAATCAACCCATGGTCCTTACACATGATCGGATATTCAACAACAATTGTGTGATGGAAGGGTTTTGTCGGATAATCCCACCGTCTGTATGCTCCATCGGACAATTGTTGTTGGAATTTCAATAAAAAAAAAAGGGTTGCATAGTCATGCTCTCAAATTGTCCAAAATGTGTTCCGTCGGATTATCCAATTGTGTGTACACAAGTCAGTCGGACTAAAAATCCAAAGTACAAACACGCATGCTCCGAACCAATGCTAACCATCAGACAATACTAGCAGAAGTTGCCCAAAGGGTGGTGCTAAAGAGCAGAAAAACAACGAAGTTTCTTGTATGTTAGCTGAAAAAGTTCTGCCGTCTGTATGAAGAACAAGTTCACAGCCATCACCCTTCGGACAGAAATCCACAAATTTGTCCGATGGAAATCCGATCGTGTGTATGAGGCTTCAGTGCAGGGGTCTTCAAACTACGGCCCTCCAGTTGTTCAGGAGCTACAATTCCCATCATGTCTGTGAATGTCAGTGTGGTACATTGCCTCATGGGATGTGTAGTTCTACAACAGCTGGAGGGCCGTAGTTTGAGGAACCCTGGGTTTAGTGTGTTATCCGCCCTAGCGGTTTTTGCAATGTTCACTACCTGGCAAGGCTTTCTGTGACACATCTGTGGTGTGGAACTGCCCTGCAAAAAGGATATTTGGCTGCTATGCTTCTGCATGTCTAATGTCTCATATATTTGGACAGTACTTAAAACTAAAATCCAACTTCGCAGCTAAAGACAGCTTTGAAGTATGCATATGGGAACCGTTTACCTGCAGAAAATGTAGAATATTCCTTTTCGAATCTTGTGATTCATACAACAGATAGCAAAGCCAGATCCCTCACTGCAGCAGCATAACATGGTCAAGCCCCGCCCCCTCCCCCTGCTGAATGGGTAGTGAAGGAGCAGCAGAACACTCTGCTCAGTCTGCTCGCTACTCCTGTCAACATATCTACAGATAGCACAAGTGCACGCATTTAAAAACACATTACATGATTTATCAAGGAACACATAGCTGCATTTATTTATGTGTCTTTTTTTTTTTTATCTATGCCTTGAGTTCACCGTTTTTCGGTGCAGCCAAGCATGTAGACAACACATAAAAAATATCCACATTTCACAGCCAGGCAGGTGACATTTATTTCCAGCTTCCTATCTCACCTCTCTGTCCCCAGCCTGCTCATTGTGCAATTAATCACCATGAACACCTCTGTAAATGAGCAGGGAGCTGAACAAGCAGTAATGGTAAAGGAGTGATCCTCGCGACTAACACAGAGCTATGCATCAATAAATAGCTGGCCAAAATTACAGTACTAATTATTTTGGAAGGTAAAAATCTCCTGCATTGTGCTGGATTCTTTTTTTAAAAGAACTTGGATCCTGAGCTTTCCGAGGACCTAGGACACAAAAAGTGAACCTCCGCTTTTTGGAACCCTCCACCCCTCCGGTATCACATTTGGCACCTCCAGGGGGGGAGGGGGGTGCAGATACCTGTATAATACAGGTATTTGCACCCACTTCCGGAAATAGACTCCCACGGGAGTCACGCCCCTTTAAAACCTTGCCCCCCTCTCCCCCCGTGTTCTGGGAAACACACAGGTCCCAGAACACAGCAGGGACCAGTGAGGACGGGCCGCACGACTCGCGCATGTGCCGTAGGGAACCGGGCAGTAAAGCTGCAACGCTTCACTTCCTGATTCCCTCACCGAGGATGGCGGCGACAGCAGCTGAGAGACGAGCGATTGATCGGCTTCGGCTGCTGACATCGTGGGCACCCTGGATAGGTAAGTGTCCATTTATTAAAAGTCAGCAGCTGCAGTATTTGTAGCTGCTGGCTTTTAATATTTTTTTTTTCTAGGTGGACCTCTGCTTTAAGGGATTGTAAAGTCACCAGAAGTTGTATGTAAGGCAGGAATGTTTTCTAACTTTTTTCTGGAGGTGTTTTTACGGCTATACTGCAGAAGTATGTAGTAAGTAGACTTTGCATTTTAGTGAAAGGCTTGCTTTAGGCCAGTGTTCGCCAACCTTTCAGACCACTAAACTCACAATTTTGAATCCCGTGGACAACAGGAAATTAACATGCCCTATACTCACAATGCTCTGGCTCTCTGCCTCACTCCCCCTGATCACACTGCTGCATTTTACACCCAACGCTCCGGCTCTCTGCATCACTCTCCCTGGATCACACTGCTACCTTATACACACAATGCTCCAGCTCTTTGCCCCCACCTCCCCCTGGATCAAACAGCTGCCTTATACACACAATGCTCCAGTTCTCTGCCCCCCTCCCCCTGGATCAAACAGCTGCGTTATACACACAATGCTCTGGTTCTCCCCCCCCCCTGGATCATCCTGCTTCCTTATACACACAATGCTCCAACTTTCTTCCCTCCCCCCTGGATCACACTGCTGCCTTATACACACACAATGCTCCAGCTCTCTGCCCCTCCCTTCCCAAACACCCCCCCCCACCACACTCTGCATCACACTGCTGCCTTATTTACACAATGCTTCAGCTCCCTGCCCCCCCTCCCCCTGGATCATCCTGCTGCCTTATACACACAATGTTCCAGCTCTCTGCCCCTCCCTCCCTAAAGTTCATGTGCCTGTAAAGGCCGGCGTCCCAATACTTTGGGTAATATAGTGTAGTTAGGGTTTACATCTACCCAATATGCAAGCTGAATGAACTTGACAACACTGCATTTGCTCATCTACATCACTCCCAATACACATTCTCCGTCTGTTTTTAGCTCAGCCCCCCGGTTTCACACTCTCTTCCGACTCCAGCTTTGACCTCCGCTGCTTCTTTTATCTCCGTACACTCCTAAACCTTGTGGACAGCCTTCCCAGAAGAGTTGAAGCCGTTATAGCTGTAAAGGGTGGGCCAACTTAATATTGAACCCTACGGACTAAGACTGGGATGCCATTAAAGTTCATATTAGTGTAAGGCAGGCGTCCCAATACTTTTGGTAATATAGTATATGACTCAAAATGGGAGCTTAGGTGGTCTACTGCCATGGACAACACTGCAGCGGTACCGCGACGTGGTAGTGTAGCTTTCCTTGTATTGACAAATGTATGCATCAACCCCGGTTTTTAACGTACAACATTGAATCAGATTCTGTGCCGACTATCAGGAGACTGTACTGGGAAATTTCTGTATCGTTGCGGATTGCTCTTCCCATCTACATCTTTCCAGGTGGTAGTTTTAAACTGATCTGACCAGCTTTGCTTCGTTTTTGGTTTGAGACTCAAAAAGTGTTAAAGCCCGATACAGCTGGGCAACTAGAACTGCCAGAAGAGTCAGTAATGGAAGTTTCCATATTTCATGGCATATGTCATTTTAAAAGTTACCCGTGAGAATAGCAACAATAAAATACTGGCAGGATTGTAGGAAACACTGACTAATATGAACGATTGATTCAGAGAAGGAAATAAGGACGTTTGTAATAGAAGTATACTGGACTCTTACTTGCACTGGGAGGTGTAATGCTTGACGAGATTCTGCAAAAGGTCTGCGCCTTTCTTGCTTTTTATTTCATTGACTTTGATCAAATACTACAACAAAAAAACAAAACAAAAGCACAAAACGAATATATGAGTAAGCACAATTATCTTCTATATCCACGTACATTACAGATTAGTCAAGACTGTTGATTTGATGTATGAGGGTTTGTAAAATCACCAACTGGATATCTGTTGGGATCTTCAACAAAAGGATCCCTATTATTAGTACTTGGCTCCAGCCCCTCCCATTACACGGCTACAGAAGGGTTATCAGAACCCACTTGTAACGGCTAAGACAGGTCATTCCTAGAGATTGTACCACCTCATTCCAGGACACCAATGGGTGATTTCATCTGTTAACATGGAGACATAATTGAAAAAAAAATTACATGCTTTTGGGTGGAACTCTGCTTTAACCACTTCTGTACCATAGGATGTCATATGATGTCCTGGACTTCAGTGGGGATATCTGAATGATGGGTGCAGCTACAGGCATCATTCAGATATCATTATTTTCAGGTGGCGATTCTGCGCACCATAAGAACAATCATAGCGGCTGTTCCGCCACTTGATCGTTCTTATAGGCGGCGGGAGGGGACATCCCCCCTCCTTCCGCCATCCGGTACTTCTCTGGGCTCTCCCGTGCCATCGGAGACCCAGAGAACGAATCGGCCACCGAGGACGATGGGCAGACAAGGGCAAGCGTAATATTTCATAGTCAGCCGTAGTTCTCAATCATCCCTCATTTGAAGGGACTGTCCATCTTTTGGATTCAAATCACTCTGCCCCCCATTCCTCCTCAAATGTCCCTCCTATAGCTCTGGTGTAGAGATCAGTGTGATAAAACGTACCATATAACTGCCAAAGATGGAAATATTGCACTAAAAGGGAAAGTGTACTAAAAAGTGAAAATTTGATACAGAATAGGGAATGTTTAGAAATGTTAATTAACCACTTCCATACCGCACCTATTCTTGCACTTCTCTCCTTCATGTAAAAATCATTTTTTTTTTACTAGAAAATTACTCAGAACCCCCAAACATTATATATATTTAGCAGACACCCTAGGGAATAAAGTGGCGGTCATTGAAACTTTTTATCTCGCATGGTATTGGCGCAATAATTTTTCAAACGCCTTTTAAAAAAAAAAACGGTTTCAGGAATTTAAAAAAGTTAGCCCAATTATTTTGTACAATGTGAAAGATGATGTTACGCCGAGTAGATAGATACCCAACTTGTCACGCTTTAAAATTGTGTACACTCATGGAATGGCACCAAACTTCGGTACTTACATTTTTTTTACAGGTTACCAGTTTAGAGTTACAGAGGTCTAGTGCTAGAATTATTGCTCTCGCTCTAACGCACGCGGCGATACCTCACAAGTGTGGTTTGAACTGCGTTTACATATGTGGGCAGGACTTACGTGCGTGTTCGCTTCTGAGCGCGAGCTACTTTGGACAGGGGCGTTTACATTTTTTTTTATTTATATATTTTTTTTTACTTTACTTAATTTTTTTTTTATTTTTACACTTTTTTTACATTTTTTTATCACTTTTATTCCTTTTACAAGGAATGTAAACATCCCTTGTAATAGGAATAGTGTGTGACAGGTACTCTTTATGGAGAGAGGCGGGGTCAATAAGACCCCACATCTCTCCTCCAGGCTAGAAAGCATGGGATTGTGAAAAAAAATTCACTGATCTCACGCTTTCAACTGTGACTTTGTTTCCTTCCGGGTACCTCCGACAGTCATAGAGATGACCGGTGACCATCTGGTCACCTGAAATCTCTATGCTCTTCATTCGGCGGTGGCCGATTAGTTCTCTGGGTCTCCGATGGCACGGGAGAGCCCAGAGAAGTACCGGATGGCGGAAGGAGGGGGGATGTCCCCTCCCGCCGCCTAAAGGAACGATCAAGTGGCGGAACCGCTGCTATGATTGTTCTTATGGTGCGCAGAATCGCCACCTGAAAAGAATGATATCTGAATGATGCCTGTAGCTGCACCCATCATTCAGATATCCCCACTGAAGTCCAGGACGTTATATGACATCCTATGGTAAAGAAGTGGTTAAAGCAGAGTTCCACCCAAAAGCATGTAATTTTTTTGGGGGGAGGGGGGGTGGATACTTTTGAATGGGACTTCCTGTCCCACTTCCTCCTTTCTCCCATGGGCAACGCCTAGGCGACTCCTCCTCTCCTCCTACGCGGCCCCTCCCTCTCTGCAATCTTCTGGGACACGTGACAGGTCCCAGAAGATTGCCTGTCCACTGGCGACACACGCATGCGCAGTGCATGCCCGGCCCAAAGGTGGTTATGGCCGGATGCCCACGGTTTCTATGACAGCGCCGGAAGAGAGGAGGGGGAGAGGAGAGACGCTCTGGGCGGCCGTTAAGTGTGTCCATTAAAAGTCAGCAGCTAAACTTTTTGTAGCTGCTGACTTTTAACAAAAAAAGCCTGGAACTCAGCATTAAGTTGAAGCAGTACCCTAAAAAAAAACAAAAAAAAACAAAAAAAACAACATTTTTTCTGGGTTTCCCTTTCTGAAAAATAGTAGTACACTTCCTTTGGGCGTGCCTAGGCACACCTGTGCCTACAGCCTCATAGCTGTATATCTGCAGTGTGAGATCTTTTCCTGCCTCTGACTGCCAGTCTTGGAAGATCTAGAGTGAGATTTGTTCGGGCCTCTGCTGCGCAAATCACGGGTGGTTCTCGCTGGAGGCGGTGACATGAGAAAGCAAAGCCCTCCTCTTACCAAGATGGCTATTTCCACACAGAGATACAGTGGAGAAAATGGGGAGCACCGGCTATTCTGGTGACTAGGCCTTTGCCCGCTGCCTGCCTATTTTGGGCACAGCTTCCAGAGTTCAGTTCCTCTTTAACTTTCCAAAGTTAGTGGGAGACAGCACTGGACTGATTTAACTGGTGACTGCGTTACTGGTAGGTATCTCAGTGGAGATTATGGAACGAATCCTTTCCCCGAGGTTCTTGTCCAATGATGGATAGTGGTGGTACACTCCCTTGGGTTCTGGGGATGTTGTCTTTCTGATTCAATGAAAGGGTCATTTCAGCAGAAAATACTTGGGTGAATAGGACAGAGCGCCCAGTGTGTAAAAAATAGAAAAGCCCTTATAGAACTGCCGTTATAATGCATTTCCCCGAAAATAAGCCTGGGTCTTATATTAATTTTGGCCACCAACAATACAGTAGGGCTTATTTTCGGGGTAGGGCTTATATTGCAGACCTTCCCATAAATCTAGGTAGGTCTTATTATCAGGGGGAAACACGGTATATACAGTATAAGGTTCATGTCATATGTAGTGGGCAGAGAATTCCTTACTTCACACATCTGCAACTGAAACATCCTTCGTTCCTTCTCCAGTTCCTCAGCGATTTCTCCTCCAGCCACCTCATTCCGCACCATTCCGTACTGCTTGGCCAGCTCCCTCTTCTCCTTCTCAATTTTAGTGCTGTTAAAAGACAAACACCATTCTGAAAGTAAGCACCACAAATCTGTCTGACCAACACTTACTAGACAACTCTACAGATAGATGGCCAAAATGTCCCAACGTCTATCAGAAACATAAATACTCCAATTTTTTTTTACTTCTGGGTGCCCTAGAAAGTACCAATATTTTCAGTACTGACCATGTTGAGTAAATTCCCTGCTGATTAGAATAGGAAAATCCACCACCTGACCTACTCATAACATCAATCTTTTGCTGGTGCCTTCTGGTAAGTCACATGATGCTGCAAAGTCCTCAATGATGCAATGGGTGTTAATAGTGCCCTGGTGGTGTCACCTTACTGAGACGGACCAATGACACTCTACACTCACAGGATGTGGGTTGAATGATGCTGGGCATCATTAGACTCACAAAAGGACTGGCACTAGATCACTGAGCAGTCAGAGAGACGTACCAGAGATGTGGCGAGTATTGCAGCAAGAAACGCCCTTTTATTTTTATAATTGCTAGGGGAATACATAAAAAAAAAAAAAATGTTAGTGTTGGAATCTCAGGCTTTAAATGTGATCCGTATCCCATCTAGAAGATTTTTCTCCCAGGTTGCAAACACAATGGGGTTGATTTACTAAAACTGGAGATGCAAAATCTGGGGCAGCTGTGCATAATAGCCAATCAGCTTCTAACTTCAGCTTGTTCAATTAAAGTGTTACTAAACCCAAAACGGTAAAATCAGTCTGTATATGCAGTAAAGCATGCTTGTTATACTCACTGTGGAGCCTAGTGGGTTAATCCTCTGCATTGTGTAAAAATGCCATTTTATTCCGTCTTCTCTGATCCCCCACTTCTTCCACAGTCCCCAATCTATCTGCTGATAGCACCGAGCCTTGGGGGCAAGCTGCACATGCTGAGTTTGGTGTGCAGTGCGTAAAAGAGGAGTAGTTATTTTCTTGGGTGAGTGCATATGATCAGACCAAGGCCAATCAGTACTGTCCAGACAGAGGGTCAGGGGTCCTGCAGCCTCATAGGACAATCAGGGGGAAAGAAAACTCCTCCTACAAGCTTTAACCAGACACTAATAGAAATCACAAAACTACTCAACTGCTGATAAGAAAAGATATGTATGGTAACTAAAATAATTGCATTTCTATATTCTGTGTACTGTGTGAGACCAGATATAGTGAATGCAGAGTCCTCCACCCGACGCTGAAGAAGTCACGTGACCAGTGACGCAGCGCATTGGTTGGAGCCTTGTGACGGCAGTTCCGGTGGTGTTTTACAGAAGTGCGGTGAGCAGGCGAGTGTGTCACTACTCACATTGCTTTTTACTGCGGTTTTTACCCTTACTTGATGTAAGCAGCTTCTTTTACCAAATAAATGTACTTTTCATTTGGCAATATTGCACTATGGCTGTTCTTTGTTTCTTTTGAGCGCCATTTATATAAGAAGTGTCATTCCTTGGAGCGACACGTTTCCTCTATATGTGGAATTACCCAGGATGTTTTGATGCCAAGTTTTGGACGTAGTTCTTAGTCTTCGCCTGGGACCTGGATGCTTTTACAGATCCATCAGCAGGATTCCTTATCTGACTATCTCAAGAGCCTTGTTTGACCCTTGGGTCATTGTTGGAGGTGAGCGGCCAATTTATAAATTTAACAGTCGATGTTTGGATTGATGTTTTGTCTGTTTTTTCTTCTATCAAGTTATCCCTATGAGATTTTTACCTTTATATGAACTAACTCCTACCATTGGACTTTAGTTGGACTTTTATTCACATTTATTTATTTGTATGTTTGGATACTCATCATATTCATTCTTTGAGTATATTATTTTATGGCACAATATTGAATAATCGCACCATTCTCATCTTTTTCATTTTTCTTTTACTGGAAGATAATTGGTTTCTATGCAGAGCTGCACCAGCTTTTGCACAGTCCAGATTTAGTAAACCAACCCCAATATGTCCTTGTTGAGAAGATTTTCCCCAACTTCCTGTTCCTGACAAATGTTACCTGGATAAAGAGTAAGGGGGATCCCTTGCTCCCCTGGACAACAAACTTTGCACACTTGTAGAGGAAGAGTGGGGCTACATGTGTGCTAAGTACTGGGTCCCCAAAGTCCAGGAGATTAGGCGCAAAAAGGTGACTCGAGGGGCATTTTCAGCACACAAAAAAATGTGCTGAAAAACTCGGCTTATACGCGAGTATATACGGTAGTTTTTATCCTTGGTCTTGTTTATATCATATATGTAGCTTGATGTTTGCCTATAGAACAGCTATAAAAAGCTTTATGAAGTTCTCATTTGGGTTGGGAGTATTCATCTGGTAGGCTGTAGTCCACCATGATACTGCATAAGAACAGCACTATATGAAGAGTGCGCAGCCCATTTCATTAGGGTGTGCACCCCAAAGCTCAAACACACGTGACTGTATGTGTATGTATATAGGACAACTTATATATACAAAACAGTCCTATAAAATAAATATAAACAAACATTTAAAAAATAAATAAAACATGGATGGTGGCAGTAGAGCAGTGGGATAGCCAGAAGGGCAGTGGATGGTGTCAGTAGTTTTTTTTTTTTTACAGTTTTTTAATTATTTTTTACATTATTGTTTTTTTTTTATTTTTTTTTACAATTTCTTGCAGAGCCCTGTTGGGTGAAATATCAGGAGTCTAAATAGACCCCTGCTGTCTCACTTTTGAGACAGAGAAAGGGCCAGAGTACAGAGATTCCCTAGTCCCTTTCTCTGCAACCTCATCTGCACTGGACAGTGGATGAATCTGAAGTGCTCTGTGCTGAGAAGCTTCCCGTTCATTCACAAACAAACATAGTAAATACAGTTTATTATGCTTCAGTTAGAAATGGACAAAGTAGTGATCAGTACCAATCGCTCACTGTGTTTATTCAGAAAAGGAAGGGGATGGTAAATTACATATTTACTGGCCATTTCCCTGCAAGCCATCCTGAAATGATGGGGATGGGGAGTCAGGGGAGTACACAGGGTGGCTTTGGGGGTCAGAAAAAAGAGGGACAGGAGAGGCATGTGGGTGGCATATACTGGTACCATTCCCCTGCATTTTCCTCATGTGGCAACTGAATTCCGGCTGGAGGGAGAGGAGGAGAAGCAGGCTTCTCAGCCGCTGCAGTAAGGAACTACAGATTGGTTTCATCAGATTAGGGTGCGCCCAGTCACACCCCCTGCGCACACCCATGTGAAGACATATTTTCCAACTTACAACTTGTTTTCATAATCCTTCCAAGCTTTTTCAAAAGGTTTTCTTAAATCCTATAAGAAAGAATAAAAACACACAAAAGAGTCAATATAAAAAAAAAAAACATTTACCGAACTGGTACATTTCAAGTAGTGCTTAATTCACAAAGCTAAC